>NW_025335589.1:16071373-16407845 GCF_004798865.1 Varanus komodoensis | reverse complement strand
TTTTGCGGCCTTCTCTCCTTACCAATATCATACCAACATCACAGCCATCCATTTGTATTGGAACAAAATTCTGATCAAGTGCACCATATCTTCTCAAGTAAATTTGTACAATTAGGAACAACAAAAAGTAAATTCAAAGCACCTATGGTTGGATCCAATAATTCATGCACATTTTCAATAGAAGAAGCAAGTCTGATTTAACATCAAAGCATAGAGCAATAGTTGACTTGAACCATGAGTTACTGTGTGCTCTGAGAAACCAGCAACACTCTATATATTCTGCTTACCAAAAAGTAATAGTAAACACAAGACTAAAATATTATGTTTTAAAGTGGTTTAAATGCCAATAATACCCCAATTTTGCTTAAGGAAAGGAACAAGGAGCAGAAAATGTTTTACCAATTCCTTCTTTCCCTGTTTGAAATTCCTGTAGTCCTAGTTCAAAGCTACAACCACTGCTGCACTCTGACACTCTATTTAAAAGGAAATATTCAAGTCCCACTGAATTCAGTGTGCCATTTTCCTGAGCATACATACCCAGGAAGGTTGCAGTGTGAAGAGCAAAGTTAGGCTTCAAGTAAAGAGAGTTGCGTCTGTCTCCATCTGGATTGTGAATCTAGAACAACTCATATTTGAAGCAAGTTTTCTTCCTAGCCCTCAAAGACTGAATTATAATATTACCATTCTAATATATTACTGCATTGTTGTGGCACTACAGTGAAATCAAGCTGTCTCATGCAATAAAATACAAAGTGGGAAATCTGATAAACAGCTTCCCCCAAAAGGTCAAAGTTAATAGGTTTTTGCTCAGAAGAATAACATTGAGCCAGAAAAGCAAAGAAAAAAAGAAAAGAAAAGAACAGGCATGTTTTCAGCATTCGTTATCTGGAAAACTGCAGATACAATATACAAGTTCAGCTGTGCTATTTTAGGGAAAGGACATAGGAAACTCCTAAATGTTCTTTTGTCCTTGGTATAGGATATTGCAGACTTTGGATGAAAATACATGAACAGAAGTACCTTACCATGAATAACTAATCGAATAGGTCGTCCTCATAGGAAAAAGAGACACTTTCATCTAGAGGTGTGTGTGCTGAGGTGGGAGAAGAGTCACTTTTGTTATAATTTATATGAAGGCTACAGATGGCAACTGGGGAAGGCAGGTATCCCATTGGCCTTACCTCTATCACTGAAGTCATCCACAAGAATGATTTCCGCTATCAGGCTATTTGGTGTCCTATTGATAATGCTGTGTATGGTCCTCAGGAGTGACGTCCAGCCCTCATTATGAAATGGAATAATTATGCTAGTGTTTGGAAGCTTCTCCAAGTATACCTTGTGCTTACAGCTGAGGAGAACAAAAAGAAAGAAAGACTTATGAGAATATAAGCTCATTTTTCCAGTTCAACCAACTTTTCTTTATTACATGCATTTAGATATCTCATAAGCAAACAGTTTAAATACCTCTTGCTGTGGGAACCCTGTAATGCAGGGGTCTCACACTCGCGGCCCGTGGGCCAATTGCCGGGACAGGCGGGGCACGGGGGGGGGGCTGCGGCCTTCAAAGCACCGGCGGTGCCCGGGCCGGCCTCCGGATGAGCGGCCCACCACCACTGCGGTGGTGGAATACTTGATGCGGCCCAGCCTCACCCAGAATCTACTTCCAGCAGCCCCCAGGTAAGTTGAGTTTGAGACCCCTGCTGTAATGTCATTTTGTCTGTGTTGAACACACACAGCTATCTTAGATAGCTAAATTACATAACTCTGTTGTTAAGACTGACATTTTAAACTAAAGTCCCTGCTTTATTGATAGGTTTATGTTTCATGTAGCAAAAGCTTTATGAAAACAACAACCTCCAAAAGGAACTATGTTAGAACAACACGACTCCTCAGCACTTTGGGAACAGACTCTGCACATGAGAAGTGCTACATAAACTTTTGCAGGTTTACTGAAAGTAAGACAAAGTAAGTATGACAGGGCTTAATCCCAAATCAGCATTGCAGTCATAGGTCTTTGGTTTTGATACTCATTTCCTGCTTTGGAAATAATTGATTCCTGTAATTCCAAGCAGTCTTCAGGTTTTTACTCAAAACCAAATCATCACTGTACAATAATCTATGTCTAAGTTTGTTTGCTTTTTACCAATGTAAGTTTATATCTATTTTTCCTCTTCCCTCCCTATCCCCTATTCCTTGTGTGTCATGTCTTTTAGTCTGTAAAGTTGTGGACAAGGACAGTCTTGTTTTACTCATTTTGTTTCAGTTCTCTGAGACCTTTTGCAATTGAGGAGCAGGATACAAAATGAATATTTAGTCAGGAAGTGCTGGGATGCATATTATTTCAAAACAGATAGAAAATATGGAATAAAGCAATAAAATAAAAATAAAAGCAACACACATGGAAATATATGATATATCTATGACACTTCAGTTACCTTCAAATGAAAAATTATTTGCACAAGGCCAATTTATACAGCATGGCAGCACATAATCACAACATGAGCAAAATTCTATAGCAGAAATTATTCTTGCTGCATGTACAGCTTGCAAGCAGAAGCACCAGCAGATATTTGAAATCTGCTACTATGTCTCGTCTTAACCCTCTCTTTCCTGTTAAGCATGCCCACCTCTTAAATTCTAGACATTCTGGTTGCTCTTTCCTGGGCATGCTCAATGCTTTTCTGAAAGTGGGGCTCCTGAAAGGGCATTGTACTCCAATGCATTATTTGATGAACACAGAACAGAGCAGTATTATTTCCCATGGTCTGGACATGATAATCTGTTAATGCAGCCCAAGGTTCTGCAAGGTTCACTCTTGCTCTGCCAGCTCGTTTTCAGGTTGAGATTCACTGTTTCTTAACACATGTGTACTGCAGCCAAGCCAGTATCACTCTGCTCTACACTTGCTCCTACTATTACCATTTGCTGCCTAAGTTGTACCCAGACTGTGTACTTGTCTGTGCTGAATTTTATTTTGGTACCTTCAGTCTGTTAGGATCATTTGAATATTGATTCTGTCTTCCGTGGTGTTGCCTGCCCTGTCTAGCTTGGGGCCATCTGCAGCTTGAATGAACAATCTTGAATTTTGCAGGGCCAATGGCAGGACCTGTGGTGCTCTACTCAAGACCTCCCTTCAGGAGGATACAGAGTGCATCGTGAGCTGTCAGAGAAGGTTGCTCAACCAGCTGTTGGTCCACCTAACCTGTTGGTCCACCTAACCTTTCTCCTCCACAAGTTTTGAAGAAAAATAGGTTGAAAGGGGAAGGGCAAATGGCCCTTTTACCTGTAGTCTGACTTGGCTGTGTTGACAGGGACTGTCCTGTGACAGTGACTGACAGTTCATCAAGAGACCATCCCATGAGCAGTCAATATGTGGGAAGAAGCCCACAATCTGGGAATTTAATGGACATATGGCAAAGGGTGTTCTACGTTTTTGGCACAGACTCTGAAATTATACGTTTGGTTAGTTTTATTTAGCATTATTGATCAGGTGGAAGAGATCAATAACATGCAGGAAATAGATGTGGGGAATTCTTTAGGTCAGAGAATTATATATATTGTTAAAGTCTTTATACATCTATGTTTCATTTTCTCTTTTAGTTCATTCATATTCAAGGCAGAGCCAGTGCAACTTTAGTGATGCAACTAAATGCTCTGACTAATCACTCCCATTAAATGTAGAGTGCAACTGCAAATCTGCCTCTGGAGATGGCAGCCTGTGTCAGTGGACAAGTGCAAGAGAAGATCCATATGTAAATGGAAAGACATAAAGGTATTTCATGAACTTCTTAATGAGGTGCCAACTACATTTGTATAATGCCAGCTGCAAAATTACACATTTAAAAGTTCATCATTTTGCAAGGAAGCCATATAAATACTTCCAACAGTGAAGCAACTCTGAAATCAAGTAATGAATGTAGAGTGAAGAGTCATTATTTATAGTAAGCTATGAAACAGGTTCCATGCAGACCAGGTGATCAAAACACTAAAATTCAGTATCAAGAGAAATCCTTCTTGAGTGATCTACTTTTAGCAATGGCTGCTAACATAAACAAAAACAATTCTCATTCATTGTCTGTGGCTAAACTGCGGGTGAGGAGCAGCTGCATGCTAAACTACCTGTTAGAATTAAGGCTTCTGGAAGCCATCTATGGAGCGGGGGTGGAATCAAGCACCATGAACCTTGGGAAGATTGCAAAGAGCAAATTGGACCGGTGAAATACCATTCCCACCACTGCATGGCTCACCTCTTTCATATGTCTAGCTCAGGGTTGAACAACTTGTGTCCCTCCAAATGTTCTTGCCTTCAGCTCCCATATTTCCTTATCATTGGCTACACTGACTGGGGTGGTTGTAGGACAAACATGTAGAGGGCCACGAGTTGTCCACCCTGATCTAACTCAATGAACACAGATCTACCAGCCCTATTCACTGCTTTATCTTGAAAACCATGAACAAAGCAAAGAATGGAAGCAGACTTCATGGAAAACCCTTGGAAGACTTCTTTCTACATTTCTTATATATCAACCCTTATGTGGCTGAGACATTCCTCAACCAATAAACCTCATTTATCCATCTGGAAGGCCATATATGAGAACCAAATTCAGCAACTGATAGTTTTATTTACCTTCATGAAAACAATGCATGGCCATGATTTATATTAGGACCATGATGCTTGGGAAGGAGAGGGTGTTAAGCCTTCCCTTCACACATTTTTCTTCTGAAATTGCACCTTCTTGGTAAGAAAAAGCAGGGGAAATCCTTCAAGTGAAATCTTTCTTTTTTATTTATTTAATAACTCTCAGGGATGTTGGTGGAATCGGGTCTGCTGTGGTTTTGATCTATGATCACAGAGCACTAAGGTTTTGATCACATTTAACACTACATACACTTACACTAGAGTTTTTGAAATAATTTTTAATCTGAGTTTTTTAAATATAGAATGGAAAAATACATTTTACAGAAATTAAAACAAGTTACATTACATGTATTTGAAATATAAATCCATAAGTATATGAAATGGCATAGTGATATAGCTGTCAGTAGAAACAGTTATTCCTAAACTTCAGAAAAGGCAGAGCAAATATTATGTATTACCATCTGCAAGTGGTGTCTAAATGCCAGACACTCAAATAGTGACAGCAATCTTCAATCCATTGTATTATAGGAAGAAGACATTTATCTTTCTATTGCTGTAATATCAGTTTTTCGCTGTCAGAAAGTGCAGAAATTCCACTTAGATTGTCCATGTGATAAATTCTGCACAACAGAGAACTCAACTAAAAGAAGATGTGTATCAGTGGATCTTAAAAAGCATTCTGCTATTAAGTTTATCATACTATAACCTCCACCCAAAAAGAAGCAACTATTGGGCACTGCCATAACATGTGGATGTAAAGTATTAGCAGTGTTCTACCTCCAATAGTCAACTGACTTGGACAAACACTGATTAAAAACAGATTGTGACATCCAGAGTAAACACAGAACAGATTTTTTTGCTGAATAAGATGTAACCTAAGTTTCATAGATTCACCTGAGACAGATGACAAAACAATATTGCATTGTTCAGATAAGTTGAACTATCTAATTCCCTATTCAATTCATTTTTTAAGGTTCTACAGATCACTCTTATTTATGGATAATAAATATTTATAAACATGAATGGTGGGTCAATGTAACTGTTGACACAAGTAATACTTCCAATAACAAAGTAAAGTACACTAGACTAAAGAAAAATAGCAGGTTCACCTATATTAATGTGATTAGTAGAATGTACAGTCTGGCTTAACTGTAGAGGAAACTGATAACTGGTACTGCCTTCAGCTCTTACTACACAGGAATGCTACTGGTTCATGTGCTAATTAAAAGCTTGCTAATATTAGAAACTAGAAATATCTATCTTTAAAATGCTGTAAAAAGCCATCCAGCTGATGATGGTTATGTCATGATTATTATTTAAAACAGACAAACAAAACCTCAGGATCTAAAGGTCTAGCAAGTAAAAATTTTAATAATATAAAAATAAGAAGACCATTTTGTAAAGGAGACAAAAGAAAATACTATTAGCTCAAGAACCTTGTGAAAGATTGTCAGTTTTGATCTTTCATTCCACAGCGCACAGAGTATCAGTCAAAAGATGTCAAAATACCTGGCAGCTCATACATTTTATGAATTTAACATGACTTTTCTAAACAGAAAAAATAGTGCATTTTACAAGGATTTGGAAACCCATTTTATATGCTCAGATACATGTCTGTTTCTCCCTTCCACCCTCTTAAATAAGCCTCAAATATTTTGGCAAACCCTATACTAATTAAGGAAACAGCTATGGACCTGATTTTTATTTAATTACTGCTGATCTTTTTTTAATCAACAAGGACATCTGCCAATCAAACTCCACTGTCCTGATGCAGCCAGCAGCCTGAGATATCCCTAGCTGGGTGAGCAAATGTACTTGTACACCGTCATCCAATTAAACAGGCTTTGCCTGAGCAACACTGCAGCAACATTTGGAACTGAGAACTGGTTTGGCTAGTGAGTGGTACATTCAATCAATCAATCAATCAATCAATATTTTATTTGTTTAGTATATTTGAATCCCATCTTTCCTCCAAGCATCTTTATCTGGGGTATGAGCTTCTTCCCACTTATATCCAGAGCTACTGCTAAATCTGAGACACTGAACAATACGACAAGTTTGTATGATCCCTGCAATTCAACTCAGACACCAGTTTGGCAGTATGGGGAAAAAAATCCAATTTCTGCAGACCAGTTTGGAATCACTTCAACTTGGTTCTGAACCTGAGTCCATGTTCAGAAGACTCAGACATTGCACTTCCTGTTTACTCTTATGGTAAATTTAAAATACCTGTAAAGATTTTAAAACTGTGATTGTGCTTTGCTTTTTGTATTACTCAGAACTGGATAACTGTAGGCACAATATGCCTGACCAATGTCATAAAAATAGATTTAGGATTGTTCTCTCTCTCTCTCTCTCTCTCTCTCTCTTTCTGTGTGCATGTAAGGTATGTGCCTTTACATTTTAATGCTCTTTTAATGGAAACAGATGATACTTTATATTTCTTGGCACAACTGGATGAAAATTATAGAATTCATTGCCCTATCTGCAGGGATTACATCCATCAAATTACAGAATGAGAGCTCATGGTGGGGGTGTTGGTCAGGTCATCCCAATCACCCTATGCTGCATCTGGACCACTGTTCTAAAAATTACAAACAGATAAAGAAACCAATGGAGTTTCAAAATGTCATGGTTCATCTGGAACAGGAGTTCTTCAATTTGATTTACTTTCCCTCATGGATTGTTGGTACACTTGCATGAAATTGGCACAGGTCAATTTCCCCTGGCAATAAATCTGTATATATTCGGAATGATAGAATAAGGGGGCTGGGGAATAGTATCTGGAATGCAGTGTCAGGATTTCTCATGGGAGAGGAAGGTGACATTGAAGGAATGTCCATCATATGATCACATTTTTTTTCCTAGAAGCACTGTGGTCCTTCTGAAATGTTTGGTGAACTAAGCCCATTAGTTTGAGCTATAGCGCTTCTCTATAGGAGTCATTTATTTCTCACTATGGAAGCTTGTCGGATCTTTTCATCACATTGTCCTCCTTCAGACTGCTTCCGTATTTTCAAGCACCTTTTTTTTAAAGAAGAAGGGAAGTCTACTATTAAATTTTAAACTACAGTATTCCAGAACAAATGTCTCTGTGAAAAGGTGCAAATCTGCTATAGTGCCATTTATACCACAGTGCCATCTCCTGGTTGGTTAACAGAAACTACAGAAAGGCAGAAAAATACAAGCCCTTATTAAAGACCAAAACCAAAACCGTTTTTCTCCTCCTGCAATGAGAACAGAATAAGACACCTCAATAAAGCAGTGGGTTAAACTCCTTATATGGAGAAGCCCAATTCTGCTCAGGCTTTAGACTCAAAGTGGGCACACCGCCGCACACATTTAGACTTAGTAGAATTTATTGACATATTATCAATGTTAGCAATTTCATTTCAAGGAAGCCCCCAGCACTGGGCATATAAAAGTAAAGTAGTAGGACAGATAAACTGACTGTGGAAGGAAAGGTGGCACTATCTCTTCTAAAAAAGCTTTAAAAAGTGTCTTCATGCCATAATCCCTTTTGTCCGCTGAGATCTCCGAGTAACTACAGTTACTGAAGGAAGAAGCAAGGTTGCACTAAGACAGATGATGGTAACTGGGGCAACTCTAAAGATCCAAGGAAATATTCTGAAGAGCCAGGCATATGTGCCTGCATGTCCTCTTTAACAATGCCCATGCTCACAATAATTTTGTGGGAGATAAGTGACTCATGTAAAGTCACTTGCTGAGCTTCAAAACTTTTTCCTTTTCCTCCCCTTTCCTCTGGGTGCCACCAGAAGCAGCAAAGCCTCAGTGAACCTAAATTTGCCACTTACAGCGTTTTCCACCTTATGTAACTGGAGAAAAGCATTCAGACATTGCACAAAGTTTGCAAAGTTCAGTAACATCACAAAACAGGGGTAGCATATTCCATTTTGAAAAAGCTTTTGAGACTGAATTCCAGGGATGCCTGGGAGAGCTGGCAAAAGGAATGGTGCCAAAATGCCAACCTATTTTAAATGAAAGTACTTGCTGACAGTAACTGGGCCTTGGAATGAAAAGTACACAAAATAATTCATTGTGGGAAAGGTGTTAGAACCAAGACATAGTCAGAGGTCCCAGATTGGGACCTTAAGGGGGGCAGAATTTGGCCCTTGAACAGGAAGTTCTAAACCCTTGCTGTAAACAATACAAACAAGCTGCTAGTTTTCCCATAACAATTTAATGAGGAAGACCACAAAAACAAGAAGACGACATTCCTAACTTCAGTCATATGCCAGCTTCAATATATTTCAACTTTACAGGTGAAAGTTTGGGAAAAGAATATGAATGATTTCAGTAGAAATAGTTAGCATTACATTCATAACTTTTCCTTTGCTGCAGTGGTTGTTATTGCTTCCAGTACGATAAACATATGATTAATATTTTTTTCCATATGGGAGATCATTCTACCTCAAGCAAGAAATGAGAAATTTTTAGGGCTATTGAGTGCCTCAAGTTTCCACAGTGAATGAGGAAGGTCATTTAATATGAGTATCGCCAACAGTAATACATCTGAAAATATTCAGAATTTCCACTGAACCTTTAAATTTCTCACTTATGCTGAATAGGTATGTGGGCTGGTATTTAATATGTGATGTAAAGAATGCCTGATCAAGCAGTTAAAGGATTCTGCACCTACACTCGAGCTTTCCTTAGGTAGGAAAATATCATCTTGTCTTTTTCATGACTACTGAAATTCAGTTCAGAAGCAGCTGGGCTTGAATTCATAGAACTTTTCTGAACCACACAACTGAAGGCTTCCTGGTGCAACTTCTGAATATTAAAACACACACACACACACACACACACACACACACACACACACACACAGTAGTCAAATTGTTGTCTGTTTGCAGGCAGAGCAATCCTTGGCCCCCAGATAGCAGCTGGACGGTCATAGGATTCTTTGAGATTGCCAGCTCAGAAGTTAGAGGTCAGAAAACAGCTGTAAATACTGTACTGCTTCTCAGAGGTTGTAATAACGACCTCAGTAAAAGGGTTTAGGCAGTGGGGAGGGAAGGAGGCAGGCACTGCCAAGGTATGCAGTCTTCCTGCAGCATCTCAGCCTCCTTCTCTCCCCCTCCTAAGCATCACAGTTAGATGGCTAAATTCATCTGTCCAGCAGCTTTTTAGAGTGAGAAGAGCACAGAGGTGACTTGCATAGGATGCACATAATGCTCCAAGTCCCGAGTGTTATGGGCATTCAGAATGTAATGGGTTGTGTTCTAAATGGGCTCCAGGCAAATATGGTATGGCACAGCAGGGTACAGGAACAGGCTTCACTTGAGTTCCTAAAACTAATAATGCACAATTAATACATAATTGTACATTCATAGATATTTTGTCCTAAAGTAGCCTTACCCAATCTCCACCTAAGTTGACTTGAACTTCTATTATCACCAGCATAGCCACTGGCCCTGCAAATAAAGTTCTAATGGTCATGTTTTTTGGTGAAAAGTGGCTTCAGGAGGGGACCTTTTAAGTATCAGGGCTAGGATGGGCTTCACTCTTTTCCTACCTGTTGTTTTTTCACATCAAATCACCCCTGGTTTTCCTCTTGTGGGAGTCTAGAAATGTGTGCCCAATGTGTTTATTTGTACTGCTTTTATGGTGCTTAATAGTATAAAATCTATAGTCATTCACAATGCACATATAATAAAGATGAAAAACAATGTCAGAGGCAGTCTGAAATTTGGAGAAGCAGCTCAGGGATGATCTAAAATGGGAAAATGACTGGTGGAAAAAAGAAGAAACAATGCCCCATTCCCTCCAGCATTCAGAATTATTATTATTATTATTATTATTATTATTATTATTATTATTATTATTATTACATTTCTATGCCGCCCCTTGCCGAAACCTCGGGGCAGCTTACAACATGATAAAATACATTGAAATACAATAGTACATAATAAATTACCATTAAATACAAAAATACAAAAAATACATTGATTTACAAATATAAAATTAAAATTATCAGTATAAAATAAAAATATAGGAGGAGAAAGAGAAGGAAGAAGAAGTTGCCCTGGCCAGATCATATGTTTTAACAATTGAAATGATGTTTAAATAAAAAGGTCTTTACCTGGCGCCGAAAAACCAGTAACGACGGTGCCAGGCGGACCTCTTTGGGGAGTGAATTCCATAGGTTGGGCGCCACCGCAGAGAAAGCCCTCCTCCGGGTACTTACTCTCCTAATTTCTTTCATGGAGGGTTCCCGGAGAATTGTCTAAATCTTAAATCCTTGTCCCTATTTTATTGCTATTTATTTATTTATTTATTTATTTATTTATTAAAACATGTTTATGCCGCCCCGTTCGCTGAAGCCTCGGGGCGGCTTACAACAATAAATTAAAACCACATAAATTAAAGGACCGGTCTTTATGCAGTTCTCGGGGTTCCTCTTTCAATTTGTGAAAGCTGCTGCTGCAGTGTCAAAGGTAGACATACTGGGCACTTGCTAAGGTGGCAAGCTGACAAGATGGCTGTGGAGTTGCTCCTCCTCTTCATCACTGCAACATGCTTTTCCACCTGCCTTTCACTCTGGCCCAGGCAATGGTGGTGGTGAGAAAGAGAAGCAGTAGCTGGCTCTGCCTACTTGCTCACTGGCTTTCTGCCTGCTGAGCAAGCGAGTGGTAGCAGTGACGAAAAGGGGGAATGAGCAGTAGCAGTAGCTGGTGGCAATGGTGGTGAGGAGATGAAAGAGGGGGCTCATTGGATGCGTCTGTCCTAAGTGCCCCCCAAACCAGATTGCACTTGTTTCCCTTCCATACCTTTGTAATGGCATATGCAGACATTAGAAACTGCTGAATGTGCTTTAGTTCAGATTGCACAGTAAAGATCGCAATGTGAGATCTCAAAATTCTATGAGACAAGGTTAAGTTTTAAAAGGCATAAACTAGCACAGAAGCAAAAGCTGGGTATAAATGGAAAACTAAATGTAGGACAGAGTATTGCAGAAGAGCAAATCAATACCATATACATCAATACTGTAAATGAATGCTGTAAGCATTAGCCACAGAGAAGGCTTCAGAAACACATGGTTATGGAACCAAGCACTCAGGCCATGGTCATAAATGCTAAGTGAAAAGTTCTCTTATAATGACCCTCATCTCTAAATTGGGGAGGGGCAAAACCCACCCTGCTCCCAAGTGGAAAATGTCAGGGGGAAATGACTTTATGCAAAAGCTCATGAGGTATGAAGACTACTGTGGTAGTTGTGGCTGAGATATACAGAAAATGCACCTGGCGATAACAAAAAGGTGGCTTCCAATGGAGACCCACATGCATTAATTTATTTATGTATGTAATGCCCCTGAAAAAATATATTTGTGTATATAAGTGTACACACACATTCTGGGAGATTCTGGAGAAAATTGGCAGCTTTTGAGAAGAGGTGTACTGCCAAGGCAAATAATATACCCACAACTTCTCAGATATTGTTATCCTTCCTTTATGCATATAGACCAACATCCTCCTTCACCAACTAGCACGGGTTAGCAAATTGAGGCAGCATGGCAATTTGCTCAGCCCTATCCAACTTTTGCAAGGCTAGGTCAAATACGCTAGACAGTTGAGTGAGGTTCTTTGTTTATCCAGCTGCTGGTGTTGCAGGCTTATGTACTTCTAGGCATGACTCAAGGGCTTTTTACACACAAGAAGTCAAATGGTGGGCGTGACAAATGGTAGCACAGGAACCAGCAGTGGCATAATATCTCCCTTAAATGCTACTTTTCAGGGATTCCTTTCTTACCTGCCATTTTGCTACAAGTCAGTGTAACTAAGCTTTATTCATGGGTCGAGTGCCAGTCACTCTGAAGATGTGTGATTAAAACATGGACTGGCAATATGCTGGATTGTTTAAAATGATTCTTCTTGTAGACATTAATACAAAGCCAATGTTATTATTTTTATAAAAAATACAGGATGTTATGACAATACAGATCAATATAATTCAGCATAAACTGAGGAATAAGTTTGCTTTTCAAAGATTGTGTGATATAAGAAACATGATGTGAGAATTAGTAACTACACATTTCATATTTGCCTATTTTTCTGAATGCGATTAAGCTGATGATTCACAGCTCCTGTCCATGAGGGTTGGGAAAGTCTATTTTAAGGGCTACTTTTGAGAATTTTAACCCAAGAAAGCAAAATAAAACAAAATACATTATAGCAGTAACAGTAACAGTAGTGTAATTTACCCATTTCAGAATACCCATTTCAGAATCCACCTGCTTTCCTTTCTTCCTTCAGTGAATGAGTATGAGATACATTTAGAAGAAACAACTTTCTCCCAACATGCATCTAAGCAATGAAATACACATGTCTAACAGAGAAATCCTATATGTCTCTCTGTGAAAGGAAGTCCCATTGCATGCAATAAGGCTTACTCCTGGGTAAAGTGGTACACAATTGCAACATAAGCATTTTTTCCCTACTGCACCCCGTGCAATGGTGCACACCAGGCATGAGAAAGGAGAAGGGGCAGTTGTCTCCAGATGAAAAAATGTGTTGGTCCTGTGAGTATCCATATTCTTCCACAAGGAGGAGAGCTTAGCCAAGGAAGACTGAAGGCTCAAGCTCATAGGGGTACAGTTTACACCTAGACTTGTTGGAATATAGGAAGCTGCCTCATGCTGGTCCACTGGACTGGCACCAATGGCGCTCCAGGGTTTCAGGAAGGCCTTGTTCCAGGAGTGCCTAGAGAGGCTGGGAAATGAGCCTAGGAACAGCTGTATTCAAGCAGATGCTCTGCCAGAGCACTGGAGTCCCTCCCTGCTGTGTTTGCCTACCAGGCCGGCTAGAGACAGCTCAGAACACCTGGGAATAATGCTCCATCATCACATATCACTCTTCCCAGGGGCATTCTGACCTACATTTACAAATAGATTGACAGCAGGCCTGCTTAATACAGCCAGACTTCTGTTTGCACAGGCAGCTACACTTTTCCTAGTTAGAAAAGGAGAGGTGGGAGGGAGAACCAAATCTTTGACCACCTCATTGAAATGAAACTGCTCCATAAACTGCTATGGAATCCCTAAAACCCCCTAAAATCTTTACCTCCCCAACTTTGTGGGGTATGAAACATTTCATGGTGGGGGGATAGAACCACATCCTCTTAAGATGGAAGCCTGATCCTGCAATGGGACTTTAGCTTGTGTGATGGGTCCTTCCCATCTCTCCCATGCACACCCCTGCACATGCTGCAATTTTGCTCTGGGAAGTTCTCATACCCTCCAGTGAAATTTTTTTGGGGGTTCTTGGGCTGCAGAGGGGAGAGGACGTATGTTCCTCCCATGGGTCTTTCCTGTTGGTGAAACAACAGCCTTGGATAGAAGTGGAATGTCTGCACCCTGACTTTGTCTCTTTCCCTGGTCTGCTCCCTGTCATTCTCATATCTCATATCATCAGGGTTGTTTCCAAAGCAGCACTGATATGGGAGCAAATTCTGTGCAGAAGTTTCCAGCCTCAGCCCAAGATTTCTTGCCATCTGAGCTGGAGGAAACAAATGCAGACACACAACCTATTTCTTATCATGTCACACTCTCCTTCTCTTAACTATGTCATGCTTCAATTGACCTCTTTAGTGTGCTGCACAGTCAATTTTGGCCCCTTCCCTTTGCCCAGGCACATGTCCTGTACTCTTGCCCTCTTGTGCACCCCATCCTCCCCCTCACCTTATGGCAAGCCTGCTGCCTCTTTCTTAACTGGGTGCTCTCTTCTCTTGCTTTGTCATATGCTTCCCCTTCCTTGGAATGTGGCCCTTTGCATTGTCAAGACCCATCTTCCTCTTATCTTTACCACTGCCATTGCCTTGGCTCTCTGGAGCCCTCCATCCTGCCATCTATCTCCTGCTGACAAAGGGGACAAAGAGTAGCCCCCATCCCCTGTTTCGCTTTCAGAAGGACCTTGAAGCAAAGCCAAGGGCAGTTGTTCCACTGCAATGAGCTCTGTCAGTCATTCTTTCACTGAGGCATTTGAGCAGTAGGCGAGTGGGACTGGTTGGCCCCACTGGAGCATCTACTGGAGGAGCTTGAAGCAAATAAAATAGGTGGCAGCACAGTTCTTCAGGTAACTCACAGCAATGGTGGTGCAAAGCCACAGATCATGATGCTGCTCCAACACCAGTGCGTTCCTTATCATGGGGACAAATATATGGTTTTTCATAGTTCCACTGCATGTGGATCATGCAGGCATCTTTTGTTCTGCCATCTGCTCATCAGTGTAGTCAGATTTTTATTTAGGAATGCACAAGCATTTAGTTCCTGTCTGCAAATGCATGTTAGCAGAAGTGTATATTTCTTCAACCCCCACCCCCCCGCATATATATATCCACAGAATTTGCACAACTTTGCAAAGCTGGTCTGCTGTGGAACCTGCAGGCTGGATTCATGGAACCCTGAAAGCATCTAAATCTATTATGGATTTCTCTGACACTCCTAAACATGAGAATTTTTTCCCTCTATTTCAGAGGCCTGGTACTTTAAAGTGAGACATTTTGCAAGCAACTTAGATAGTTTGAGCTGCAAAAGCCGACTTAAATATTGTGGAATTACTCAGTAGTAGCTGTGTTTGAGGATGTCTTTCCCCATACAGGAGCATAGGTTTATTATTAACATGGGGAAAGGTGGTCTGTGTTTAAGACATCAACATGAATAGAAATCGTGTCATTAGAAATGTAACCGCTATAAACAATGCACTTTGCTGATGTGTAGTTCCCAAATGACAATTCCAGCAGCCCTTTGTTCAAAAGTCGGCACAAGAACATTTTGAAACAGCACGAGGTTTAAAAAAAATTACGAGAAAGGAGGAGAGTGTTGGCACCATTTCAGTCAGTTTATAGAAAAAGCCAATTCATAAAAGCTGCAATTTGTTTGACCCCGTGGTCATAGCAATAATATTTTATGCACATTACGGGAGGCCAATGGCAGAACCCTGGCCCACAACCAGGTTTTATGCCCTCTAGACATATCAACAGACTTGTAAACTGCCTGTCCTGATGGATAATATCACAGGAGAAATGCAATATGCAGGTCTGCCTGCAGAAAATTTAGGAAAGTGAGAAATAAAGGGGGGAAGGGGGCAAACCAGTGCTTCAAAGATGATAAAGCAAGACCCACTCCCATTTTCTACTAAAAAATAAAAACAAACTTACAAAAAGGCATGCTGCATAGAGTCAGAACAATTAGGAAAAATGCATGTTTCCATTTTTGTCGGTGCATTCATTCCTAGCATTGGATTTGGTATTTTTTAAAGAGCTGATCTTTTCTTTCTCTTTATCAAGAGTATGGCAATACCTAACAGACATCGAACTAGTGATAAGCATGCAACAGAAAAATACCAGCCAACAACATTCTCAGGCAACGATTTACATAGTAATTGTCTCAGTGTGTCAAAGTATTCAATTTACAGTGGCCAGCTTCAGTCTTACTGCATTTCTATTCCAATCTAGCCTTGTCAGTGGAACTCGATAAAGCAGTGATAACTGGTAATTTCCATGACCATTTGACAGGTCTGTAAAATTAGCTTGGAGGTGGGGACTGGAAAGAGCAGAAAATAATTTCTAGCAACCCTGGTGGCTCACAGTTTCAGACCTATCAGTGGGAAGAAATATTCCTGAATACATCTCTGCTAAAAGAAATGCTAATGCTTAGATAAACCCCAGCTCTTCAGTTAAGCCAAATAATATGGGCTAAACCTGGTTCCTGAATCAGTTTTAAAACCAAATGCTACAGTTTCATTGATTTGTGGATCACAAAAATGACAGCTTTTTAATGCATGAAAAATAAGTACAGACTATAATTGCATGTGCTATATATAAAATATAAGGACTCTCACATATGATTTGGGAGGAGAGAGATTCTTCCAGCACATCCAGTTTTCTTCCAGTTTTATTCTTACTATAAAACACAGCCAATGTGAAGACTTAGACATAACCTTAAATCATGGTTTGATGTTACATAAATGAACCTTAGCTGACCTCAAGCTGGTATGTTCCATCCTCACTCTCTTTCTCGCTCTTCTTTCTTGGTAGGGGGCAATGCTAGTTTAGTACTTCAGGCCCTGGCTTGCAATCCTGATTTCAGCAAACAAGAAATATGAATGTGAAGGATGGGTGGAGAAGAGAGAGGCTTGAATATGTGTGTGAGCCTGAGGTTCAGGTAAGTTTAAGTAAGCCATGGTTGGTGTTACATCCCAATCACCGTAACATATGGAATAGCTCTAAATAAATGCATAAATGGTGAATGCTGTTAGATAAATTGGCAGCTGGGTCTTCTCCAGCTCTCTCAAGGGAATGGTGTAAACACCTTGATAAGTACAAGAAAGACCCATTCAAATGTTAATAAACTTATCACACCATCATTTCTATTTCACTGACAGCTACTGGGAGCTAAAAGCAGCATGGAAAGAGTCACCCTCTGATGGTGTTCTCAAATAACAAGACAGCAATGCCTGTATAAAAGAACCCTTTTCTAGCAAAAGTATACTTTTGAATCTATATTTTACATTTTAAATATGTTGCCTTGGGAACTGCTATTCTGTTCCCTGCATGTAGAGCATTTTGCACACATACTACATATAGATGCATGCATCATAAACATTTACGGCAAGTATTCAAGATAGTTCACTCAACCTATCACATGTATTATTACAAAAAATGAAAAATTTATATTATTGCACGTGAATACCACTTCTTATGAATCAAGAAAGCTATTTTAAAGTGAAAATGTATCCCTTACTGTATAACTTGTTGTATATTGGTATAGCTCTAGCAGATGGTAAATGATGGAGTGATAAAAGGATGAATATACGCAAAATCAGATTACTTTTCTTTTTAAGGAGAAGAAAATCACTCTGCTTATAAAGCCAAAAGACAGCACAATGGCTGAGAAGAGGGATACCATAACAATGTGTCCCATAAAAACAAAAACATGAGACAGACCAGGGAAATGTTGGCACTAGTATTTATTCTAAGACCCAGGAAGTGGAGTGCTTCTTAGAACAGATCATGGTATAGGCTGAGGAAATGGTTTGTGTTATTTCCAAGTATACTTTCACATGAAAATATTGTGGGCAATTTACAGGGTAGGAATCTAGAAGGCCAATTAAATTGGATTGGTTGGGGTAAGGCCAATGACAACCCAATCCCCAATTAGGTCAGACTGGAGCAGAGCAACAGTGATGGCGAAATGACACCAGAAAATGAGATGCTATAAAAGTTACATTGCATCTACATGAGAGAGAGGAAGCATCAGCAGAAATAGGGGTAATAGATCTATTCACTTTATGGACAACTGTAGGAGCATAAGGTTGCCAAGAGACCATTGTGGGTAAATTGAAGGGAAAGGGAGAGGGAACTATTGTCAAGTACTGTGGCAATAGACGACTCCACCCCACCTCCAATCTCCAGGCATTTCTTAGTTTTTCGGTTCAGAGACTACACATGTGTGCATTGTGTAAGTGGACTGCAGAGGCCCAATTTTCCTAATTTGCAACCTAACAAAAGACGGAGTTCCTGGAAACAAAGTAGGGTGGCCACATACATATTGTTCCTCTGGGAAAAGGGGGTAACAGATGAAAGACATTTGCAGTTTATTTGTGCTAATTTAAATGCACGCTACAACTGTCTTCATGCATCATGGCAAACAGTCCTGTGTGGTTTCCACAGCTTACGGAGTTTTCCCCAAAGTTACTGGTCAGATGATCATGTGGGTCCAATGGCAGCAGAGTTTTTATACTCCCCATTCCAACCTCCTATTCTTACATACATCTTTGCGGTCCCTGTGAGCACAACTTCCTTCCTCACACTATTGCTGTGACGTTATTTATAAGTTATAACTTATTTTATATTGTGTGTTTTAAATTATTATTACTATTTTATATGTATATTTTAATTTATGTGGTTTTATTTATTGTTGTAAGCCGCCCCGAGGCTTTGGCGAATGGGGCGGCATAAAAATGTTTTAATTAATAAATAAAAAATAAAATAATAAAGTTTCAAGTCCCCCTTTCTTGTGGTCGTTTAAACCAGACCTGGAGAAGACAGCTCTTGGAGTAGAGAGAGTCCTCCATAAGGTAAGGCACAATGCCACCCTAAGCCAGTCTTTGGCATACACCGTATACATGCCTTGGTCTTGTGCAGAAGAGCCAGTTCTAGTACGATGGTCAAGCTGGGGCTTGCCGTTCCTCTCCCCAACACAGACTTCTGGTGTATCCACATGGCTGTGTGAATAAGGCTATAATAAATATGGCTGTGAACTGCTTTTTTCTCCATGCAAATGTTACTGGATGTCTTCGAGTTCGTTCTGAATACTGTGGTGCTCTTGGCAAGTCGCAGAAGAACGGTGTGGGTGCCAAAGAGGTCTGTGGCAGGAAAGCTATTTACAAGGAAAGTGCAGGCACCATAGTGCTGATGTTCCCAATAAAGGCACTGCTGACAATGCCCTGCTTCTGGGGAATATCCTGAGAAATGTCATGGCCCATCTGGCTAGCAGTGGGTGAAAAACAAATTAGAAGCAGATATATTGACAAACACAACAGGGGAAAGTGGCAGTTCAGCCTCATTTTTTCCCTAATGATTTTCTGCATTGTTTCCACTGGCACTGTTTTGAACACCAATAGAAATCATCAGGATATCCTTTTGGAGCAGAAGCTGTTGTGTGGCGCATATTTATCATGCCAAAAATGCAACTGAATGTAACTTTAATGCTCTGTAATTATATATTAAAATCCCATCTAACTAGAAACACTCTTGGCCAGTGGGAATTACTGTAGATAATTTCAGGTGACCTGGGGATAATTTTGCCAGCCAACAGGCAAAGACAAAATATTTAAAACAAACAGATTAGATAAAACTGACTTAATTCTTTGCATTAATCATATGCAAATCAACACTGGGTTACAGATTAATATTTGGGTTTCCAAGGGCATGCTTTGGCTTTCTTGGGAGAACTTTGAATAGACCCTTAAAAATGAGATGTGCATCATGTAAACCTCCAACAGCAAACAGCAAATAAATTAATCCATGCTATATAGGGCTATATAGGGCATCATTAATCTATGTGATATAGGGAATGATTTTATTCTGTGCTAATTTTAAATGGAATTAATTCTGTATTGTCTTAGAATTTTAATTTCTAGTGTTAATGCATAACTCTAGGCTGTATATTGTATATTATTGTATATTGTGAATCATGTATATTGGTGTGTTTTGTTGGTTTATCAATATATCATGTATAGCATTCTTTTATTGTTATTTTATTGATATTTTTATTTTAGGTGGCTTCTCTGTAATCCACCTAGAGAGTCCTTTTGGACTATTGGTCATGGAATATAAGTTTAATAATAAATAAAATCCCCCAGAAAGGTATTCTGTCCACTGAAATAAATTGGAGCTCTCTAAGAATATGTGGAGCTGCCATTCCTTTCACTGGTGCATTCGCAGGAGAACTTCCCAGGGGATTTTGTATCATGATACTTTCACCGAGCCTTTCCTAGAAAATTATTCTAGATACATGATAACAAACAGGTGCAATATAAATGAAAATACAAATATTCCTCCAAACTATACAAAACCTGACTTCTGCCCCAAATTCACAGTGTTCTCATAGAGAAATCCCACAGAGGTCAGGGATGCAGAATGCCATGCTAGAAGAATCGACAGTGCCAAGACCTGCTGGATTTGGGCCAGTGATAGAGTGAGGTGGGTCCCACAGGAGTTTTTCCTTTATTTTGTCATTTCACTTGCTGATTTTTCTTTTCTGTTTTGTCATGTTGGTTACTATGGTAGGAAAATTCACTCTACCAGCTAGCATAAATATTTCCTCTTGCTGAAGGCATGCTGTGGAGACACCTCCAGCATGCCCCCAAATGCCTCTTGTTTTTCCCTAGTGCCATTGAAGCATCGATAGTGGATGAGCCATGGTGCCGGGGATCCTGCTCTTAGAACAAAGTACCACTTATGGGAAGACTTCTAATGCAGACCATCTTTCCATCTGCAGAGAGAAGGGTCTGCAGTATCCTATGGACCATGGGACACTCTGTCAGGGACAAGAGGATTGCATTCAGGTTGCAAATTAAAAAGCCCAGCAACAATGTGTATACAAAGTAATCAAAAGCTATTTTGAATGAAAAGACTTTATTTGGTGCTTGAAATGCTGCAGGCTGAAGACAAAATATACTTCTGTGGGCAGGGAATTTCAAAGCTGCCACTGGAACACCTCACACCTTCCCATCAGAAAGGATGGGATTTCAAAAATCTCTCATAAAGATGATAAAAGATAGGTGAGGTCATCCCCTAGGTTTTTCAAAGAGCCAAAGCAATTGTGTTTTTCTTCTTCTTTTAACTCATTTAGCTAGTGAGCTGGCGGTGTGTGCACTAACCTCAGTATGGTGGTCTGGTAAGGATAAGTGAATGTTTTAGTCCACCCTTCAAATCGAATTCTCCCCTTCCTCACAAAATCCTGCACCTTTCCTTCTGAAATTGTGCTTTTTTCTTAATGAGGATCAGCTCTGTGTTGTATGTCATTTTCATAAGAATTGCTGTAACAGCAAACAGAGCCTAAAGATAAAAGCATACGCTTTGTTTTGGAAGGCCCCAAACTGTAAATGGTGTCCGTGTACAAGGCTTCCTGCACCCATTCATGTGAAATTTGGCAGGCTTGATGTTATAAGGTACTACTGTGCCTGAACATTTCATCCAGTTCTGACCAACAGAAAGGGTCAAAGGGCAGGAATGGAACATACAGTAGTAGACATAGAAAGACTTGAACATCCATTATTTTCCAAACAAGCACCCAAAGCCACATGATCCAAGGTCCCATAGTATCCACAAAACCTCTTTTAGTACATTATTTATGTTCCTGGAAGAGAAAGTACTACTAAAGAGTATTGAAGATTGGATCAGCCCTGCAATATATTACTTGATCATTCCTTCCTCCTTAGTGTGGTTGTGATAAAGCTCCACAGAATCCATCCTTCTAGCATTTTCAGATTTCTTTTTTTTCTAGGAGTGCCTGTCCTAGAAAGTGAACTGAGCCAAAAGGATGTTCATGAACTGTCATGGAACCACACAAATGCTGTGCACTCTTGCCAGGAATTCAGACTCACACCCACAACAAACCAGAACAGAGTCAGGGGAGCTGATCCCAGGGAATACATAGATTCCCAATTCCAAAATGTAGTCCACACACTGCTCTACCCCAAAGCACTACTGTTCAAAAGCATTAGTAAAAAAAATAGTTATTTGAAGTATTATAGTTCTAACAGTCACAGAGCTATTTCCCTTCTTGCTGGTGGTTAGGCAAAAATATATCCATTTTTGAAGAGATGCTGTCTGCATCTCTGTGTAAGTTTAATCCCAAATCTTCAGTAATGTTCAGATTCAGTCTTCAGAGGAGTCCTGAATTTAGCTGAAGCTGATACACACCCATACACTCTATCATCTTAATAAAAAAAGTGTTGTTAATAAGACAGACAGTGGTGGAAAGACAGAAATGGAAAGAGGCATCTGATCATTGCTTTTCATCACTTTAGAATTGCTTTTAATTTTAATTATTTATTACAGTATATCCTGCTTTTTTCTTGCAAACTCAAAGTGGCTTACATCACTTTCATCCTCCTACTCTCTATCTTATTTCCACAGTAAAGGTAGATTGGGCTGAGAGTCTGTGACTGGCACAAAGTCACCCAGTTGGTTCCATGGCCAAATGGGGACTCAAACCTAGGTCGCTTCAGTCTCACACTCTTAACCACCACAGCACACTGGCTTTCTTTTTACATCCTGAAATCCTAGCTCAAAGCTTGGTCCAGGTGCCACAAGGATCTGGCCTTCTGTCCCTAGTCTCTGCCCACAAGAGCTTCACATTCCTTCAGTCTGGAAGGTCAGACAATACATACAGTGGAACAGACTACTTTCTTCCATTGCTCACTCCAAGTGGATGAAAACAAAAGAGGAAAGTATAACCATCACAGTTTTACACCTTTCTAATCTTCTGTTGAATCCTGCTCCTTCACAAGAAGGTAAACCGAGTGAAAACACATAATGAAACAATCAATCAGATTCAGTGTACCTACTTAGGATGTCGAATGTCTGGCAGTGATCGCTCCAAGGCAATGTTATTGCTCACGAAAATATTAAAACCATTTTCTCGATAAGCAGACTCATCGTTGTCTTCTTCTGTAAGAGGGTATGGTTTACCCTGTTCACCTTTCCCTGAAATGACATGAAAACAACATATATTTACCAAATACACAGAGTCTGAAAGTCTGGATGTTATTAGCAACCTGTTCTCTAGATTAGCATGTAACAGGTCTGTGAAGATGACCTTTTTGACAAGCTTGCTACAAGTTAAGTCTGAAGTAGAAAATAGTGGCACTCTGGTACACATTACAGTATTCAAGCAGCCCCTCACTGTATTAAAGTGGTCCCCATTCTGCTCTACTAAGCCAGAGAACAGAAAGCAGGAAATCCACAGGGAGACAAGCAAAAATCTTGCAGACTTATGGCTATAATACAGTCAGGCTGATAGGTTCTCCTACTTTGCTCTAGGAGTGCCACAAAGAATTGTGCATATTGTTGCCTACCATTAAAATTAATGGACCAAAGTCAAATAACTAACACTGTGGCTTTGAGAGAGTACTGAAACAGGCACAGATGGACTGGGGAGGGAATAACATGTTTGAAATAGTCTGGTATGTTCTCCGATAGTGGCTCTTGCAAGATAATGGTGAAGATGACTTTTTAACCTGCCCTTCTTCCTAGACTATCAGGACAAAATGCAAGACAAGAAACATGAAAAACTAAACTGTGCCACAATATAGTACAATAAAATCATAAAAATAAAACAGCAGAGCAAATAAAACATACATCAGCAACATTTTAAAAACTAACTTTTGGGTTAGATGTTGACTGACCAAATAATCCTGAATCAAAATGATGGAGGAAAGAGCATACGCCTAAATGTGATGGGGTCCTCTTATTGTATGTGCCATCTTATTTTTTGTACCTAACCTCTTATGCCTATTCAAAAGGAAATGCATGCCTTAAAATGCAAGTATCAAAAAGCCTGAGGCTATTGTGAGTACAAAGCTGCAGAGATGAATCTCTTTTGGAAATTCACACTAAAAAGATGCGAGGAGAATAACAGCAACTGTTTGTTTACTGATTACAATACTTTATGAAGAGAAGGTTTCTATTAGATTTTAATAACAAATAAAAATAAACCATGTGTTTTAACAATCCATCCCATGAGATATGACTTGAAGGTCAGTGTATTTTATATTTCCTCAGGTAGGCCTCAAGAAACTATGTTGATTCGACTGAACCTGTAAGATGTTTGGACAGCAGAATTAATTATCGTGAAACATCATCTTGCCATGTTTAATGTGACTTTCTGCTCTCAATATAAAACATCTTTTACACATAATGTTGTTTTCATATATGATGCCATCATCACCTTTTCTTGGGGTATGAAAATATCAGATATAGGGCCATGGTACTTAGTTTTTCTTTGCAAACTAGTGGAGGGACATCTTTTTTTTTTCAGTTACTACAGGTCTCACAAGGAGAATAATACCCAGACCCATGAAGGCTGAACAATTCTAGGATGGATGACAAAGAATCTACCCTATTATTGGCTCATCCATCATATCTTTCCTACTGCATCAGCTTTTTGGAAATCAGTGATCCACATCTCTTGCAGAATGGGTCAAAAAGGAAGATTGGGGAACAAAAATTACATTGACATTCCTGACTGGGATTGGCAATGTTATCTGTTATCCATGTATGGTCCCCACCCCCCCCCTGGTGTGGTCCACCATGCTGTCATCCCATGTCAGTATAAAAAATGCCAATTTTAGCACTACAGTGCAGTAAAGAGGGTCCAATTTAGCTTGTTCTGCTTTTAAATTTGATCTTTAGAGCACTGTGTGGAGGTGTACTGTCAATTTTTGTGGCAAACTGCCAATTTATTTGTGGTTGCCCTACAGAATGCTCTGTGAAGTGTAGCTTGCAGGGAAGACAACAATTCCCCCTCTCCCAACAGCCAAAGTTGTCCAGTCCTGATCTATTACCTGTAAATATGTCATCAAGCAATTTCTGGGCATGTGGGACAGTGACAAGCAACTTAGCCTCTTTCTCAACATTCTGCAACTTTCATAGTGCAGACAAGCTAGCATTTGGTTTTGCAATCCCAGCCACTGCGTGCTGCATGCCCAACTCTGGATGACAAGAATTCCTGACATTCCCTGTGCCTGATGGTCAACTGAGAGTGCCTTTAAGTGTGGCTCATCATGAGGTATGATAGCATGGGATCAACGTTTGGTTTGTGACCTCTAAATTCAGTCTAAATGGTATCTTGAACAAAATGAACCATCACCAGAAGATGCTGCTCAAGCTGCTCCATTCTACCCACTGATGTGATTGTGGTCGTTCAGGAGAGGCTTGGGATGCCATGGTTACAGTAGCATGCTTGCTGAGCAAAGTAAGGGCTGGTTGCTCAGGTAGGGTGCTGGTGAGGTCCAGCAACCCATAAAGAGAGAGACATCTGGAGCTAAAGGACAGGACTAAGGCAATGTGGAAGCCAATGTGGAAGTGCAGAGCCACTTTGTAGTAGGAAAGATGACCACCCCTCCATCTGCCAGCATATAACATCAGGTGTATGACATCATAGACACTTGAAGAAAGACTTGGCCAGTACTGGGAAGAGCTGGGGATTCCTACAAGAAGATTCTTCCAGAAGGTGAGGTTGGTAACCTAAGTACTACTCCTTGAAGGAACTTTAGGAAATGCCACAGACCAAAGTATGATCCTCTTGGTGTCCTTGGCCCACTCCCTTTTGAAAATAGAGATAGTATAGCTTTCCTCCAGTCATTTGGAATTTCACTCAAATCTTCCATGATTTCTCAAAGATAATAGACAGTGGTTCTAAGAGTTCTTCTGCCAGTTGCTTTATTATTCTAGAATGTAGTTAATTGAGCCCTGGAGATCTGATCTCATTCAAAGTAATTAGATGTTTCTTGACCATTTGTCTATCAATGTCAAGTTGCCAACCTGTTCCTACAGCTTGTACTTCACATTTGCTGGGGAGGTCAAAGAACTTCCTTTGGAAGACAGCCAAACCAAGGAAGGAATTGACAACTTTTCTCGTAGCCTGGCCTTCTTCTACTTTTCATACAGGTCCTTTTTGTTTTTGGGTCATCTCTGAACTTTGTGAAGACACATTGGCTTATTCTGTGGCCAACTACATTTTTCCTTTGTTGGAATTGTTTGTGACTTTAGAATTACCTTTAAAAAAATCCCACCCATTTTGGACTCCTGTCCTCATTAGTCACTTGCCATAGGACCTTACTTATTATTCAAGATTATTAAAATTGGATTTCCTAAAATCCACAGTATGTGTATGGCTATACTAAGCTTTTGCTTACTTTAGAATAAAGAACTCAAGCATGACATGGTCACTTTCCCCCAGAGTTCCCATAAGTGTCACTTCATCTACTGAGTCATCCCCATTGCTTAGAACCAAACCAAGAGTTGCTGATCCTCTGGTTCCTTCCTCCAGTTTTTTAGGAAGAAGTTCTCAGTAACACAACTCAGGAATTTCTTGGACAGGACATGTTTAGCAGTTTGTCTCCCAACAGATATCAGGAAAATTGATATCTACTACCCACCACTACTACCTCATGTTCAATCTCTGACATGATTTCTTTAAAACATTTATTGGCAGTAGTATTTGTTCCCATATGGATGAGAAGGAAGGCATATGTATCTGAAGGCTTTATGAGTACTGGAAACCACTCAATCACATCTCTGATCTGTTCTCTAGGGAGATAGCATACCTGCCAAATCTTCATGGCATACATGGCTTTCCATTCCACATAGCAGACAGTCTTCTACCCCTACTGACCTTCAGCTTTTTGCTTGCTGTTGCATGGAATGTCTGTCGTTCTTCTGCTGGCTACCCTCCAATCTCACCATCAGGTACCTGCAAGTGGTTCCATAGTTCCACTAGTTCCACTGCTTCAATGGGTATAGAGTGTTTTCTAGCTCTTCTGTTCTTAACTGGGAATATTTTCTATGATGTTCCCTTCTAGGTCATTTCCCCCTGTCTCATGATATGCTTTCCTGCTGCCACTTGCCGCTCTTTCAGATTCTATGTTTCACTTCACCATTGCAGTTCCACCATTCTGTCTAAGAACTGCTTATCTTGTCTTATTCCCTTGAGGGTGGTCACGCACCACTCCAGGACTCTCACTTATTCTTTCATCAGGACAACCAACTTGCATGTGTTGCACATGAAAGCAAAGCTGATCTCAAAAGAAAAAGAAAAACAAAGAAACTATTGCACAGATCTTGCAGGTCACCACCTTTGGAGATTCTTTTCCATTCATAGTCCCTTTTTGATTCTGCCTTACTGATTGTATTGGCCTGTGTTTGTCCTGATTTTCCTGAAAGTTGACAAAAGAGCCCTACTTGTATATAGGTGTAGTATAGAAATTAAGAAACTGATGAATACTATCAGTCCTTCTACTGCAGTGCTCTCTTTCCTCACAATCAGAGCTTGTCCAGGTTTCCCAGCTCTATCTGAAGATCCCAAAAAGAAACCTGGAACTAGGGTTGGGATGAAATTCACTGGAATCCATTCTTTAGGATTTGCAGACTTCTTTTCATGCTTGGCCTGGTCTTACAAAGTGAGCTGAGCTGAAGTTCACAAGCATTTATGGATTAGGGTTAGGGTACTGCAGGTGGTGTGGAGCAGGGCTGTTGCTTGTGCAGTCTTGGCAAGCCCTTCCCTCCACCACTGCTGTTGTACCTGACACAGCAGAGGAATGCTGATTAGGCGGTTGCCACGCAAGGGGTCCATTCCTGGCGATACCTGCACAGGTCGCTTGCTGCATGTGGTACAGAAGAGGTACACTGTTTGCACAGCGCATGGGACTTGATTTCTGCTGATGGCCCTGTGGACACTGGGTGTGCTTGCCAGAAACTCAGACTCAGGGCTATGACAAAGTGGCAAGGAGTCCAAAGAGCTGTATCCAGGGAATCATCAGATTCCCAGCCCCAGTACTGATTCCTCCACATTCCTACATGGAACTTTCTGAATGCAAAATATGTGTTCTGTCACTGAGCCTTTTGCCATCTTGGTTGCACAATGGAAGAAATGTGGCCACAGCAACATTTAACTGTAAGAAAGAAATCATGTGAGTAGTGAACCTTTTTTTTTAGTCTTTCTTTGTTTTGCTCAATATGCAGAAATACGTAAAGGGTGAAATTGGTGAGACATTTTTTTCTTGAATTGGCACAGATGTACAACTGCATAAAAATATCACTATCAGTCAAAGCAGTACCATTGCCAGCTACTAATTACTGAGTCGATTAGCTAAAAATAGAAGCCTGTTTAACTTCTTTAAATGTACAATTGCATTCACCCCAAGCTGAAAGAGCAAAAAATGAAAGAAATGCAATTTGTGATCTCTAACTTTCAGCCTTATAACTAAAAGATGTACAATACCCTTTGATATGTGTGGAGATGTGTTGAAGCTCCAAGGAATCCATCCCTCTTGAATACAAGGACTATCTCTTATGCTCAGCCCTGTCTTGGAAAGCAAGCTGAGCTGAGAGGAACTCCATGAACACTTGCAGAACAAAGGCTGTGCAACTGCTTTTCTAGGCAACCTTCTTCCTTGGTGCACAAACAAAGATGGCTGCGTATGGTGTGGAAGAAGGACTCTGTGTGTACAGTGTATAGGGCTTGATTCCTGGTGAGAACCATAAAACTCTGGGTGAACTTGCCAGGAAATCAAACTCATGACCACATCAAAGCTGTTAGGAGTGAGAGAGATGGCTGCTTTGGATTCTTGTCTTCAAGGACTGCTGGCTTTATTCATGAATCAACATCCTAGAATCCAGTTATCGTTGCCGTGATTTATTAACTTCTATGATACTATCCTGCCGAATTTCCCCCGAGTCCAACCAGTCAATATATTTCAGAAAGTCCTTAGGAGCACTCTTTGGTATTCAGCTCACAAAATAAGCTAATGCTTTCTAATCATATCTTCATTAGCAACTGCATAAGGGTCTCCCATTATGGTGTCAAGACAGAATGTACTACAGAGCTTGAACATGTTTCGGCATTTGCAATGCTTTGTTTATTGTAGGCATTCCAGAATTTCACAACAAGATTGAATTTCTTGCAGAACCCTTAAACCAAAATCATGAGATTAAGGTGTAACATTTGAAATATAAAATGAAACTTCCCAATCTAAATAATCAATTATGTCTAATTAAGACTGACTGGGTTCTGCTGCTTAGTCAGCAAGTTTCGAATGATGGATTGAATTTCTATTCCAGTTTAACACTGAAAATAATGCTCGAGGCAACTAGCACTATAAATACATATATAAAATCATATTTACATCAGAAAACCACATCACTTAAACAGATTAAAACACATCAATAAGAATGAAATAAGCAGTGCCCATTTGATTAATATAAATGAAATTAGTTGAAGTATTTGTAGTTCTCTTTTGAAGGCTGTAAGACTTGGACTTGTGCCACTTAAACCACCTACATTCTGTTTCCTGGAATATAAGGTTATTATTTGCATTCTGTATCATTTAAGAATATTTAAAGTGTTTAACCTACATCATTTCAGTTATTCACACTATAACCCTATAGACCAGACATTTCCACTCAGGTACAGTGGGTTAGCAGTGAGATTTGCCTCAGAAAGCACATGATCACTGGAAATGATTTTGCTATGCAGACTTGTTTCGGCCTTGCATTCATTTTTGGTAAAGGGGAAATATCAAGGTTCTGTGGGTACAACATGTGCACCAAGATATGGTTAATGTGTGAAAAACATTAATGGGGATAGATAATTCATGCTTTGTGAAAAGAGAATGGTGGCTTTGTAGTGATATCCTATATACATTTAACAGGGAAATTTGAAGTATAGGATTATGCTATTAATTGATTCATCTCTTGTCCTTGACCTGATCAGCTAATTAGTTGATTTCATCTCAAATCTCAATTAGGTTCCCCCACTTTTTCACAATATTGAAGGATAAGTGAGAAAACTTATAATTTAATAAATAAATATTAGTATTCAAAGGGAACAATCCAATCAACCCCAAACACTTCCAATTCCCATTGATTTCAGTAAAGTGGATAGACACATGCTCAACTTTTTCACATTGAATATTGGATTTGGGTTGGAATGTACCAATAGTCTGAGCAAAAGGCAGTGCTGAATATTTCCTTTCTCTTTGCATATTACTATAGAAACATACATTTCAAATTGCCTTGAAAGAAGTAGTGTGCCATTAGCATTTAACTTCTCTGGTTAAAGAATTAAAAAGAGAAAAAGAAAAAACCCAAAAAGCATAAAGAGAGTGATTCTATGGCACCTAGATATTGTTGAAAGGACCATAGGATTTTTTAAAAATCCGTATAGCCAAGGCTGAAGCATTGCTCTCTGATTGGAATTGGGGATCGGAGCTCCACCCATCCCCACTCCTTCACAGAAAGAACCATTTTGGCTCCTTTCTGAGGGTGGAAAAGCAAGCTCAGTGAAGGATAAGAAGCAGGTGTTCGGAGGGGAGGGAAAGGGAATATGATGACCAGGCTGCAAGGTATCCTGGGGCCTCGCAGGCTTGTTCCTTCCCCTCTGCCAAGCCATTGCTAAATGGACAGAAATGGCCATAGCAAAAATGCAGGGTGGGAGGAGTGGAGAGATTAAGAACGGCCTCTGTCACTCCTTCCACACTTCACTGGGAGACCCTCAAAGTATGGGTATTTATGCTGATTTCTATAGGACTGTACTCTTATTGATGTGACTCTTGGATCTGTTCATCCAAATGTCTCTGGTAGTTTAGCTATGCATAAGGGTGCAAAAACTCAGACCAGGGGGCACATCATGCCCACTTGGGTCCCAGTCTGGCCTTCTGAAATTCCCTAGGTGACCATTTTCCTTTCTCCCCCCCTCCACCACCAATTTTTGGAGTTTTCCTGGAAATTGTGCAGTTCCCATCTCCTGTCTCTAATCTTGAAACACTGAAATGCCTCTCCCAAGGTTTAGCAACTGGAAATAAGAGCTTTCTGCTTATAATTGCTGGTATTTTTGGCTTTGCTGCCTTTTGCCTTCACCCCCCACTCCCCCACACTGGAATGTAGCCACCAAAAATTCTCTAATATGGAATTTGATCCTGGGCTGAAGGAGAATCTGCATGTCTGATGCAGTTTTCTTGTGTACTGGGGTGGGCCATTATATTGCATATTCTCAATATATGAATTCTATACATAATGTGCATTATCTAAAATATGTCATGATGTTGATGCCTGTATATATGGGCATAAAGGGAACTGTCAAGTTGGACAATGAATGCATTTCTAAATCCTGGGTTACCTTGCCTCCAATGCATGTAAAAACAGTGGCTAGAACACCATGCCCTTCAACTGGTACAATGGAAGTACAAGTATGTCGTTAAGAAAAAGCAAGTGGTAGTCTAGGCTGTAATACCCACATATTGTAATGTACAATTGGGGAAGAAGTAAATGCCTGCTGCCGTGTAATGTGTCTGGTATGCTTGGGTTGCCAGTGTGTGTGATGGGAGATAAGGAAACCTCCACACTCCGATATAAGTCACAGCACTATCACCACACCAAAACGGAAAGGCTGTTTGCAGCAGCCAGCTGAAACTAATCACAGCTTTGTAGCCAGGGGATGTGCAGGACATCTTCTATTTAGCCCAGCTACTTATCTTCAAATGCCACAACTGCTCTGATGCCTTTTCCCCATTTAACATAAGAATGGGCTGGCAGTAGACTATTTCCCAGAGCCAAGCCTTGGAAAAAGCAGACAAACAAGCTTGTGAAGAAAGCACAACTTATCTCAACATTAAAAGCAGTTGTGATTTGATCCAATCACTGGCTGACCTGCATAGATTTTTTGTTAAAGAATCCAGAGGTACCAGATAATTAAAAGACATTTGGCTTCATGAACAGGGTTGGCAGCACTGAAACATTGACACTCTGTGGCTGCATCTTAGGAAAGGAATGTTGTTACAGCAGAATGTTTGCAGCAGTTAATGGGTGCCTCAGAACCTCAAGAGGTACGTAAGGGCAACTTCTGGTGACAGTACATGAGTGACATCACCATGGCCCAATGATCACAACTTGAGTGATAAACGTGATGCTCATTCATACAAGTAACTTCAACTGAACTTCATTCACATAACAGTGGCTTTTCTTCTCTTGGTAAAGGTCCAAAAAGTATTGAATGGGTATTATTTTTCTAAAAAATAATACCCTTTCTATGGAATACATTGTGCAAAATATTAGTAAATGGTGGGAAATATTATTTAAAAGCCTCTATTATCTTGACTTTTAGAATGGTTGTGCCACTCAGTATTCTGAATATAATAGCTGCATTTGCTTGCATTTCTTTTTTTTTTAAATCTGAAGGAATATATGATTCTGCCCCTCACCCCATCATACACATGCACACAACACATAATGTTGCAGATACCTATACTCATAATAGCAGCGCCTACACACTGACCAAAGACAGATATGGCTTCTGTGCCTGAAATAATTACACAGAAGGGTGCAGCTTGTCATGTAGGTGTAAAAAAAAGTTTCAGCTGCTGAAATTCTCTCTTACTACAAAACATTTGGCAGGACAGCAGCTCTCTGTTATTGGACCATTGACTCTTTCCTCTGAAATGGGGACTTCCTAGGCAAATATATGCAAAGCTTCCTTTGGATGATGAGAGACAAGCCAATGCAGACTTGAGTTGAGACTGACATTCTGGCAACTACAGAAACTTAGCATTTGTGCTGGCTGCTTGCCACCTGCCTTGGGATTGGCTGGAGGAAATCAGATGCTAGAACATGGATCCCTAATTGCTGCTGGAACAGTCGGAGCACAGCAGAGCTGACTGGATCAACGTCAGTCCTGTCTCAGAGCAACAGATGCTGCCATCTAAGGAGCTGCTGTTTGCTCCCCAGCATCTGCTTGGCTTCAAGAATATTGTATTGACTGAGTAGTAAGTCTAATCCTTGACACACTGAAATGCTAGCTTGGACTAGCAGCTACTTGAACAGCCATTTCTATCTTCCCTCAGTCATATAATGGCTGCTAAATTATACTGCTTTATGTTTAGACTGCATACACTCTGCACAGAGTGTCCAAGTGAAGTATGGACACCATTATTTGTCCAAGTGAAGTATGTCTATCTATAGTTTTTGCACATGTGCACTTTGAATTTTGGGCTTATGTTGGCATCTTGCCAGAAAAGGGTGGATTCAGGCCCCAAATTCATTCCTTTTGGGTTCTGCAAATGGCCATGTTCCCTTTCCCTGGTCCATCATTCTTTTCTGCAACTACCACTCATTTTGCAATTTCCTAGCTTTCGTGCAGCTTTTTCCCTGTTCTGTCATGCCCATCTGAAGCTCCTGTCATCTTCAGTGCTGGTCCTGAAAAGGATATTCATTCTTTGGAGGCTTGGTGACTGGGTTCAAATAATGCAATAAAACACACTCAAGAGCTGAGCAGAGGTTATCATTGAACCATGGACAGTTGTTGAAATGTGAGTTATCCTATTATTTGAATCTAGCCAAGATAACAAACCCTGGTGAACAACTCATAATCTCCAACCCAACATCAAACCAGAAGTATTGTTCATGGTTACATTCCATGCAAGTGGGATCATACAACAACATGAAAGTCTACAGTTTAACAACAGCCGATGGTTCAGCAACAATATTCAAACATTGAGCATGGGTTGTTGTGTTGTCTGAAGCTAAGCCTTTTTCACCTGTCCAGGTCCTGTATGGCTGAATCTTTACTCTGTGGTTGGCTTTTCTGTTTTTTTTTTGTTTTGTTTTTTTTAATCATTGTCACTTTTTGCTCCATTCCATTGGAATATTTTTTCCTAACTCTGCTTTTCTGGATACTTATGCTTCTTTTAGACTACTGTCTTTTTGAGGCCATATCTTAAATTTTCCTTTCTACCTGCACTCAAGCAGCTGGAAGCAAGCTTTATTGGGGTGCAATCCGAGATAGGAAAAAAATTGTACAACTCCAAGTATCCACTACCCAACTAGAGCTGGCTGGAAGGATGCTGGAAGATGTAGTACTTTTTCTGTCTAAATATACATCGGATTACATCCTTAGGAGATTTAAGAAAAGGTCATAAACTGATGTAGAACTCAGCATGAAGTTGGTCTTTGAGAGTCTACTGTGTAGGAAATACTGTTTGAAGGCTATATAAAGTAGGTACACACACTAAAGATATGCTGATCCTGGGAAATCTAGTTTGCTAAAGATTGATTGATTTTTTACCTGCTTTCAGTCCAGTGACTGGAAGCAGACTGAGTCAGGGGGTTTCTATGGACTTTCTCTCTGATGGGCCACAGTTTACAATTCAAAAAATGCTAAGATAATTTGTACAAATTGAATTTTGAGAAAGTCTACACAATTTGAGCAAATCATGCTATGTGTGCCAATCATGCTATTTTTTACCAGTGCAATGTGGAAGATGGAAATTACATCCTTCTAGCATGATTTATCTAAATCATTTTTTAAATGTGCAAACCATGGCCTGTCTTATGAGCTGGCTTAATTTGCTAAGACAACCAGACACATTTCCAGAACAAAGCTAACCAACCAGAATCTGGGAGGTCAAATGTGGGATAACACACCTACACACACATGACTACATACATGGAGCATGCACATAATGAGGAACACTGCAGATTTAGATCTTTTATTCCTATATGTTTATCATATTGTGTAGTGTGCACGCATATGTCTACATGTATATTTACTTTCAGAAAGGTAGTAAAAATGCCTTCACCTGAAATGCATCATCAGCATGTAACCACATGCAAGGTTATCAATGCACATGGGCTCTTCCAACCAATCACAAGATTAATTGTAAGAAATGGTCAGAATTCATATGATCTGGTATGGCTACTGCAGACATTTGTGGTGGCGATGTGTTGCTTTTACTGCCAGCAGTGCTAAGTTAAGGAAGCATTTGCTGCTGGAGTCTTCTTTAAACAACAGCAGCATTGTGCATGGCAAACCCTAGAGAATCTGGTGTTCTCTACATGGCACTCTCTCTCCCTCTCTCATATGTGTGTGTGTGTGTGTGTGTGTGTTTCAAAACAAAGCATGAACAACAAAAAGATGATCAAAACCAATTAAAATGTTACAGTTTTCTTACATAAAACATATTTCCACAATTATATATATGCTGTTAGTTGCGAAGTTGTGTCCAACCCATCATGACCCCATGGACAACATTCCTCCAGGCCTTCCTGTCCTCCACCATCCCCTGGAGTGCACTCAAGCTCACACCAACTGCTTCAGTGACTCCATCTAGTCAACTCATTCTCTGCCGTCCCCTTCTTTAGCCATCTATTGTTCCCAGCATTAGGCTCTTCTTCAGGGAGTCCTTCCTTCTCATTAGATGGCCAGAGTATTTGAGTTTCATCTTCAGTATCTGGCCTTCTAAAGAGCATTCAGGGTTGATCTCCTCTAGGACTGACTGGTTTGAACACCTTGCAGTCCAAGGGACTTACAGGAATCTTCTCCAAACCACAATTCAAAGGCCTCAGTTCTTTGGTGCTCAGCCTTCCTTATGGTCCAACTTTCACAGCCATACATTGCAACTGGGAAACCAATAGCCTTGACTATACACACTTTTGTTGGCAGGGTGATGTCTCTGCTTTTTAGTATGCTGCCTAGATTTGCCATAGCTTTCCTCCCCAGGAGCAAGCGTCTTTTAATTTCTTGGCTGCAGTCCTCATCTGAGGTGATCTTGGAGCCCAGGAAAATAAAATCTGTCACTACTTCCATTTCTTCCCCATCTATTTGCCAGGAAGTGATAGGACTGAATGCCACGAACTTAGTTTTTTTAATCTTGAGTTTCAAGCCAACTTTTGCACATGGTGTGTGTGTGTGTATTTTCATATATCCCTGCATATTTTATATGTAGCAAGCTATTTGGCATGAACAATCCCTAATGAAGGCTGCAGCAGAGGCCATTCATGTTGCTGCAACCAATAATTACATTATTTGGAAAGAGCAAGGGCTAGTGAAATAAGGCTCCTGAGAGGCTGGACCAGCCCCATCAGGAATATGACATTACATAGAGCTCCAAATATAACAAATGTAAAATGAACTGATTTTAGCTTGATCTGGATTGAGGCCAAAATAACTTGTTTTCAGTGATTCCATTCTAAGGAAAGCTGGTTAAATTGTTAGCAAATATTTAGTTATTTGGGAAGTTTACAATAAATTCAAGGTGCAATGCTTATAAATTAGAAATGTTCTAATAATAATAATAATAATAATAATAATAATAATAATAATAATAATAATAATGTACACTAAAAGAGTAACCTTGCAAAATATCTGTTATTTGCCCAGCAAACTGATAGGTTTAAACTCATCTTTATGGACATAAAGCATCTAAAGTATCTAAAGCAGCCTGGTGCCATCCAAATGTTTTGGAGTACAACTTGCATAGGACCTGTCCAGAATGGCCAATGATCAGGAATTATGAAAGTTGTTATCTAAAGGGTACCAGATTGCCTAGCACTGATCTAAAGAACCTGGTGACTGGATTTCATGAAGAGACAATTAGATAATGATTATTCAGTCAAATCTAGGGGTGCATAAACAAGAAAAACTCATGTTAATCAAAGTTCTCCAAATTCCAGTTCAGAGGTCAATCCCTCTCATGACTTCATCAAATTGTAATCTTGTTTTCCTTTTTTACATCAAAATTTGTGCATATTTCCACAAGCATGTGCCAATTGTGTGAATTGTTGACAAGCATGCTTTCTTCTTCCATTGATTAATAAATGTTTGTGTGCATTTTTCTAAAATAGGCATCTTTTCCAAATGTATGGATGCTGTCATATGCATTTTGTTTGGTTTGTGAATCACACTGCAAGCTCAAAAATGTGGAGATTTCAACTGTAGATTCTGCCTGACTCTGTTTGGTTCAGAAGAGGTGAATCCTGAGCAAAATTTAAATGAAACAAAGTTTGTATATATCTTTAGTCTAACCGATGAGAAACTGAAAGACTCTTGCTTCTGGGACCTACCTAGCCAGCAAATTCCAGACAGGTACACTTAGTCACAATGTACTTTCAAACAATCCCAGGAAATTTCCTTCTGAATATTTTCATTAATATGTGAAATGAAGCCTGTAATTTTTGTCCACAGAGAATGGTTAACTGAAATAAAGCAATACTGGATAGAAACAGGTCTGGCACAATGCAACTTTGTCAAATTCTATCAATTTCCTATTCATTAGAGTGTCAGCGACACAAAACTGCAAATGTCAAATACATCCTACAAAGAAGGTTTATAATCAGCTCGGAGGTATCTTAATTCAGAAGCTAAATAAAATTGCATAAGTCTGCATCTGAAGCACTTGCGATCTTTAATTTTACTGTCATCTGCACCTCAGTGCTTTCCAAGCTTCTGATGAGTGAGCCACACCTTCCCCACATACACATTAAAGGGCAAGGTGTACTTCACTTTTACATCCCAGAATCAAGAATAAGAACTTACTGTCCTCAGTCCTCTCTGTTTCTGGTCCAGATACCACTTCCCTTGTGTTTTCTCATGACTCACTATTCTGGGGATGCCTCCAGACTGGAAAACGATCAAGTCTGAATGGTGCCTTATGCAAAACTGCCCCCTAACACTGAGAACGGATGTGATTAGAAAGAGGTCAGAGCAGTGAACAGTGCTGAGGCAGAATGCCTTGTCATAACAGAGGATTTATTCCCATAGCCCACGGTCCTATCATGGCATGTCACTGTGCTCAATGCACAGCATGGCAATCTATGATCAAGATATGTTGCAATTAGATGGGGTTGACCAGTCACCTGCCACAAGTTAAGACAGCTGAGTCAGAGGCAGTCAGAACCACAGGGCAGAATTCAGTGGGACATTCTCCTGTGTAAACCCCATTGATACTATAATCTGCCCTGTCATATGGACATATAGCCAATTTCTGGTTTTGCATAAACAGCTTCTCAAAATCACCAACCATATATCTCAGGTACCCTTTGGCACAGCTGAAACCAGTGTGGCCTAATCACATTCTGTTGCTGGCTGAGTACTCTAGCTAGCCTCTGTCAGTTCTAGCAAAATAATGCCACCTCTGTGCATTGTATAACGATACCCTTGCTACTGGAGGTATGTGTGAGTCATGTAACTTCGTAGTGCTCTCTCTCTCTCTCTGGAAGAGTAAATAGCAATTATATTTCTCTGTGGCTATGCAGATATTTTCTTGCTGGTTTTACATAATATGGGATCATACAACAGCAAAGAAATCAAGGCATCACTCCTTGTAATGCTAGACTGAGGTGATAAATTCCAGTAGAATTCTAGTCAAATAAGGACCACAGAGAACCAAGGGGAAGGTATTAACTTGCTCAGAGGACCTGCATATTGGCAGAAGGACAGATAAATATATAGGGGGACAACAGCTAGTCTGTACCCAGCAGCTGAAAATTATTGCATACCCTGAGTGTTTGTGATGGCTCTAGGGCTTAGAGAGTCCTAGGGCAGGGCAAGCTCAATGGACTTTCTCCTTCAGTGGGCTGCCATTGCCACTGCCATTGTCATCAGCTTCTAGTGCTCCTCAGCCTCTTTCATATCATTGCTAGAATGTGTTTCTTTGACAGGCCGAATGCTTTTGAGCAAGTATGTCTTAATTTATTAATGGCATTAAAAGTTAAATGCATAGTTAAAAAGGCACAGATTTCAGCTACATGAACCATGCATATCTTAAATGCTGTAGTCTGTAGGTAGTGGCATCTCTTGTTCATCCCCACTGCTGAATGAGCCAGATGAAGGGCAAGGGACCAAGTAGGTTGCCATGATGAAGAGGATGAGAAGACACTCCAGGGGCCTTAGCAGGACCCAACTATGCTATCCTTGATGCCGGTTTTGTGCTGTGTGATACAGTGCGGGGACCCTCAGAGCAGTACGCTAACCCAGCCAGACAGCTGCTCAGGCATTCATCACATGGTTCAGAGTGCCCCAAGTGCCACGTCTTGGTTAAGTGTCCTTGCAGCTGTCCTCACCACCCAGAGGCAGCATGCCCTCTGCTGCATTGCTAGGGCCCTGAGAGAATGACATCAGCAGCCCCTCAATGAGAGAGAATACACTCATTGCTCCCAAAACCAATTTTGTGGAAAGGCGACTGGTAATGAAAGTGATGCACCAACCTCACTATGCTTAATTGACCTTTATGCACAAAGAGCCGAGCTTGCGAAGCGGCTGTCAGCATGACATGATTTTGCTTGTTCAAAAGATAAAGAAGTATATTAAACAAGTTCCTAATCAAGAGATGTCATTCCTCTTATTAATTTCATACCTTAAGGGAATACAACCAAGGATTATTTTTAGATTAATACTGATTTCTCATTGGAATGAAGCTGTGATGCTCCAGCTGCACAAAAATGATTGACTTTTGTTTACTGCGACAAACAGCAGGATGACAAAATTAAGTAGAAGATTTTAAGAAAATGTAGTGTAGCTAATCATACAATTGATGTTCTGGGCTTATTTTAAAATGATAATCTTGTTACCTTCACTTGTATTCCAGTGCTTGCTCTATGAGCAACTCTTATGTATGTTTCACCCTATCCTTTCTCCAAGTTGGTCATCTCCCACCATTCCTCTGCTCCATCCCCAGTGTAAAGAAGGCCAAACCCTTCCACTAGAGTTCAGGCCTGAATGGGAGCTACACCTCTCACTATTACTCTCACAATAGCAGAGAGGATAAGATGCGGTTCCTGAGTGCCATTCCTCCCCCCCCCCCCACCCACACACACACCACCATCAATATCTAGAGTCCAACTCTGAAACCATCTGCATAAGAAGCAGGGGTGGGGAAGAATCCTGCTTTGTGAACTTCAGGAAAGCAAGGAAATAGCTGAAGGTCAACACCCATAGTGAAGGAATCCTAGCCAATACATATGCAACAAGGCAGCAAGAGTTTTACTTCAACCCACATGAATACAGATGGAAAGAGATGCTAGTACTGAAGAAAAAACATTGCTATCTTGTGTTGATTGGAAAGCTTCCCAGGAGTTGCCATCTGCTATCCTGCTCTGACCCCAGGGTGAGCTTTTCCTCCTCGAAAGAATTGCTGGTAGAAAATCTTTTCCCCTAGTGTAGATCAGGCCTATAGACCTAGAGAGACCCCTTAAGGTAATCTAGACCTCATCCTAGTGAAGTTTGGTCTCACAGCATTTGTCCCTTCTGGCCTGGCTGAAGGATCCACTAAGATGGTTCTTGGAGTTTATGGAATGTGATGGATTCCTGAATATTCTGAGTATTTCCAGCAACCAGAGCCAGTGATTCTATTAAGTTCCTAGTCTTGCTGTGGAGTGATAAGATGAATTGGTATGTTGACACCATTGTTCCTGAGTGTCTTGTCCAACAATGTTAAATTCCAAAGGGGCAGCCATTGGTTTTCAGGAGAGCTCTGACCAATATAAGAGACCAAACCATGACTAGCACATAAGCAGCAGAAGACTTGCTATGAAGCTGATTGAACACAAGGGCATCATTGTGCCTATGCTGCGGCAGTGTGGACACCAAAGAAGGCTCACTTAGCCATCTCCATTGCATCCTCAAAAAGCCACCTAACAGCACTATTCTGGGTAGAACAGGGTTTATTAAAGGTATGCCAGGACTCTCAGAAGCCTGCTATACCATTTTTGCAAAGTACACTCAGGATAGTCCCTCCCATCTTCACAACAGTCTTAATGCTGCTGTTATAACAAGTCTTGGGATCCATTCTAGTTATTGTGGACTGAAGACTTGCACCAACTGACCATATGACCTCTTGACTCTTGCTGAGCATGGCTCATTTGGACCAGCAAAACAGAGCTGACTGTATGGGTCCAGGGAGTAGTACATTCATCACAGTGTGAGGGACCGGTGCTGGCTGCCCTTCAAGAGATAGTGGTGTAACCACCTTCCCAGAAACCAAGGATTTAAAACAACTGTTCTTGACCTTGGAGCCTGGCATTTGACCCATCTTGTGCTTCCATCAGACAATGCTTGGGGACCATAGAATCATTCTCCTAATAAGCAAATCTACTGTGATTAAAGTTGCAATCCTGTGCTGAAAATTGTAGGATGTTTTTCTGTCTAAATATGAATAGGATTGTGTCCTCAGTAATGAAATAGATACAGGTTTCTTTTTAGAAATGCAGCCAGCTACCATTTCAAAATGATTTTAATTCTGGAATCTAATTTTCATAACAGCAAATCTGGAAATATAAAATCTATTCCAAAGGGATATTAGTAGACACTGTTTAGCCAAGTCTAAAGAAAAAAAATCTCCATGTATTAACGATCAACTAAAATACTGATTTAATCTGGGCATCCTACCTGAACGCATGGCATCTTTTTGCATACTTTCATAGTCATGCCAGTCCTTTCTTTTCAAGCCATCTGTCCAGGTATACAGTTGTCCATCTCCAAGCCCCATTGGGAATGTCTATGGAAACAAAAATATATAATTACAAACTTAAAAGAAAAAATGGCACACATTGCTGATCTTTACTATACACACTAATCAGGTTCCCTCTATGTCCTGCAATGTACAAATGGAGCTCATTCATATGTAGGGTAATTTTCCCTTACACTTTAATTATTGAACCAAAAATGTAGAAATTCTTCTGGTAGGAACCTTTTGGGCTGTTTTTTCACCTGTCTTTAGCCATTTAGCAAAATCTTCCTGCTGTTTAGCAGATTTTAGAAGAAAATGCTATCTGCGAGCATCTTTTTTTAGTCTTGTGTCCTTTTAGACTTTTCAATTGTTGCAAGTGCTGCCATTTCTTAATTAAGTAGAATGGATTTACTGAGAGTGTGTGCATTTTTAACTTTGGACTGTATTCAATAAGGTTGCTGTGCCCTCATAGATATGGTTTGCAAAAAAGAAAAAGCATTTCACGATTCAACTCCAGAAGCAAGCAGAAACACATGTTTCTGGATCAGGACAGGTCAGCAAAGTAGTCTTCTACAAGGTCCACTGATAAGCCCCATTCTGGAAAAGAGCATTTCCCAGTTTCTGCCTGTTCCTGGAAACAGTCACTTTCCTTTCAGCAAGAGCCAGTCCTCCTAGCGCATAGGACAGCCAGAATTCCATCCTTTGTTTCTCTTTCTCTGTAGCATTTTACTTTTCAAATGCAAATAACTTTGGTCATCTCTGAAGAAAATTAGAATGAAATGAAATTAAAATTAAACTAATGAAGATGGCAGCTCTGTTCAAAACTGCCAGTAAAAACCTCTTAAAATAATCAGTACTAAAACTGATGTTAAAACATCAGTAGGTCAAGTCAGTCTTCCTGAAGGCTGTGCTAAGAAAAATGGTAAAGATTAAAATACTGAGGTGTATATTATACTATGCACTATTTGTCCCCTCAGCCTTGGTATTTTATGCCTGTTTTTATGTTTTTCTTGCATAATTTAGTTTAATCTTCCATTTGAATCATGTCTAGATATAATATTTCCCAGTAGCCCTTGCAGTAACTTGAATCTCTAGCCTGGAAAAGAAGGTTGCCATTCCTGAGAGAAGAAAGGGACAAAGGCCGGAAAAGAATAAAACCAGGAGGGCAGGGACTAAAAGAGGCCCATAGCCTGGGAGTCAGTCTGTGGAGGCTGGCCAAGCCCTGAGTGGGAACTGTGAGAGTTGAAATGGAAGCATTTTGGAGCTGGAGTCTGTTTGACCCTGTGTCTGTCCACATGATCTGCTTGATATTGTCCTTCTACTTGGTCATCCTTCAGTTCTCACCACCATCTCACCACCTGGCATTGGAAACAGGCTCCCAAAGGAGTCCTGGCTATTGTTCCTGCTGCATAATTTTAGACAGGGTGTGAAAATGAGGTAAGTGGAACTTTTTAGAAGTTAGGTTAATTGGTTTTCTGTTGTAGTTTTCACCGGCTGTTCATTTAACAACTGTTAGTTTACTAGCTTGGTTGTCATACATGTTGCATATTGCTTACTTCTTTTATGCAGCAGTGGCCAAATGTGAATGAATACATAAGATCTATATGAGCAGTTTGGAAGCAGAAGCATTTTGACCATTGTTCTCCAGATGGAAGGCATTGGGAAAGCCTTGAAAAGAGGAGCCAGAACCTATGGAGAACCAGTGTTGAACTGGAAACCACAGCAGCTGTGTTGTCCAGTCCTCATGTGCCACCCTCTAAAGGCACAACTTCCCTGTGGAATTTAACACTGTACCTATTGTTGGTAGAGTTCTGTAGCCCACCAACACCAGTGTAGGGTTAGCTGACCTATTGCCTTCTGCATTTTCCTCCAAGCCTGACTGAACAGGCACATAATGCATTATTATCTCATTACAGCAATGAATAAGGAGGCATAGCTTGAGTAAGGAGACATAGGCATAGCAACTGCCATTCAAGATAACAAACCATGGTGAACAATTCACAGTTCATAATCACAAAATAAACTATGGTTCTTCTTCACAGGTTGTCCCTGGATAAAAGCTATGGCTGGTTAATGGAGCTCAGGACAGTCAACTGAACAACCCACATTTTAACAGCCACACACAATTCGACAACAACCCTCACTCAACATTACAACCCTCAACTTTTGTTGTAAGCCGCCCCGAGCCTTCGGCGAATGGGGCGGCATAAAAATGTTTTAATAAATAAAAAATAAAAATAAACATACTCTCCATCCTTGAGCGTGGGTTATGTTGTCTGAACCTAGTCATACCAAACACTAAAATCCTATGTATTTCAGTATCCTGCATATTCAACATGTGTTGGACTTCTGCAGTTTCACCAGCCCTTACCAACACATTCTCTCACATATCTGCAGAAATGTAAGGTCTAGAAATGCTTATTTTTGCTTGTTTTTTTTTTTAACATGGAGGTTATCGGGAAATGCTTTCTTTCCTCGGTATTATGTTTTGCACTTTTTCAACACTTGCAGAGTTTTGTAGCATGCATCAAACCCCGAGTTACGGGGCAACAAGAGAAACTGGAACAATCCAATTGCAAGTATTGTACTAGTCACCAGCTAACTCAAATGTCAGGTACAAGCCTTTCTATGGACTTTGAGTCCAATGTACTCTTTTTTATCAACAGTAATCCATTTCTGACATGGCCATCCTAGGAAAAGCTCTCGCAGCTGTGTAAATGTAGTTTCAACTTTTAAATGAGCAAGTTGCAACACTGAGAAATAAACCAATTTTCTGTATTGCAAAGAGGAGCTCAATAATGCAGAATCAGAGAATATGCTCTAATATGAACAAAGGGTCCTGTATTCTAAAGTGGTACATTATTAAAGGATAAATTAGCAGATTTTCATGTTGCTTTACAGCATAGAAAATGAATTAACTCCAAACCGGATCCTCTCTCATGTCAACTGAATTGATCATTCTTTCATGTTGAAATTCCAACAACAACAACAACAGAAGATTCTCTTGCCCTTGTTTTGAGAATATGACTAGAAATAACAAGCTAGTTATTAAATGTTGCAGGACCAAAGGGAAATAGCATAGCTACATTTATTCTCTGATATTTTGTACTGCTTAAGCTGTAGATTAAATAGACGGATGTTGTATTACCCAGCTTTAGCACTGTCAGTCATGCTTATTTGCTTTCCCTTGATCGCCTGGAATAGTTACTTTCCTCCTCTGATGGCAGGAAACTTTAGTTTAACTATTCAGCAAACTCCCTGAAGTATTTCAAATTTCCCCAGATAATATAGCAATTTCAGCTGCCCAGTATTAATACACCCAAAGCCTTATTTGAGCACGAAATGGAAACCTTCATTTTCAGAAGGAGTGAAACATTTCAAACCAAGCTTGCTTCACAAATTTATGTACTAACTTATTTTTCTACACATTGCCTGTATTCTGACAGGAATGATGAGTTAAAATACAAGGTCAGCTACTTGAAATGCAATCTGTGTTTTTCTTACTGGAATAAGTGCACTCCTCAACATATACTTGTGTGGAGCAGGATTAGTGTTAGTGAATAGACACTCTCATAATGTGTAATTTGCTCCCTGAGCTACACATCCAATATTATGGATACCAGGGAATGGGGGTCATTAAGACAACATAAATGACATGCCCATCTTTTGCATTGCCAAGCACTGTGGCCCTCCAGCAAAGATACAGGGAGTCTACCATCTCAAGAGTAAGAGTACCCCTCAGAAGTATGAGAGCTCTTCAAAAGCAGGGGATTCCTCAGGAGTAGGTATGCTGATGCCCTGGATTATTTTTTTATTTAGTATATTTTTACACTGCCAATCACTTCGAAGTCTCCCGGGGGTAATTTACAAAATCTAAATGCAATAATAAGTATAAAACAATCATTGTAAACTCACCATAAAATACAATAATGCACCAATGCAATATTACAATTTTATATATTATAGCCACTGCAGATACAGTGTGTGCGCGTGCGTGTATGAGAATAAAATCTGGCACCAAAAGGAACATAAAGTGGGCAGCACTTCTGACTTAGACAGAAGAGACTGGCTGGATTGCACCAAAGGATGCTGAACTTCTTTCCTTCCTGCAACAGATTCTTCTGAACAGGAAGCAAAGCTGTTATTGCAGTGGGGCCAGCAAAGGATAATGTGGGACACCCCCTCCCCCAGTTTGCCCTCTCCCTAAACGCTCTATGATATGCATATCCATCCATACAACAATCTAATCTGTGTCACTTTGTATGTGTTCACCCAAACAAATCTTTGTTTAAGCAAAGATTTAAATGAAATAACAATATTTAGGAATCACTTTACATTAAAATAAATTTATGAGTGCTGTGCAAAGCAATACTGTATAAAATCATAACTGAATATTGCCTGTTATCGCTGAACAGAAAGACAAGATTACCTTTCTGGGAATCTTTGTCTGTAGAATGATCTACACAGAAAACTGCATTTAAATAAAGCTGGTTTGTGTAGCTGGCCAGTTCTTATCCAAAATTTGCAAAGATCAGATTCAGCAAGTATATGCTTTTCCCTTTCCTCTACCTATCATACGAATGGACACTTCCCTACTCATTTTTATATAGAGCTTTTTTAAATGCCAGTGATTAAACCATGTGGTACAATGCCGTGTGGACATTTGCCTTTTTCTTATTCAAGATGGTGAGGAAGGCAAGTTGGGGTGGGGATCAATATTACAGTGACTTATGGGGCTTTATCTTCACCCCTTAATTTTATAGAAGAATTAAGTACAATGACCTAGGAAGTCATTTCTGACAAGCAGAATTCAGACATAATAATTCTTCTAATGAGGCCTGTTGTGAGGGAAGAAATGAACATTAGTGACCCTTAGGGAATTAGATTTAATAACATTTTCTCCATGCACACACAGTAGGAGACTTTTTCTTATTCAGTGAGCCTGAAGGGGATTTTTAGGAATTTCTGAAAACTTCAGAGCTATATTCCGTGAGGCAAGCAAGGAATTTTAAATTAAGGGGTGTGAAAATTTGAAGCTGTCTGCAGTTCCTTGAGTGCTGATTTCCCTTGTCAGCAGCTGAACATCTAGGAGGCCTTTCCTTTTGATGTTGTTCTATGGCTTAACAAGATTATTTTAAAGCATTTTAGAAAATACTTTCCCTGACTTGCTGCTGCCTAAGTCAAAGTAACTCAAACTTCCATTTGAGAAACCCAGTCATTGAAGTGCCATTTCTATGGCTGAAAAAGTTATAACCTCAACAGAAATTATTATTCAGTATTACATTAGAAAACCCAAGGAGTCATGAGAAAAAATAAAACAGTCCACAACAGTAAAATCCAATAGTGTCCCATTAAATAAATTTCAATTTCAAATAAATAAACAGTGTTCGATTAAATAAATTTCAAGCAATGCCTTTCTAGTTTTGGACATCCATGTTAACTTCTGAATGAAGTAAATGGTGTAAGCAATAACAGAAGCTATATATTCGGTCTGTAAGACAGGCAGTCAGAGGAAGTATGATGACTAGCGCTTTGTGGGAATGGGCTGGTGCCAAAGGTAGGAATCACTGGCCATCTGTTGAGGTTCACCACCTTGCAAGAGGGGGCTGCTACCAACCCTCATAGCCTCCTCCTGGTTGCTGCAACTGCTTGTTTGCCTGTTCTCCTAAGCATGCAAGCAGTAGCCAGGGTGAGAAGACTAACAGCAACCTTTGTTGTCTTCAGTGAGTCCAGAGGGAGAAAGCAAGTGAATGGTCAGGGAGGTGGGAAAGAGATGAACCGCACCAGGAAAGAGGACCATGGAGGGTGTCTTGCTGAAGGGCCTCCCAAAATGTGGAAGGAACACTGAAGGGGAAGTTGTCTGTGACAGAAGGAAGGGTGGGTAGGATGGATTAGGCCTTTATATTACCCTAGCTCATCTTGAAAGAAAATTCCTTTCTGAGAAGGAACAAATGGAGGCAAAGAGAAATTAATTCCACATGGAAAATGTACCAGCCTGGGCTAATACTTTGAGTCAAAACAATTAGAGGTATTGCATTGTGTCCATAGTTAGATAGATGTAACACTACCATTTCACAGCTATTTCATGGGACTCTGACTGGGCTGATTCATGGTAGAAGCCCATGCAGACATTAAGTTTCACCAGGCAGTATGCTATCTCACAGTAAAATTTTGGTAACATTAATGCAGCATTTAAATCAACTCAGATTGCTGTGCCTGGTGTGTGGAAACTCTAATGCAAGAAGTGTAAATAGCTAGATTTGAAGAGCAGGCACTCCTGAATTACATTCAGAGAGCCACTGTGGTGCGCTAGATAAAGTTGGACAGAGATTTGGGAGACCCAGCTCTAGTCCTTATTCGGCCATGAAGCTCAGCCTACCCTCCTCGCAGGCCTGTTGCATGAGCTTCTTGGAGGAAAAGCAAGAGTAAAACAGTTCCTTTCAGAAGATAAAATATACAGCACTGTGGCAGCAGTGGTGGAATGGGATTCTACCACAACCCTATGGTAGTAGTACAACAAATCATTTAAAAGAAAGAAAAGATCAGAAATCACCACTATCATTCCCATTCAGTTGAAGGACTCCTGAAATATTCACAGTCTTTCTTCAAATCGTCAAAGCAACTCCAACATTTGCTGCTTCTGAAAGGGACAAGAAATTGGGAACAATCTTTGGTTCGATGCTAGTTGCTACAGAAGAAACAACAGGTCACCTCTGCTTGCTGCCTGTGTAGTGCTTTCCTGGCATATTCTCAGCTTTATCTAGCACTGTTCATGGCTCTTTTATATAACTGTGAAGGGTTAGGGCAAAATCCTATGTATGTTGAGACATAAAAAGGCCTACACTCCCATTTGTAGTTCTTTCTATTATGACTAAGCATGTATAGGATTGTTGTTATTGCTGCTGTTGTTAAATTACATTTTTATCTCACTTGTAATTTTTTTAATTATGGAAGATTCTACCTCATTTGCACCATAGATCTGCATTTGTAATATTGAGGATTTGCTATTTTTAATACCTAGCTTGATAGTTTTTCTTTGGCATTTTCAGCTCTTGCTGTTTTCAAGCATTTTCATGTACTCCGTGTTTTAAAAGTGAGAGGCTGCATATAAATATTTTAAATAATCAATAAAAATAGTTGTTGCCTAGCAAGGCCAGTAACAACTTGGGTTAAAAACTAGACACATCCCCATGACAGACACTGGTGAACAGACCCAGAAATTTGCCTTAAGGTGCATCCAGCAGAATCCTGATAATTGGTTTTGGCCAGAATTCCAAAGCGTGATGTTTTATTTATTTATTTGATTATTGATTGGAATTCAGTGCCATCAGTTTACAAAAAGACAAGCAACTAAAAACATGACAAGACACTAAAGGCAAATTTAAAACCCTTATCAATAATTTAGAGTCGTATTTTAAAAGAATGCATTCTGACTTCCTTTCCTGAACACAAAGAGACCTTCAAAGGGGTTGTGTTTCAGAAAGCGCTTGCCAGCATGCCTAACTGAGGTGTATCAGAATGGAGCAAAGGAGGCTGAAACACCACCAGGTATTTCCCATCTTGGAAGCACCTCTCCCCTTCTCCAAAATGCCAACTAAACCCTTTCTCGGATATCAGAGCTGTCTTCTAACCTTGGAGCTGGAATCCCTGAAAATCCCATGTGAAAGGAGAAAACCAATACCTTGAATTCAGAGAAAGAATTAGCAACCAGCGCAGAGCTTTCAGTACTGCAGTGTTGTGATTACAGTACCACAAATAGGTTAGCTGCAATTTTTGCACCATTTTGTGTTTGCAGACACTTCTAAAGGACAGCCCCAGAGAAAACATACTGCAGTAACTAACCATGGTGCGACCAAGGTATGGTAACTGTTACCAGCTCAGCCTGACTCAGAAATACTGACAACTGGCACACTAGAAGTACTTGTGTAAATGTGCTCCCAAGGAATATGCTCACTGTCTCTGAAGGAACCAAAGATGGTGGAAAATCCAGGAGCACTCTTAAGTTACAAAGCCGATCTTTAAGAAGTGATTCCAACAACAGCCGGTTGGCTTTTAGTTCCTGAACTAAGCATTCTACTCACAAGAACACCTCCATTTTTCCTGGATTTAATCTCAGCTTGTTCACTCTCACAGAGCCCAATATCAAAGTAGGAAACATTCAAGCCTGTTAAATCCATTTACTTGGAACTAATTAACAACGAGCCCTAGAGCTTAGTGTCATCTGCACAGAGAAGGCATCTCATGCCAAGGTTGCTGATGGCCTCTTCTAGCCGTTTCATGTAAACGTTAACAAGTGCCATGGCTCCTACCTTCAGCGTCCTGAGAAAGAACGCCTACTGCAATTGTTTCTGTTATATTGTTTCTGTGATATTATGGCATTTCCAATTGTTCCCAAGGGTACTGAAAATGCTACTTGTGTCTGGGTTTTATGAAATGTATTTAAGTAAATATGATTATGTCCTTTAATTTCAGAAAACAACACTTGAAGAAATAATATATGCATTACAACCAAGGAATGAATACAACCAATGAAGGCCAAATGGATTCCATTTAATGCAGCTTGGATATTTGACAGCACGTATTCTGCAAAATCTAATGTTGACTTTCTTGTCAATTATATTTCCATGCTGCAATAAAGGCAAATATTCTGCAATAGCTGGGAAATCACACATTCAGAACTGTCAGCAGGAAGTTATGCTCCAATAGAAATTGCAGTGCTACTCCAGGATCTGTGTTATCAGCTAAGCAACAATTATTGGTGGGGGCACTGAATTTAATGCAGGCTTCAGCAAGTTGTTCATGACTAACAACTCATATGTTGTCCACCAGCCATGTACTGAGGCTTACCAGTACATAACCCAAATCCCAGACTAACAGTAAATATAGAATATAATATATACTGTCTTTAGTGATTGTACATTGGACAATTACAGTTTGAAGAAGCTACAACACAGAGAGATGTTTTAATGAATGAAATGGTGAATGAGTTCTTTGACTTGGGAATCTTGTCCATCTCTTTATCTTATCACCTATGTCATTATCTTCTGAGATATTGTATGGTTGTATAGACACAGCAACTGAATCAAACATCCCCCCCATGTGTCAACAGGAAGGCAGAGAAGCAGGGATGGTGGCCAAGGATGGGGGGGGGGGGGCAGTGAAGAGCTGCACACAGTCTCTCCCATCTACCCAGTGGGCTTGATTTACAAGATTTATATACTGCTCCACATTTAATAAAATGTTCCAGCACAATAAAAAGAGGAAACATCCTCACTATCATCAACATACAGAATACAAGGCATTCAAATCAGATTGTAGCAATAAAACAATGGCAGTTTAGTCAGGAAAGTCTTGTTTAAATACAAACACTTTCATCAGACACCAAATTGAAACAATTGGTGTGTGGCTGACATCAACAGAAAAGGAATTTAAGAGGGAGGGAGCCAATACACTAGAGGTCTACTCTGAGTGACTCTAAAAGCAATGCAGGTACATGAAAAATCACCAGGATTTCTTCAGCTGATTTGAGATGAAATATTATCCAAACCAACTCCTTCCTATCTTCCACAATTTTTCCTCTGATCCCTTTCCTTTCTTTCAATAATAAACACTGAAGAGAATTGACATTTGCATTGCTGATGTGACCCATCTTGGAAGGGGCATACGCAAGAGTTGCAGGAGTGTTTGGGATGCAAGCTAAATTTAGGTTAAGCTTAGATAAAATTTGTGGCACTGGTGACTGAGCATCAATTCGTGCTCAGTCACCAGTGCCAGGCTCCTGGGGTCCCTAGGAAAAGACAGTCTTGATACTTCCCTGCCTCTCACCACCATCAGCACCAGCTCCTCCTTTACTTTCCATCAGCACAGCTACTGACTTCCTTGGCAGAAGGAGAACCAATGGGGCAGGAAGTGGAGCCATCTTCTGCTCCCATTCCCAGCCCACTGCTGCCTGGGAAGGAGACAGGTGACCAAGCAGGCTACAGTGGTGAAGATAAGGAGCAAGGCCAGTGGCCCCCTCACCAGTGCGTGCCTCAGCAAGGCACAACTATGCCTACCATGAGGCCAGGCTTGGCAGAGCCAGGATGAGGCCGCTCATCCATGGCTTCCCCTTTAAAGTAGATTGCCGTTTAAGCACAAGCTGGGAAGAAAGCTTTGCTGGCTGATACAGCAAGAATTAAATCTGTTGGGCATGCACAATATCTTGTTTTGAAGCAGTTCTCAGAAATCCCAGACTAGCATTTCCTCCAGCCATTTGATACACCTGGTAGACATCTGCAGGCTGCACATTTGTAAGTGGTTTGGGCCAGAAGGGATTACCAACACAGCAGCATTACATGCAACGTCTGTCTCACCATTTGATTTTTACATTAACCTGCAAACCCTATGGGATGCCAGACTAATAAAGTACTACATAGATTTGGAAGATCCATCTCCTCTGGAGAAGATTTAACATCTGGTTCAATTACAGAGAAATACGATGAGCCAAAAAGGTGCATGATTATCAAAGAAATTCACTCACGGATTTTTATTAGATTCCTCAGAGAAACAAAACGTGGCTTCTTTGCCTATGACATTTGAGTGATGAAGTTTAGTAACAGCTGTGTGTCATTGAGTAATTAATTTGTTTTAATTTCATTCCATGAAGATACACATTTGAAGGAGATGCTTCGGCTTAAGATGATAATGTATCATGAACGTTCAACTTCTTAAAAATAAAAAGACATTTATATAAGTTTGTGTGTGCAACTTTTCTTTCCAGTGTGAAGAGAGACACAAAACACGAACAGGATATTCATAGCCATTTATGGCTTATATCACCCTTTTAAAGATGAAATATCATGTATATCAACCTCTTCATTCAATGCTTTTGCCTAACATGCTGAAGTAACACTGGAGCTTTCTGGAACTATATTGTCCAAGCGCATAAGCATGCCAGCCCTTTAATGAGCAAGATCAGCATCCGATCTCATCCTTAGCTAGTAAGATCATTCACGCATGCTGGTATTCTCTAATTTTCAAATGGTGGCTTTTTTCCAGATCTGGGTAATATTTTACTGTACCACTACAATCATCGCCATGGATTAATGGTGAGACAAAGCATATTCTGAAGATCAAGACTGCATGGAAAACAATTTTGCAACCATATCATGAGAATAAGAATTTGAACTGTTATTTAATAATCTGTGCCAGCTGCTGAAATTAATAAACATCATTCTCACTGCATATTTTCAATTTGCAAAACAGTTTAAGATATTCCATGCATGTGTATTATATTTGTATTCCACATTTTTTCCTTCCATGGAACACCAGATGGGTTAAATGATTTTCCTTTCCATTTTATCACTACAACAATCCTGAGAGATTGAGAGTCAGTATTATTCATGACCAAGCGGGGACTAGAACTTGAATTTCTCAGTCCCAGTCCAACATAGTAACTACTGCTCCACACTGATTCTCCCCTTCTCTGAGACAAAGCAAGAAAAATAATTTTAGTATTTAGATTTTTTAAAATTGCTATCAATACTGTTTTCAGGTGTATTATTTGTACTAGCTCAATATGGAACCAGGGACTTTCTTTTCAGGAAAGGCAGTTTTCCCACAATTACCCATCTTCCCCTGCACTATATACCCAGGACAAATATTATAATATTTCTAATGTGCATGTGGTTGATTTGAATCCATTCTGAACCTTAGCAGAACTGTGTTTCCTGAAGGTTGTGTGCTAAATGGAAGATATCACAGAATCATGTCCAAGCTCACCATGTTGCCTGCTCCTAGACCTGCAAATGTCCAGTCAAGGCACAGAGATTTTCAAGAATGACAAAGCACGAAACCAGTCCAGTCCAGAGGTCAATCCATGGGGTCTATCACACCCAGCATCCAGGTCAGTGAAGGATATTTGAAAAAGAGAGAGGCCCAGGTGGGCAGTCAAATCTTTCATGATTTGTAGAGCAAAGTGAGGCACCAAGCTGAAATGCAGCTGTTTGCAGCAACAAGCTAGCTCCAGCTGGGCTACTTTATATCTGGTTGTAAATACCTACAACTAGTTGATCAGGCCAGTGTGTTGCTTTGAGGGAGGTGCTATACTGTGCTTCCTGTTTGAATTTCTGCTGCTCATATCTGATCTTATGCTATTCCATGGGGTGAATTGTCCCCAGCTCTGAATCTCATGATTGGGAAGTTCAGGAATGGCACAGAAGGGGTCGCGTTCATTTGCAAGAGAACGCTGTTAGCTGAAGTGTCCAGTTTCTCCCCTGGCTCTGACTGGGGCCCACAGTGCTAGCTTTCCCCACCTTCTTCTTTAAGAGATAAATTGCGGCCGCCACCGCGAGTAGGACATGACACCATGTTATTCAACCATGTAAAATAGTAACCATATTACTAAGTACAGTTAAGATTAAGTATAGTTTAGGGTTCAGATGACACACTAAACTGTGGTTATCTGGAAAAATGGGCAAGCTTTCAATTTCCTTTTCACAGCCATTCTTGGCAGGGTGGTAAAGGGAGGAGAGGAGACCCCTGGTAAAGGGTAGGCTCATTTCTATAATGCTAAACTGAGCATTTGAATGATCCAGGAGTTATGTCCAAATCAAGGGCATTTAAACACACTTTTAAATCAGACAAAGGGAGAAAAACATGCCACAAAGCCAGCTTTTCTGGATGCAGAAAGTATCTAGATGCTTGTCAAATACCTTTTTGCTAAGCAGGGACTAGAAATATGTATTTGCACCTCTGAGATATTCAGTATGATGTATTTATTTTGATTTATTATCATTTAGCTTACTGTTCCTTACTCCGGCATTTACATTAGTAGAAATAATTAACTGAGCACATTAAAAGGGTAGGGTAAGATTTATGTGATGGCATCTAAATGACTCAACATTCTTTAATTTCTGAAGCCATGCTAATCAGAGGCTCCTATGCTTTATTTTCACAGCAAGGACAGCACTTTAGTTCTTCCCAGCTAATGCATTAATGCCACTGTTTTACATTAGCAAATTCTCCACAATATCTCAAATGATGAAAAATTTCCAATGTATACACATACAAAAGAGGAAAATAACCAAATAATTGTTGCATTGCTAATATTACTATTCAATACAAAAAGCATCCTTGCAAGAGTAATTAATGCAATCAGATTGTGTGTTGGATGTTATAAAATTGTTCCAACGCATGAGCAAGCCTGGTGAAGAACCCTAGTAGAGGAGCACGGATTTTGCTATACACAGCAAATGCATAATTCATGGAATAGGGTTGAATAATATTGGTAATAAGTTATTTACCTTCTTAATAAAAGTGGATGAATCTGCTGTTTTGAGAACTGGCAGATCAATAAGCTTCAGTGTTTTTTCAATAGGCAAGACTGCCTAGTAGTACTTGGTTTTCTTTCTGATATTCACCCCTCACAAGTGTGTGTGTGTGTGTGTGTGTGTGGGTGTGTGTAATGTCACTATATGAAGATAGTCCCCCCACCCTCTGATAAATCTTGCATGGTTGTTGTTGGTTTTTTTTTAAAGTTGGATATCCAGAAAAAGTCATTAAAATTTCTTATTTGATCTGAAAGATATTCCACAAGATAACAGAGAAATGTATAAATATTTTAAAAGGGAGGAGGACCTCCTAGCATATAACATAGGAGTCTGCTGTTTTGCAAAGCTCTGGAGTTCAAGTTTCTTAGTGGAAAATGTGTATATTAGGGTACAGTTGACTGGTGTCAGTCGTCAAGCAAATCCTACCTTCGGTATGGTACGCACAATGAGATAGGTGCTCTTGGCCGAAGTGTTATTCTTTCCAGGCATTATACCTGAATTAAAGGAATCCTGATGCACTGAAAGGTATTTTTGCTGTGCTACTTTAGTGACTGGCCAGTGGGAATTTGTGGAATTTACTTCTGATTTATGAACAGAGTTTTGTTACTGGGTCAAATTACATCAAGAAAAATGCTGAGGTTTCATCTTCTTTGATATATATTGGAGCAGGGGAAAATCTACAAATAACTCCAGGCAAAATTTCATATTGTCTTTGAAACTGCAGATGTTCCAAAGGAGATACAATTCTCTTTAACTGAGAAATTCAATGATAGCTATTACGCTATTATCAGAACTTTGGTCATCAGAACTTTGTAGGCATGAATGTAAAGATCTCTGAATGCATCTAAACAGCAAAGATAGGCAAAATATTATTCCTTGCCTGGCAAACTGAAATTGAGTTGCTTGACATGCCTGATCAATCTCAGACACAAAAAGGGATGCAGATTAACTTAGATTAACTAAGAATGCCATGTCCCTCCTTAACAAGTCCACCTAGCTCAGCGATTTTTGCAATCCTGATGGAGATTTCTCATACCTGCCTCCCTGCCCTACATTCAAAGTAATATTTGCTCTTGGGAAGACTTCAGGGAACTGGAGGGAGTGAAAGTGTTTCTCACATTGGGAGCAGGATAACATTTAAGGGTACCTGCTATGGTGGTGAGTATAACAATTATTTCCTTAAACATGCATACTTTAAAAAATTGCTGTAGAGCTGGTAGCAGCTGGTTCAGAGCTTTGGTTGACATTTCCCTGTAGGGTATCTTTGGAGTGATGCTAGTAACCCACCACTAGTAACTGCTCAGTATTATTGTTTGGACCTCCAGTTCAGCTGGCAGCATCTATACCAATTATTCTTTATACTTGTTCTTCTTAAAAGAGAGTGATAGTCACAACTGTTGCTATCATAAGCAACCCCTTCCCCTGCGTCACAGTTGAAAGAAAACCCTCAAAAGCCCGCTTCAGCCCTGATTTGGGTGGAACAAACAACGCTACAAGTTCTTTTATGCAGGAGTGGGAATAGGCAAATCCCACCTACATTCATATGTTTTACATCTAAAGTTCTTTCTCTCTGAAGTCTTGTGAATTTGGATAGATTCATATTTTTAAAAATATACTGAAATGAAATTACCTCACCCATCTGAACCAACCAAATTTAATAGGTTCAGCTATTAACCTATTCCCTACATGAAAACGATCACGGCTGCCATAGAGCTACTAAAGAAGAGTAGCAACTCCGAAAACAGAGTAGGGCAACACCAGTAGAGCAGTGATGTGGTTCAAACTGGGATTCAAACAGAGACCTTCAAGAATAAGGCACCCAAAGCCATGGAATTGTTTTGTGTGGATGAATTTGTCTGCTCTGGTGTCTTTCACATTTGATTTATTTTAAATCAAGTTCTTTTTGTCTCAAATATGGAAAACTTTGCATATTTGGCAACTTTTACCAAAAACAACCTGAAATAGAATTCTCACCGCTCCCTACAGGGATAGGCAAAATTTGACCATCGGCCAACTTCTGGAAATTCCTATTAACTGCATGATTATTGCAAATGCAGAACTAGATGAAACATTGCCTATTCCTAAAAGGGATTTCTTCACATGCCTTCTATGAGAGGAAAGGTTATTCCTAATGGAAAGTTCCTTTTCCTGGTTTGGAGGGTTAGTGTTTCTCCTCCACAGCTGCTCTTATTCAACAGTGTCTCCTAACATTCTGTGTAGCATTTATGGGAGATGGAGAGGCTGCTATGGAAAGGAAGTCTAGTTGTTCACACTAAAATCTAGATTCAGCCGTCTTATGTTCTTAAGCTTGAGTTCATACCCAGGAAAATAGGGATTAGAGTGTGCAATCATAAACTTGGCCATCCCTGGCTGCCTTTGCTCAGCCACTCCATTTTCTCTGCTATCCAAGCTGACGGGGCCTTCAGTTTGCTCCCTTCACCTTTATGCCAAGCAACAAATCTTTAAATCAAACTTGGCAAGGAATTAGTGTATAAAATGAGGAAGAGTGGACATGGATTAATGAGACTTTAATGTCCCAAATACCCATGGTGGCCACAATGATAGGAGTTACAGTTTGAAAATCCGATGCAGGCTAGCCAGTTAGCAAGGCACAAATGGATTTTATAAAGTACAGCAACTTGCAGCCCAAATGCTTACACTTTCTTTTCAGCCCAAACATTTTGAAAGGAGAGGTATCTTCCAAAAGGTTTTGATCATGGAGAAGACTGTAGTGTATTGTGATATTGTAGGTATTCACTGCAAATTTGCAGCTGGTTGCCAAATTTGCTGTAGCAGTGTGTGAGGGGAGGGAGAGGGAGGGAGTGTGTGGAAAAATTTGCTTGAAAACTAGGTGTGCAGGGAGAACACTCCTTGTTTATAAGGCTCTGGGTACCAGATATGATCAACCATGTGAATGTTGGTTCAGGGCCAACCCTACCATTAGGTGCACAGGATAAATGCCCCTTGTTTGGAAGCAAAAATTCCACTCCCAGAAGCCTCCCAAGATTATGTTTCTGTTTATAAAGAAGAAGGGTACTCTCCATACCCCCTTGTTTTCTAACAGAATCACATCCCTGGAAGGTCTCCAGGAGTGGCATTCTGCTTCCAAACAAGGCATATGCCCCCTGTGTACCTAATTTTCAAGCAGAATCACTGCTTTTTGCCATCACCACTGCCAGGAGGGTAAGTCAGGGACCAGGCAAAATAAATAAATGGATGGCTACATGCTGCTTAGCTCTGATGTATCATATGATTGGTTCTTCTGTACACAGACTGTGTGGATCATTTGTTTGGGCAGGCAGTAGTCCATGCTGAAAGGCACAGGCACCAGGGCTCAGACAGAGCACAATTATGCTCACATATCTCTGGATGTGGGATGATGATGATGTTATTAACTGATTCTGTGTCCCTTCTGTCAGATTATCTATCTGGTAGAAAACTAATTTTGGAATTGATACTAAGCTCAAGCAAGTAAATACTCTCTGACATTTTTACCCCATTTAAATCGTTATTTCCTTTGTATTGTTATATTTTCCACTGATCTGACTAATAACAACATGCTTCACTAAAATGAGTACTGTGATTAATTAAATATAATGATATACAATCAGATTAGATAGCAACCCAAACTGAGATGAAAATAGCTTTGATTGATACCCTGAGTTTTAATTTATATTTCATCATCTCTTATGAGCTTTCATGGGAGCTAAAATTTATATCTCAATGAAATGTCTAAGCTATTGTAACTGATACTGCTATAAACATTTAACCTTCAGCTTTTTTTAAGTCCTTTCTCCCATCTATTGCAAAACAGCTAACTGAAAAAATGATCAGGTTTTCATTAATGGCTTGAAACCAATGGGTTATAGTTACCTCAAATCTTATTTATTTCAATGGGACTACTGTAAGTAGGAGAGATATTGAACACAACCCATGCTAGTGCAATAGGGATAACATCTGTACCAAAAAGTGCAGTGATAGTTACACTATTATAGTTAAAGGTATGATGTCTCATGTTTTGCATTTTTTTCAGGTAAAGATGCAAAGTAAAATAAATGCTGTAGGATGCTGTGCACCGATCTTTGTTCTCCTTATATAAAACTACTGATTCGGAGACGACCAAAGGTGTGATCAGTCACTGGAACCATTGCTGATGTACACAGGTTCTGGGCATCATCTCAAAGACAGATTAAACAGCTTCCACCCCAGCACAACCTACACACATGTGATTCAGGAGACTCCATGGCTGCCTGATTAGAACTCTCTGCATATACAGATAGGGCTAGCTTTTGTTTCAGATGTTGAAAATATCTTGGGTCTGAGTGTCCCTGATACATTTTAACTGAGCACACTCTTAAATGAATGAGCCAAGCCTGAAAGGGTTAAATATCCCTGTCTTAAATGTTCATAATGCAGACAGCACACATGGTGGGTGAGCTATTGCAAGGAATTGCATTCCTATCTTATATCTTTCCCAAGCTAATTTTGCATGCCCCCTTTTTCCGGAGACTGCTAAGACTCTTTCAAAAGCTGCCTGGGAAACCATGTATGTTACACATCAATATTTTTAGTCTTCAGTGAATGCCTGTCTGCAAAACCCCATGACTAGTGTCGAACTTGCATATGATAAAATGTAAGGTATGGAGAAGAACTTGAATTACTAGCATTTCCCCGAATGAAAAACTGCTTTCTAGATATCTACTGCATAATAGATGTTTTCCTAAATGCTGTCTTTTTACCTCACAACCACTTAAAAGTGCTGAAGTTTAATATTATTAGCCTCTTTCCCCCTAAATTCATCAAGCTGAACTTTTTAAAATGTCTTGGTTCTGGGGAACATGAAGATTAAACTGTCATAACTCAGAAAGCATTGGGGTTTTTTCATTAGGAGATATTAAATATTAATGAGGTCTCAGGTTTAAAGATATTAAAATAAAGCATCAGGCTGATGTGAGTTAGCACATGCTGGAGGGAAAGAGCGCATGAGAGAAGCTAATAAAAGGCACAGCCACCCAATTGCTGTAAAGCCAAGCTAAGAAAAGGGTAAGGCCGCAAGGCAACTATGATGAAAGTAGCAGCTAATACATCAAATGAACCTTCCCACAAGCAGTTCAAATGTGAAATCAAGAGGAGTAATAGAATGAAAATGTATCTGCCATTGCAGGACAGTAGAACATGTCATGAGCATTACTCTTTTTTATGTAACAAATTAGGGATTCGCTTTATTTACATACCCATCCCAAAATACTTCCAAGGACTATTTGTCACTTAGGGAAAGCAACACGCTGTGTTTACGATTATTCCAAATGATAAAATCCCCTCTAGAAAGGTTTTCAAGTGCAGTCCTCCAGTCTGGACTGTAAGTTTTGATTTTCTTCCTTTCCTGCATGTACACATCATGTTTATTACTTAGAAACTTGCGGCTAGATAGGGATGTGTGAGGAATCTGTTTTGGGTGTAAGGGTGGGAATCCTCAGACTTCAGCCAGCTTTCTCACAGCTGCAAGTCCAACTTCCTGGTGAGCACACAAGGTGTTCACATGGCATTTGTCAGGGACTGTGTGACACTCTGCAGGCATGCACATGACTTACAGTCTTTATTTGTGCTTCATGTGATGCTGAAGCAGGTTGATTTCTGCAAGTGTTGACTTCTCAAAGTGTTTTCTTTGGGCTTGGGTGGCTTTCTAAGAAAAGCCCAAGCATGAGTGGAAGTCTACAAATGGAGGAAGGAGAGATTGCATGGACCATGTGAAAAGTGCCCTTGCTAGCTAAGAAAGTGCGCGCACGCGCGCACACACACACACACACACTTGCATCATTTCAGCAGCCTGCTTCTCAGCTACCCTCTCATGTAAAGCTGGGCCCACATATGCACAACTGGTCTCAAATCTTACCCAAGTATTCAGAAGGGCACATCCAGTATTCACCTCATAAAAACATTTCAGAATCCTTTGCTGTCTTCCTATTTTACAATGCAAGTGTATGGTGTCATTTCCACCATAACAAGATGGCTACCCGTTGCCTGTGCAAATGAACCAGAAAGAATACGAAAAGAGTAGTGATGGCCTCCAATTTGGATGGCACAGAATGAGGCACATTTATATTGGATACAGCTAAAGAAAGCTATCAGAGGCAGTACGCCCACGCCTAATATTTGCTGGAACTTTGGTTGGGAAAGTGTTGCTGCACTCACGTCCAATTCCACTCATGTGGAATTCTGTGGGAAGCTAGATGGAAGCTTTGAACAGAATACTGGCCCAGATACATCCTCAATCAGTTACAGTATGGCTCTTCTTATGTTCTGGAAACTAGCTCTTGTCAGAGCCAATAACAACATTTATTACAGCCTAACTAATTTTTCAGAATCTCGGGCTTCACCTTTAAGTGCAATCAGACATACAAAATATGAAAATGAACTAAAACAACATATAGAAAAAGTAAATGTTTTTGTTTTTCACCATCAAGCAAACACTATTTTTCTAGGTGGCTTTAGCCTATGCTTTGAATCATAGTAGGCTTATTATATTGTCACTGTTGACACTTTTTGCATTCTTCTTGGTTCTGATGCTTCCTTTTAGGTTTTTTGGTTTTCTGTGGAAAGAGCCCCACAACCTGATTTGAGGAAGGGTGTTGATATCTGCATCTGGAAAGGTGGCAATACTAGGTTGTCTCACATCACACATTCTTCTTTGAACAAGCTCCTTTCTTCACAGGGCAGCTTATTCCAATGACAAAAGATGTCACAGCTTAACCTACAATAGGTTGTCATTCACAGAATGCTTAAAATACACTGAAAGGTGAGATGTGTGAAGTAGGAAAGGTAATTAACAATAAACTTTCAGTTAATATAAAGGGATAAAGGTCCCTTTTATCTTATCTACATCCGTTAATTGCTTTTTCAGCTTTTCCCTTTCCTGTGTGCCTTTGGCAGGCAAGCTTCACTGGTTTTTGAGCATCCACACACTCTCTTATATACTAACTGAAACAACCACCCATTCCAGACTGTAGAGTTCTTATTCTTGCCAAGCTTTAGAGATTCTGTTTAGATTATTCCTGCCTGATTCGCAAACCCTTGACTGAAAATGAAACAAAACCAGAAGTCAGCTTCTGCCCTTCTTCCATTGGAAACACACACACACCCCTCCCTGCAGGTCAGCTAAACAAGCTGTTCACCATGGTGAAAAGGAGGTGTCAGTCTGCCTTTGCCAGGGTGGAAACTGGGGTGGGGTGCCCATTCACTCCTACTCTTGACCATGACCCTTCTTGTCATAGACTGAGCCTTTTCTGACACACCTAGAAACTTTATTTAATTTCTTCCTTGGACTTTTGGAGAATCAAACTTCAAAAGAAACGAGCAGAGGTTAGGTCTTAATCACACTGTGCAGCTTACAGCCTCTGGGTGCCGAAAGGTTTGGTGCTAATTCCAGCAAGCACAATCACTGTGTGATTTGTAGTATGAACTGTCTAGTGAACTCCAAAATCCAACTGCAATTCCCCTGCAGCTAGGCTGCAACTCAGGACTATTCCACATGTTATCAATCTGAGTTCAATAGGTATACATTAAAAGCACTCATTTCAGATCATTTAGCTAGATATGGAAGTTCTTTGATTTACCATTCATTTTGACAAACTCGAAGTAAGAAGAAAACAATGTAGTAATCAGCTATAGGTGAGCAACTCCAATTTGCTATGTTCCTGCAGACAAACTCACAGCTCTTCATTCATTTTTACTAATATGAAAAAAGAGCTGGGTGTCTGGCTGCCTACAGAGTTATTAGTTTCTCTAATAGCTCTCTAGCCAACAGACCTGTGTGCAGAGATTTGCTTAATTCTCCACACAATGACTTTAGGGGATGGGTGTTGGGGGCGGGATGGATGAAGCTTTCTAGCCTGGCAGTAAGCCCCACATCAAGACTTGTCAGAACCCTATTGTAAGCAGCAAAGAGTACTTTAATAGCTCATTCAGTCTGCCAGAGGTAGAGTGCAGAAGCTATTTAAATAGACAGCTCAAGGTACTTTTTCTCCAAAAGAAATTAGGTGACCATCAGACCTAGAATGATCTACTCAGATGGCTTAGCAAACACATCAGTCACAGTTACCTATGAAGGCAAGAGCCCTTTAAAAATACTTAGCATCAGCAGGAATTATCCATGAAGTAAAAATTAGTTATTATAAGCATATATTCCATTTATCCCCACAACAGCCCAATCCAGTAATTTGGATTGAGAAATAATGGCCAAAGATAACAGCAGTAACCATTCACATCTATCACAACTGTGAGACCCTTTCCTCTATTATGAGCCTGCTGTCTTCATACAATCAGGTGGAGAAGGTTTTTGTTGTGTCCCACGTAGCAGAAAGCCATGGGTAATGATCTAGATGGGGTTGTGCTTCCCTTGGAAGAGCAGATTTGTAGATCATGGGTGCTTTTTGTCATCTTTGTCACTAGAGGCTTTGGTCGGTGATGAAGCTCTGCCACTATCAGACAGGGATAGAGTAGTTTCAGTAATCTCTAAACTAGATTACTGCAATGTACTCTACACAGGACTGACCTTGAATACTGTTCAGAAGCTACAGTTTGTGCAAAATGTGGCAGCCTGATGAATAACAGGGACCAGACAACCAGACCATTAAACACCAATTCTGGCCCACTCGCATTGGCTGCCTATATGCTTCCAAACCCAATTCAAGGTGTTGGTTTTAACCTATGGAGTCCTACACAGCTTAGGACCACAATACCTGAGAGAACACTTCTCCCAGCCACAATCTACCTGGATACTACAATCATAATACAGGACCTGTCTACAATCCCCACCTCAAAGGGTGTCAACAAAGAGAAGAGCCTTTTCAGTAGTGTGCCCCACCCCCAGTTGGCCCACCAAGCTTTCTATGGAGGCCCAACTTCTCGGTGTCAGGTTAATACCATAAGGCAGTGGTGGTGAACCTATGGCACGTGTGCCACAGCAGGCATGCAGAGCCCTCTCTGTCGGCACATGAGCCACGCCACTCCAGCATCTCCCCAGAAGCCGAGCATTGGATAACAGTGCTCACAGGGGCCATATGCATGCTCGGAAAGGAATAGTGGTGCCAGGCGATGATGTCACAAGCTGCGACTCACCTGAGCTTGTCCTGCCAAACATGTGTGTGTGTGTGCGTGCGTGCGCGCGTGCGTGCGCGCGTGCTTGGACTGGCTGTGAGTTGCTTTTTCTAAACTAAAACCTCACTTTTCAGGTTTTATTGCAGTGTTGGCACTTTGGGATAAATAGGTGGGTTTTGGGTTGCAGTTTAGGCACTTGGTCTCTAAAAGGTTCACCATCACTGGGTTAGGGTTGGAAAAACAAGGTGTCCTGGTATGATTTTGATGGTTGGAATGTGTTTAGAATGGGCAGAAATGCTGAACTGTGCAGAAAAAGCTACTCGAGGGTTTTTCAAAATCATCCTATTTTCAGTGGAACTTTACCCCTATATTAGGGTTAGGGGTGTGCACCAGGGTAGGGTTTGGGTTAGAAAAACAAGGTGTCCTGGAAAGGAGTAGTGGTGCCAGGCAATGACATCATGAGCCACGACTCATTAGCCGTCATTCGTCCGAGTTTTTGCATAGCCGGGCAGTGCACTGCCAAGGAGGGAGGGAGAGAGAGAGAGAGAGATTTGCTCGGACTGGCTATGAGTTGTTTTTTCTAAACTAAAACCTCACTTTTCAGGTTTTATTGCAGTGTTGGCACTGTAGGATAAATAAGTGGGTTTGGGTTGCAGTTTGGGCACTCAGTCTTTAAAAGGTTCACCATCACTGCCATAGGGCATTTTATTTTTACTATTATATTGGGCTTTACTATCTGCTAAACAGAACAATTGTATGCTTTACTCTATTGTAGCTTTTATTTATTTACTTAATTTATTAAAAGCTTTTTTATCCCGTCCTCTCACAGAAGTCTCAGGATGCTAGTATAGTAAGAAGCACAGCACAGAAAATTTGGTTCTACATTTTGTATGGCAATTTTATTATGGTGTTTTTGATACTGTTTCTATTTTATATGGCATTTTATATGTTGTAAACTGCCCAGAGTTTCAGCTACTGGGCAATACAGAAATTAAATAAATTCATATTCTGGGTTTGGAGGTTCTGTGTATCTGTCACCTGGCACCAAAGCAATAAAACAGAAAGCAAGGCCTATGAGAGTGATTATAATTCCTAGGCAGCTCTGCTTAATGTAGTTCCCCTATGAGGAATGGTCACAACAACCAGCTTTGAAAAATGGGGAGACATGCTAGAAAATTATGCATAGTGTGGAGAAAGTGGAGAAGGAAACATTTTTCTTCCTCACCCCGAATGCTCGGACCTGGGGTCATGCCATGAGGATGATCAGTAGGAGATTCCGGGACAGATAGAAGGCAATACTTCTTCACACAGCTCATGGAGAAAGTACGGAATTCACTGCCACAGGAAGTTGTGATGGCTGCTGATTTGGCTGGCTTTTTATAGCTTGAAATTCATGGAGGAGAAGGAGGCACTGGCTGTGGGTGGCTACTAGGCTTGCTGGCTATTATCAGAGGTGGCTTGCCTGCACAGAGCAGCAGCTGAGGACCTTTGGCAGCTGGAACACTTGTGCCCAGCCTGCTAGAAGAATCCTGTGGGCAGTTCATTTGTCACTGGGTGAATGGAGTGTTAGACTAGGTGGACCTTCCCACATGGTCCATCTAGTTATATCCCTCATGGCCTTTCTTATGTTCTTAGTACATTATTATACCCTTTCTAACCCACCTTAACATTATTCAGTGCTCAGAAGAATTGACATACGATCTTCTCTTCTCTTCTCTTCTCTTCTCTTCTCTTCTCTTCTCTTCTCTCAGCGTGATTCCTCCGGCAGCTCCCTCAGATCCAATGGGCTGGTCATTCCACAGCTCCACTGACCCATAAGCTCCCTAATGCTCCCCTGGATAACCCACTGCCACCCCCTATTGATTTGCAAGGAGTAGCAAGACTCTCTGCTTAAAATAATTGGCCATGTAAGGCAAATCCAGCTTGGGAAATTCACTCTGATCAGAAGACACAGAATATTCCATCAGAACGAGCAGTCCTTTGACAAAGAATACTAAATGACGGCTCTGTCTAATAACCTCACCTGACATTACTGGGTCCTTTCTTTAACAGATTGCCCTACTCGCAGCCTTTCATCTATCATTTTTCAGTCTGATTCTCAGTCTTCTTCTGACTCTTTCCTCTTTTTCTGCTTAACTCTTACCCAGCTCCAATTCCTCTACATCTGTCACAGTTCTGCCTAAATGTGCACAGAATTGTGCCCTAAAGCAATTAGGGGGTAGAGTTAGGGTCAGAGAGTACAACTTTCACTCATTGTCACAAATGATGACTCTTGACTTCAGTGCAATGAAATACGAGGAAATTTCCCGGTTTGATAGAAACCACCATTTATTATTCATACCTCTTTTATGGAGGACGATTGCAACTAGTGTTCTGTTGAAACACAGTACAACTTTTCATTCAACACCTGGAACAACTAATTATAGTGTAGATCATAGCACATTAACACATCGACATAAAAGATAGCACTATGAAATACATTGTGCCAGATTTATTAGTAAGCTTTTGAAGCTGGTGTGAAGGATCAAAAGGAAAGGAGCAAAATGGATTTCTGCAAAAGAAATCAAATTAATTGTAAAACAAAAACAATAAGTGGTTCCATCACATCTTTCTTTTTGATGCAGAATTTATCTTAATATAGGACTGAGGATAATGATCCAATTAAAAGATCTTGCAGAGATTGAGGGTGCAATACTTTGTATGTTTTGACAGAACAAAAGGCCCCAGTAAAGAGGCAGCCTTATTTTTTTTAGGCCTTTTTTCTAAGCATGCATAGGATTGCACCTTCAAGTTGGTTATATATAACAAGAATTTTCCTAGGAGAGAGACATGACAATGAATGTGTGCATGCATTTCACTCTTTTTAACTAATTAAACACACACACACACACACACTCCCAAGCAGCAGTTGCAGGAGTGCGGCAATCCAGAACAGGAACACCTGTGAGCTATTTTTCTCTGCTAATTTTCTGATGAAACTCACCCACCAAAAGCTGCTATTCTGAGGGTGGGATAAGAAGGGATAATTTGGGTGCTAATATGCTTTTCCTCCCAGAGAGAATAACAACTTGGTGGAGAGTAGTGAAATTTTGCAGATGGGGGAAAATCTCTCTTCCTTATCCCAGAGTCTACATTTGGCACAGATGACATTTCAGTAATGATCAGAACAACAAAAACATATGATTACATTTTAGTCCAATGAACCTAATGTCTTGTAAGATTGGGAATGCAGATATTTTGACCAGGATATCTTCCCAACATAGACATCTGGGAATACCTGGTCAGTTCTTACATCAGAAATCTTTAAAAAATACAGAAACATAGAACTGATTCAACATTAATTTTGTGTCTGTGGGACTGTTCTCAATTAAAAACCCAGAATTCAAAACTTTAAATATACTTCTATTCTAGGATATGCAACCTGAGACCAAAATTTCCCTCATTCCTTAAAAATGCATAAGGGAAATAACTGTCAAAGTTAAAATACAGTGAATGTATGTATTCAGTATGAGGAATGTGCAGTTTATAGGCCATTGAATAACCCAGAGGACTCCTGAGTATTATGCATAAGGGCCCATCTGTTCTTGTTATTTGTAAAATATTTCCTCCAGAGAATTAGAGCCTGAGGTGAACAGAATTTGGCCAACAGATGGAGGTCAATTTCCTGTGATGGCCAGATTTTTCTTGGAGTACCTGAGTTAGCTGGGAATGGCCTGGAGCACTTTTTCAATCTGTTTCTGGTGAAACGTCATTGTTCATCCCGGTCTGGACTCGACATGAATCATTTACAAGGAAAAACATCATACAGCAAAGGCCATAATGTGCTCAATTAAATTAATGTACCTGAGAACAAATGCTATAAACTGCGCTCTGGCTTTATAGAAAAGGATACTACTTTCTGTGGAGCTTGCTGAAGCTCATACATACTGAAACATATGAGGAAATGCAATATGCTTTAGCACTAACCAGTACACTCTTTAAATACAGTACACAAACAAAAGTAATTAAAGGAAGCAATGTTGAGTGAGTGCAGCTGCAATTTGAATGGCAGCTTCTCGCACAAAGTCACCAGTGGAAAGCAGAAACAATAGCAGGCATTTTATATTCCATGTAATTAACAGCACATGTAGAGAGTGCGAAGGCAAGCCATCACTTCCCCTACTCTCCCAATCCCCAAATTTTCCATATGTTGGAGGCGTGACCATTCTGGGACTGCCTGCCAAGCACTTGTTTAAAATTGTTTTAAATGCTATGTGTTAACCAGTATTTTTAAAGTCAGTTTTTATTGTTCATCCCTGTAAGTGTCATTATATGGCAGGGTTGAGAACTAGGTTTTCTCCCTTTGCACATTCAAATCCACAAACCTTTCTTGCAAAAAGTTTCTTATTCACCAAAGCCTTTTCCAGAAGCACAATCACCCAGAAAGAATCTCTGAGCAGTTAGGTTCTAGTACATTGAACCCAAACTAGAATTTACTTCTTGGAACTCTCCTGGAAGGATGTTTGGGCCCCATCCTTTTGGGAGGGGCCTTTTGGAAATGAGCAGGCCTCCTCTCTGAACACCAATTCTCCAGTTGGGTAGCACTCTTCTGCTGATGTCACTTAATGGGGTTAAGAGCCATACCTGCTCTATCTGTCTTTGAGAAATTCCCCTTTTACAAGCCACCTCACAATAGCTGTGCATCTTGGTTATTTTCAGAGGCTACCACAGCATCTGGGATGTCTGGCCTTGGGATAAGCACCTCTGCTTCTCTCTTCTTAACATCTGGAATTGGCCCACATTCCAAGGCCTCCTTCTGTTCCTCTGAGTCTCAATCAGGAGGCCTTGGGAAAGCACACCAAAAGCAACTGTCTTTCTCATCCCCAACAGGCAGAAAGGAAAGATACCAAATAAATAAGGGTAATATCCTATGCATATTTAGGGTTGCATGGAAAAAAATCCTGCAACTCCCAGCATGTCCCAGCCATTGTTGGGAGATGTTTTTTTCCTGTGTAAACCTGCATAGAATTGCACTCTAAGTATATATAAATCCCCCCAAATTGTTACTGGCTCTGATGCCAAAAGGTGTGTCATTTTTCCTTCTCCTCCTCCAACTTCCCACAACAGAGCTAACTGCAGATTGGCCAAGGCTGTTACATGATAGAAGGGAATGGAAGGAACCATACTCCAGTATACCACTCTCCAAACTTCAATGCAGCCACCCAGGTCTGCGCCCCATCACCCGTATATATTATATGTGCACACTCACATGGGGAGAGCCATCTCAACATATACCTTCATGATCATACCAACTATGGCCCTTAGGTCTAAATTCCTGAACCACAGGTTAGCTAATACAGCTCATCAGCTCTTGAAAGGCGGGTGCATTGTGTACAAGCATTGTGCTTGCTTTTTCTCCACCACTTGGCACACTCATTCAGCTTGGGCAACAGTAGTAGGCGAGATATCAAAAGGTCTCTGAGGACACTTCTCACAGCGATCTCTAGATTGAGTCTTAAGGTAATGGAGTGACTGATGCCCTTCTAAGCACCAATGGAACCACTTGTGCTGGTCCTTCTTGTAGCGAATGCTAACACGAGGTGACAGTTATTTGGGTTCTGTTATGTAGAAACTTACAAAGTACATGGAGAGGTCACAGAAAGGATCTTGTCTCTCAGCCTGTTTAGTTGAAACAGGAGAATTGAAAATGTCAGATGTTTATATTTAGTGCAAAAGAGAGAGTACCCCATATATGGGGCATACTTTGGAGATTAACCCCACTATAAAGCATTGGGAAATGTGTTACGCTGATCTGCATCCAGGCTTCTCCATCTGTTCTAATTATAAGGCATATTCTAGGTCAATACATCCCAAGAGTTAAAAGTCAAACAGGAGAGGATGAGATCAAAAATATCTTTTGCAACCCAATCTTAAGGAGAGAAGGCTTTTGTGCATGGCTAGACAATTAATGCACTTTAATGTTCTTGCTAATGTTCTTGCACCCTGTTTCCTTTGCTGCTTGCCTAATCACCATTTTCCCTGAGATTTATATTTTTAAAATTAATGTCATTATCACTCATGCCCCCTGCTGTGGCACAATTAAAATATGCAAACTTATTACATTCATTATATTACCAAAAAACAAAACAGAAGAACAGGTCCGTAAAGGTGACTCTTATTTAGCTATTAGAGCAAGGGCAGGTAACATGGCACTCACAGGGTCCATCTTCCACTTAAAAACAACAACAACAACAAAAACAAAGCAAACCTGGCAGCAAAGCGCACTTCAAAGCCATTGGCATCTTCATTTCCCTTTTATGCATCTACGCTACACAGCAGGGCTTGGGGACATTCTGGGGAAATGAAGGTAGGGGGCAGCAATGTTGCAGTGATGTCCTGATCAGGTGCTCAGATTGCCGAATGTGCTCATGAACCCCCAAAGGGTTTTACTGGTTTAGGAGACACTGATTTTGGTGATGGCTTATGTGGGAAGGAACTTTCTCTGTACCACACTTCCTGTGTATAGGCAGCAATACAAAACTGGAGACCTATTCATATTTATTTATTTGTTATGTATTAGTGACATTCCTATACTTTCAATAGCCAGGACTCTGATGAAGAAGACCAGGGTGATATATGTTATCATAAACACAACAGTTACAGTAACAGGACCATCCAATAGGCGATGGGTGAACCAACACATTCAAATCCTTGCAAGATTCAAGGTGGAAAGCATGGTAGTGTGTTTGCTGACCATTTCCCCTTTGATTTTAGTTTTTTTTTCTCCAAAAGGAAATATAAGCATGTCAGCTCTGAGGACTGCATATTTACCCCATCTTCTGGGAAGTATGTCAGGGAAATGGAAAGACTCTGGAATATAATACAACCCAGAACTGCTCTTCCTTTTGTCAAAGCACTAATGGTGGAAGAGCAGAGGGAGAGTCACAAAATCCTCTGGCCCCTACAAAGATCATAGAATTGACCCATAAACTGATCTAAAGAGAAGATCAGGAAAATAAAGGCATTTCTAAACTAGATCAGTCTCTGTAAAAATTAGCCACAGTGTTTAGTCAGATGGGTTAAAAATCCTGGGAATGCATTCCAGGGGCCATAGGATAATTTGGATTTCTTCTTTTGAGGCCATAGGCAATGGTATGACCTCACGAGGGGTAATTGGTAAATTTACATATGAGTTAACATATGCAAATTTTATGCACATTTGTGACTTCTTTTCTGCTCTTTGTTTTTTACCCTAAAAATAGTGGGTGAAAAGAAATAATAGCAGAAGGCATAAATATGTGCTGAATTATAGACAAGGAATATTAATCTTACTATACATCTGTACCTCCCCCTCCTTACCCCCAAATCCTGGGTTGTTCTAAAGGGCTGAGAAAACTGTTTTCATGACCTCCTGCAGACAGTATTAGTCACCACAGCTTTTAAAGTCCCTCATCTATGACTGCATTCTAAGGTCTATTGAGTACAGCCATCTGTCAGATGGCGCACTGGCTGGCAAACAAATGAACAAAGACTCAGCCATTTTGCACAAGGTTATCCCATGGGCGCAGAATAACAGCATCATAAAATATAATTCCTCTTCAGTTTCATTATGTCTATTTATTAGATGACACCAGTTTATAGGGAAAGTGGGGGAATTCATAGCTTGTTTATGCAGAACGACTGCTTTACTATTTAAGTACATGTACTGAATTTCGTTAAAGATGGCTTTTGAAATTAGTGCTGCCTTAAATGTTCATAGATGTGCATTTTGATTATGAAATCAGTCCCTTTCAGAGGGAGAAGTGTTCCCAGACCCATTCTCCTGATTATCTTTTTTTTTGCTGCGTGTTTGTGTCAGTTCTCTGCCTCCCAATCCTGCATCTTCTTCCTAGGTTATGGAAGAGTGACCCCAGCTGTGAGACAGATGACATCATGACACCATATAGGCAAAGGCTAATTCAGTGTTCCCTGCACCATCATGTCCTCAGTCTAAATTTGTGTCGGCAATGATTCCATTATCCTAATCAGTTAAGGTCTTCATTACATATCGATATTCTTCTTTTTTAAGTTGAGACTTTTGATGGCCTCAATCTGAAGCTGGGGAGAGGGGCATGGTGGAAGACCATGGCTGCTTTTTGCACAATTTCTCATTCTGTTTCAAAAATTGTTTAAAGGGATACTATTCACAGAAACCTTTTATTCCATAACAGTGTCCTACTCCCCATATTGGCTTATCTGTATATGTTAGCTCCACACGTAGCTGACATTTATATATCAGAATTCAGGAATTTTAGCAAAAGGTAAAGAACTGTGTAGTATGCATTGGAAACAAATCTATTAACACATCTGGTGTACTGAATAGTGATGCACTGCAAATCTGAGCTGTTTTGGATGATCACGTAAGGCCTTCTTCTTAAGCTTCATCCAGAACATTTGCAGCATAGCAGTATCTGCAGATAAATATGCAGATAAACTAGTTTTTTTCCATGGCTTTTCTTAGTTCACAGATCTCAGCAGTAAAAAAAAAAAAAAAAAAAGCATTATCTGACATATTGCCATTATATTTCTGAGATACAACTTGTAAGAAACAGAAAAACAAAAAGATCTGTCTGTTTAGAGTGCTAGAAGGATGTCTCAACAATGTCAACAAGGAAGAAATGACTTAATAATGGACACTGGCACTGTGCAGAACAAACTGGCTGTGTGATTGCCAAATGCTTATTACCAAAGGAGCACTGAATACTTGCTCAAACTCTCCTCTGTTACTTTGCATTACCACCACTGATTCCAAGGAAAAATTTTCTTCTTTTCCTTTTCTCCAGGACAAAAAGTGATCTCTGTGTGTATGTTTCAGTGGGAAGTCCCAGCCCACTTTGCACATGATGACCCTAATCTGAACTGTGTCCTTACAAAAGGTTAGGAAGAGGAAGAAAAACAGTCACACACAGCTCCAGGATGCATGATTAGGAGAGCATTCAGTTTTGTCTTTAGTCACCTGTTTTCTTTTCTTAAAGATCTATTGGCTCATTTGCTGTCCTAAAACTGGAAAGTAATAGAAATATTACTTTTTAACTATGAACAGGAGAATGAAGTAGCATCCTTCTGGTGAAACAATAGTTTAATTTTGTTTTTCTTCCTGCACTTTATAGGTAAATACTACTTCATCAGATATATGAATGGATAGATGAAAAATGGGACAGTCTGTTACTAGGCAGCTAAAGAAAGAACATTTTCACTTTCATATAATGATATATTTTCAACAGAGGAGTGTTATTTAGCACACATAGAGAAAAACTACATTATATTTGGAATGATTTTCAGTAACCACTAGATACTGTAATTAAGAAATAGCAGAGCTATCTTTTTCATTTGTTCTTTCTTCCCAGTAATATTTTAAAAGATCCCAGGTATAAACTGAAAGCATCTGAGCACCTGATAGAGTATAATTTGAATATATGATCCCCCACACACACTTTCTAGCTTAAGGTGGTTGCCAAATGCAAACTCCAATTTTTTACTGTATTTACCACCTAGCCAGAGAGAGAGAGTTTTGAAAAATGCAAAAACCTGGTTTTGCATGACTTTTGTGTGACTTTTGAGTCAGCCTAATAAAAATATTACACTAATCTAGATTTTAGCATGTTCCTGCCATTTTTTTCTTTGGAATATAGCCCTATTCCGGTTTTATTGAAAACAGTATTGCTCACTATGCAAACAGGAGCTTAGCTGTGCTAAGCAGCTGGGCTTACAATTTCAGGTCACTATGTAATTTCCTCAAAGCTGTCTGTGTATACAGCATGAACACACATAAACTTCCATGCGATTTCAAGCTCTGATCACACAAGATTTCAGTTCTTGTGGAAGCCTCAGTGTACAGCAACACAGACTGAAGTGCTCCTACTGTAGTTGAAATGCCCTTGAGTTGAATCACATTTTTAATTCATTTATTAGCTTTTACAGCCTGCCTTTTCTTTTCAAGAACTCAGAACAACTTCTCCTTCTCCTGTTTTCAATCTTATCCTCACAACAACAACCCTATGAGGTAGGTTGGGTTGAGAGTCTGTAACTGGCCCAATGTCATGCTGTTGGCTCCATGGCTGAGTGGGGATTAGAACCCAGACTGCCAGAGTCTCAGTCCTGTATTCCTAACCACTAAACCCCACTGGCCCTCATGGTGTTGAGACATTGAGAGATGGGCTGCTTGGCAGATGTGGTAAGTAATACTAATTCCAGTAACATTGAAATAGGACTTTATGTCTCTGCAATGTGCATACAACCTGAAATCTTAGTGCAAAGCCAGATTAATGCAGTACAATTCTGAGTCCTTGCTTTGGTATCTCAGTGCCATTAGTCTCTCTGCTCTGATTTTTTTTTTTTTTTTAGAATGGCTACCCTGAGGTCTGTGATCTCATGTCCAGAAAGGTTCAAACAAACTCACAAAGAGGGCTTCCAATGCATTTGGTCTTTATATATGATTTATGTCCATTTACTCTTTGCCACAAAGTTGGGCTTGCTTGTCTGACGTGTACTGCTGAAAAGCCACTGAATACAGACGTTACATGTACATGTCTGCTGGCATATAGCAACAGTGCACATGGCCTGTGAAGCAGAATTGGCTCTGTAAAGCGCACAGTGCTATGAATTCTTGACATTGACTGGGGACGGGGGAACATAGAGTCCCAGTTCCAAGGTTGGAGCTGGGATTATGAACCTTGGTTCCCCCTCAGAGAAAGGCCTAAAAGGTGTGCAGGAGAGGAACAGGCTGTCTCCAGACATCACATGCTGTATCTGAAAGACTCTCACTTCCTCCACCTCCTCTTCCATGGTGTTTCACCTAGACAACTAGAAATGACCATCCAGATGCAATGCAGGTATGCAGGGCAGCTGAGATGCATCGAAGGTGGAGGACATTGGATTATGCCCTAAGAAACTTATGTGTCTTCTAAAGGCAGGTGTCTAACTCGCAAGATAAAGAAGAGATTCGCATGAATGAAAAGATTAGTAATAAAAGAGATAAGCTAGTGAAGATTTGGAAACCATACAAAGAAAACAGGAAGGACTTCCACTCGTTGAGGGGTATTTAGTTAATATATTGATTTAAAATATCATTTGGTAGTCTTCAAAAGGAAATGTTTCTTTCAAGGCAGCTTCCAGTATAAAAACACAAACAATAACCTTCAAATCATTAATCAAGCACAACAATAATTAAGCATACATCCAGCTCCCAAAAATACGAAGATCCAATACATATTTACATCTCAAATAAGTTGCATTTTAGCATATGTTGATTTATATTTAGCTCTCTCTTTTCTTTCAGTATAAAAGACACATACAGTATAAAAGACACATACAGGAACTTTTCAGGCAATTGGGCCAGACAGATAATAAACAGATCCACATGAGCCTAGCTTTAGCAGGAGAGTACATTGCTACAGGTAGAAAGCCAGTGCCTTTTCCTTCTGATCCCTCCTCCTGGCCTCCTAGATCCCATCACCCTGCCCTACCTACAATTAGTCTCAACCATCAATAGTACAAATTCCAAAAACTCTGAAAATCAAGGTCAGTGTTTAGTGCTGGCAATCCACTAAGATGAAAACTGTTGTTTTGGTGGGGATGATGGCAAGCACAATTGGAACGGGGCCACGCCACTTGTTAGTGCAACTCAGAAAAATAGCTCCCTGCCACCATCTCCACCAACTTGTGCATTTCAGAGATGGCAATTCTGGCCAGTTTCTGGTTGTGTTATGCTCCACTAGATACCCATGATGTCTGTAGTGCCTCAGTGGGTGCATTGGATATTATACCATAAATGAGGTGCAGATTTAAACTAACACTTACTGAAGAGTTTGGATTTACTTGGTGAAGATCCTTCAAAAATGAAAGCTCAGAATGGAAAACAGTGCCCAGAGCAGCATTTAGATTATGGGAACTGGGGACAGTGTGCACTTAGAGTCTTTAACCTATTTGGCCACTGCAATGTCTATTCTTAGAAAGCTACAGAGAGGGGAAATGATCTGTCTCAGATTAAAGAGTATCACGTGATGATGCTTGTACATTTCATTAAGTATTCCTTTGATCAGGAGATGTGCTACAGCAAAGGGCAAGAATCTCTAGTAAGGATCCCGGGAAAGGCCATGTTTGAAGCCTTGAAATTAATGTCAGTTGTAGACCATCTACTGAACTAGATGGCCTGATGGTCTCTTGGCACAAGCCTCCTTTCCATGCACACTGACCAAGAAGATACATTAGCCTCCACTATAGCAATTTGGAAAACAGCAGATACAGCTAGTAGCTAGAGACTAAGCAACCTTGTTGGAGGATATAAAATTGCACTATGAATACAAGCAAGGATTCATATCCTATTATCATTATTATATTGAAAATCTCTTTCAAAATCTAATTTATTTTTTCAAATAATCCAGAATTTAAGTTCACATTAGCTCTGCATGAGTAGCTGACAATTTTATCATTATTATTATTTTGTGGTGCTGCAATTAAGCTGGAGTTGCAGAAAGCTTATAGGCAACAATGATTTAAAGCCTTTTGCATACCTTGTGACTTGCATTCCGACCTCTCTGTGTCCATGAAGTGTGAATGTTGGTGATAACAGGGCAAAAAGCAATCATAAGCAGACACATAATGATTAGACCTACTATAATAACTCTCCATTTGGTATCATTCTTTGTATTAATATTACACATATTTGGTACCTCTAATGAAACTGTCGCCCACATCAGAAGATGGAATACATTGTTCTATCAGCAAACGCAGGGTTATTATGTTAACCTCTCTATAATCTTTGAAAGGGCCAAGATATTACCATGATTGGGAGGGAAGGGGAAAAAAAAGAGAATCTTCACATCCTTTTGTGTGTCCAGGGTGGATGGAAAGAGTATAATCAGAATAGAAGAGATCAGAAATCTTTCCTTTTCCATGTTCTGCTGGTTCCATAAGACAATATGGAAAATGGTCACATCAATTTCAAGAGATTTCTATCAGTGACAAGAATCACTGGAATCTATAATGGGAAGCAATATATAAATTTGAAAACATTTGCAAAGTAATGGGCTGTAAGAACCTTGCTATATCATCAAGTGCAATATTATATTCTCACAGTGGCCAAGCAGCTGAAGATGAGAAACCTACAAGCAGGTTGTAAGCACAACACCCCCACCCATGTTCCTCAGCAACTGGTGCACCTGGGTGTACTGCTTCTGATATTAGAGGTAGCATATGTCTATCAGGACTAGTAGCCTTTTCCTCCTTGAATTTGTCCAATCCTCTCTTAAAGCCAGCCACTTTGGTGACCATCACTACATCTTGTAGAAGTAAATGCCATAGTTTAGCTACATGTTCTATGTAAAACTTAGACGGATTTTCTGAATTCAGCCTGTGGATTCTGTTCTGTGGACCCTGAGCTGGTGCCGACACAGTCTGATGCCATGGATTTCTATTTTTAAAATGGGCCATGATTTGCTGAATTTCTTTTTTAAAGTTGGGGAAATTAGTGTAGAATTTGTGCTCCCTGATCTAAATGCCTAAATTTTCATAAAATGCAGAGCAGAAGCCCAAATTTTTCATAAAGCCAAAATTAGCTGTCAGAAATTTCAAGCTGCCCAAGGTGGAGGGCATGCATCTGAAGCAAGAGGAGGATACTTCAGGTTGGAATCGGTGCAGTGTAGGGCCAGATGGACAGTGGCTGGATTGCAGGGAAACTGGTGTATGGTGAGACTGAGGGAACTGGGTCTTTTCAGCCTAGAGGAGACTCCAAGGGGATTTGTTAGTGACATATAGGCACATGAGGGGGTGCCACATGGAGGTGGGTAGAGAGCTGTTTTTCTCTGCAGAGGAGGGCAGGGTGCATTCCAGTGGACCAAAGCTCACAGAACTGAGGTTCAGTTTGGATGCCAGGAAGTAGTTAGGATCCAAGGGTATGGAATGGGCTTCCACAGGAGGTTGCTGAAGCCCCATCAGTGTTCAAGGATGGACAAACATGTCATAGGCATGTCATTTGTGGAGCTGGCTGGAGCCAGGGGTCAGACTAGATGGCGTGAGAGGCCCCTTCTGACTCGCTCTGTTTCTGTTTCTCCTGTTAAATGCTATGACAAGAACAACCACAATAAGTCTAATCTAACAAGTATGCCGCAATTTGCACAATGCACATAATTTATGCAAATTGCACTAGAGATGTGCTATTCATTAATCCAAATTACACAATATTTGTGCAATGTTTTGAGTGCATTTTCCCAACTATTCACATTTTTGTATCCAGTTTTGCCTAATACAGAGCTTTTTGCAAGTAATTTCCATTAATAATATGTATTTTGTACATTATTGTCATAAAAGTATGCATATTTGTGACCACTTTTTCCTAATATGGAAAGTATTGCATGGTTTGCTGTTGTTTCTACTGGTGAGCTGCACTGCAATTTTCAAACTAGTATGGATACCACAAGATATCTGCATTCCAGTTTTCATACTGGTTTGAGAACTGATTGAACATTAGGTAAAATGAATCTCAATTCTGTCTTTACCTGAAACTAGAATGATGTGGATCCAAAACACTGAGATCACACATTGAATTTCAATATTCAAGAAACTATTTTAAAATTTGTTTTGTTTTATTAATAACAGTCAGAAATATAAAGAACTCTGAAAGACAGGGAAAGCTCTTAGCTATATATTATATATGTTAAGTGCTATGGACCAGTAGATGGCATTCAAGTTTTACTTCTAGAGCAAAGAATGGGAAACATGACCTCATACCATATAGTCTTATAAGCTTTGATCCTTTGCGCTAAGCTTCTGGAGCCTGGTGGATCAGGCTTACAACACGAGGGCACAATAGTTCAATTTTTGTGATATGCCAATAAAGTCAAGGAGACTTCTAAGGAAAGCAGTTTTAGCATAAATCTGGACCTCATTATGCTGGAGATGGTGTTGTACTAAGGCTAGACACAGAAGTCCGGGAGAGAGGATCTTTTAAGACAGGAAGGAAATCAATGGTCATTGTATTACATTGATTCAAGAATTACTTAGCACTATTTGGAAGCAAGTAATTTATTCCCTTTGAACCTGCCTAGTTAAACTGCTGTGGCTGAGCTTCTCTGCTCTAATCCTGGGGGAGTTGTCCTTTTGAATTCTGGGTTGTTTATATGAGGAAATGTTATTATTTTTATCCTGCTTCGTATCTTTTTGAGGAAACTGGCAACTCATACTGGGGTGGCTTAAAATTAAAGAGGTTGCAATCTTGCACACCCTTACCAGGAAATATGTCCTGTTAAGGCCACTGGGTGAGTTCACACGACAGGACAAGCCACAGAGCTTTCTTGTGCCATCTGTTGTATTGTCTGAACCCTGTCATAGTATTTTCACCATGGCTTCTCCAGGCTTCCAAACCCAGCATCATGGCAGCTACAGAAGCTACTCCACATGGGATTGAATTTCTGGTGTGGTGGCTGGTAGGATACATTACCAACAGTGGGAAGACTGGGAAAGATGGGTAGAAAACATGCCAACATACAAAACACTTGATTGTTTGTCAGGCACATCCAGCCAAAAACTACTCCATGAAAACCATGCAGGGTTGCTTGTCATAACATGTGAACCAGCCACTGTGTATGCACCTGTAACATAGAAACATAGAAACAGAGTGAGTCAGAAGGGGTATCCTGGGCCATCTAGTCTGACCCCCGGCTCCAGCCACCTCCACTCATGACATGTCTACAGTGTGCATGTCCAGCCTATCCTTAAACACCCTTGCCATTGGGGTTTCAATCACCTCCCTTGCAATCCCATTCCATACCCTTGGGGTCCAAACCATCAGGAAGTACTTCCTGGCATTCACCCTAAATTTTGGTCCACTGGAACATATCCAGTGTAAGACTCAGCTGCTACAAGTAATGTGGGTTCACAAATTATTAGGCGATCAGGCTATGATAACTTGGTAACGTGATAACTTTATCAGATCATTTCATTGTTGGTGAAATGGTGAGAGACAACATATTTAAGAAACCTAGAAGTTGCTACAGCAGATTTTTCTTTAACTGAAAGTGTAGAAGCAGGAGGATCTAACAGCATTTTGCCCAACACTGGAACTTCTGACTTTGGCAGAGACGGAATATCTCCATTTGCTAATGCACATTCTCATTTCTCTTAGTGCTCGGCTCTGTAAACAAACTGAGGAGTTACACAACTTATGTACAAGCTGTCTGGAAATATATTAATCTCTCTCAAGATCATTCTTCAAATTTATGAACCTTGTACAACATCAAGTATTTTAAAAATTCTGGATGTTTATGATAATGAATTGCCAGAATCAATAAAAGACAACTGTGTGTAGTTGCATCAATTTATGTAAGGATAATAAGGGTCTTTTGGTCTCTTGAACATGAATGAAGATGTTCACAAACACCTTTCAGTTGGGGTGCTACTACATTTCCTTCAAGTAGCAAAAACATGTAATAAACAGCAAAGGATTATCCCAAGCAGTCTGCAGTCATTATTTCTAATTAGGAAGCACATGACATCATGATTAGGGTGATTTTATATGGTGAGACTATTCCTTTGATTGGCTGAACAGAATTTCCACCTGAAACACAATACTTGGAACACTTCTCCCAAGCCAGTACAATCGATGCTGCCTACACCTGTCTCTTTAACATGCACTTTTATCTATAGCAATGGTGAGAAGCATGCAGACCGTGGGATTCACAATGCCTCTGAATTTAATTATTAAACATTATAAAGTTTATTATTATTAAATAAACCATGGTTTCTGCACTGCCTATGCAATATCCAAACAAAAATGAGGTTGCAAACAAGAACTTCCCAGGGTTTCTCACCCTTGATATAATGCATAAATTAGATTTTCAGTGGGTATACTGTCTCACAGGAAGAGAAATTAAAAAAAAACAAACTGATAATATGGGAATAGCATCTAATCTGAATATATGACCAGACTGAATATATGACAGGGCAAGAATATATTACCCTTGTGTTTTGTCACACAGCATGCACAGTTTCTGCAAGGATAGCTGTTACCTTCAGGCAAAATGGAGGAAGTTGGGCATGGAGGATATTCCCAATAAAAATGCAAATGCTAGGTAGGTCAGATCACCACTGCTTGAATCTTTCAAAGGTTTTTTTTTAAATTCTCAGTGCTTAATTGCTTGGCCTTGTTTAGGATGACTTTATGGTGGGGACTATATTTTAAGCACAAAGGCTAATGAACAATGAATTTCACCAGAAATTGAAATATTGCTTTAGAGAGCTTAAATCTGTTTAAAATTTCAACAGGAAATGAAAAAAACAGTGTTTGAGGCACTGTCTTTTCTCTCCAAAGGAGACCAAAATTTGATTTCAAAGAGTGAGTAGCTGAGCAGGACTAGGAGCATCAGGAATTGTGTGAGATTGCAGGAAAGGGCTTCCTACAAAAGCTGCCTCTGACAGATGCTCCCATGGCTGATGCTGGCAGCCACAGTGAGTCCAGCCTGCCATTGGGATGTGAGAGTCTGAATAGGGAGGAGGCTAATGAAGGATAACTATGCTCATCACTACCTGGTACCGTAATCCTCCCTTCCCCAGGCTGGTGGCCCCCAAATGTGCCAGACTGCAGCTGTCCTGCTCCACTGCAGATGCTGCTACCAGCTGTTATGCCAAAAATACCAGATTTATTTTGAAGAATGCTAGTCCTCAGCAGAAATCATACGTTTTATACAAGGTCGTGCAGCAATTGGCTCATAGGTTTAAAGAAAACAATGACAACAAGAGCAACAACAGTGACTCATCCACCCACCCCACCGCCAGTTAGCAGGCAACTGTGTTATTCCACATCTCTGTAATTGCACGGACTGAATTTTAGTGTCATAAGTAGGGATGGGATGAACCCTGTTGGAATCCATCCCTACAAATGTTCAAGGGCTTCCTCTTGTGGTCGGCCCATCCTTCCAAAGAGAGCCGAGCCTAGAGGAAATCTGCAAACGCTCACTGACCCCTGGTTGTACAACTGGAAACCTCCCGCATCAGCACTGGCAGCCCAAAAGACCAGCTGCAACTGGTGTGGAAGAAAGGCACTGCTCATGTCATGGTCAGGGGAGGGCTGTATTCCTGGTGTGCCCCCCACAACCAGGCGTCTCCCACCAGCCCTCTTTGGCATGAGGGGTGGCCTCTGTGTGAGTGGCTGTTCTGGCTTGTACAGTGCATGGGGCTCAATTCCACAAAAACAGAGTGCACCCCTCAGGAACTTGTATTCTGGGTGTCTGCAAAGTGGCCTGGAGTCCAGGGAGCTGAGTCCGGGGAATCCAACAGATTCCAAACCTTAGATGAATTCACCATACAGCCCTAATTGTAAGACTATACAGAGTCCAGTTGTATGGGACAAAAGGCATGTCTAGCAAACTAAAGGATTTTTGACTGTAGGCAAGCATATATCTATAGAAAACCTACAAGGGGGGCAAAAGGACAATAAGCTTGTGCCACCGATATTCCCCAGCAACTGCATTCAGAGACATGTGCTTCTGATCCTGAGGTTTCCTCGCAACACAGCAATGTCTTTTTTCTGTTATAGCATAAACATCAGAGCATTGCCTTGGTGCAGCCCAATTTACATTTATACGAGGAAATAATATTCTAAAATAGTTTATTTATATGACACGTTCTCTGTTCAAATGTTCAATCATCAGCCACCTGCACTAATCTTAAAAACCAAGCACAACTAACATGTGCTACTGTTAGATTCCTCAGCACCTGGGAGTAATGTACACTGTTCGCATTGTAGAAGCAGAATTTAAGTCCTTGAACTAAGTTAGAATGTCTGAAAGTCAAACTTTCATTTAAAAGAAAACACTGTTCCTGTCCAGCATTAAAACAAGTCCTGTGTGCCTTTTATGATCTAAGGTTCTCAATCTGGGGTATTGTTGCCAAACAAATGTTTTGCAAATGTGAAGTATATCATATAGCAGCAGTCTATAAGCATTTTGAAGACTACAAGCAAGCCGATGCTGCTTCTTTGCATTACCACCACCATCACCATCACATTTATTTTCCATCTTTCTTCCTTTTGCAAGGAAGCCAAGGCAGCTTTCAAAGTTCACCTTCTTCTTCACTTTATCCTCACAACAACCTGGGAAGTAGGTTAGGCTGAAGTCAGTACCTGGTCCAAAATTACCCAGTGAACCTCATGGTTGACTGGATACTAGAATCTGGATCTGCACAGCCCCAGACCAACTCTCTAACCACTATACCACACCGGCTTTCATGTATATCCCTGAATATACAGTTGCAGTACTGTATGTCTTCCTTCCCCAGGCTGTCCTGGGGGGCTCACTCAAGTTGTAACCCACACACCTGAATAGCAGCAGGTTGAGGAAATCTAGAAGTAAGTCCCATTGAACTCCATGAGACTTGCATCTGAGTGGATGTGTATTTTCATCTGTCTCTAGTTTAGTATTATACATTATACAGAATAGGTAATATGATTTGATTGTTCAGTTCTTCAAAATACACTAAAGAATACGTTTAAGAATATCTCAGCTGATACCTTTCAGAAGCACAGAGGTTGCCCTGAAGTGCCATGACATGAAAGTTCTACCCACAAAGACCCATTACACATGCAAATTACTGCCTGTAGACATCAAATGATTAATATGCATGTGAGCAATCTCCGGACCCTACCACATTTCCCTCAGCATGGCCTTCTGGAGCCTGAGGAAGCAGCTGAACAGAGCAGCAAAGCAGCTCACCTGCTAGCAGATCTGTCCATCTCCACCAGCCAGAAACAAATTAAAATGATATATATATCAGTCTCTCCAGATTCTCAGATTAATTCTCAGTGTGTGATCTGCTTTAAGTTCATACATCATGTGAGTCTCACTACACTGTAAGTAAATTCTTACACACAGAGTAGCCTAGCCACATATATGCACCATTCGTTTGTTTTGTTATAGTTATATCCTGCCTTTTCCTTCCAAGGAACTCAAGGCAGCTTACATAATTCTTCTCTCAGTCTTATTCTCACAACAACAACCCTGTGAGGTAGGTTGGGCTGAGAGTCTGTGACTGGCCCAAAGTCACCCTGGTGGCTCCATGGCTGAGTGGGAACAAGAACCCAGATCTCCTGAGTCCCAGTCCCACCCTCTTAACCTCTCTACCAGACTGGTTCTCATATACACTGCATTGGTGGGCTGATGTCAACCCCTTACAGCTTCAGGTATCTTCCAGAGCCTGAGGCTGCAGGTTTATCTCCTGGTGGACTTCACTGTGGTGAACTCGGGGGAATTTAAATGGCTGTTTAGCACAGCTCCCCGATAAGCACATTTCTTTGCAAGCAAATTTATCGTATGCGTAGAACTGTGTGTGGAGAGTTCATCCCTGTATCTGGTCCTACTACTTTCCCCATACTGGGCGAAGAACACCTGGCACAGAGATCCTGCTGCACTTGAGGAAGCTACCTGCATGACTTAGAACACTGGCGGTGCACAATCCTAACATATAGCGAGCTGCCACAATACGGTATGCATGTCATGGCAGAAGGTCACCCTCCAGTAAGTGGAAGGTGGCTGAGCAGGCAAGGAGGAGGTAGCTAGAGAACCCCTGCTCTCCTCAAAATTGTGTAATGCGAAGAATGCACCATCTGGGCTTAATTATCTAAATAAAATAACAACATAACAAATTTATTGCAGCATCAGCCTTGACTAGAAGAGAGATGGGGTGATGACTGGGACATCAGTTCCAAGAATGGCCAGTAACGTTGGGAGCTGAAGTCAAAAACATCAAGAGCTTTAATAGCTGTCCAGCCTGGCTAGAGGATTCCTGCTCCAATGAAGTAGTCTCTTGCCTAGGAATGCTCATTCCATTGTAAATTAATTAGTCTTTAATGCGAATCTTCATTACTTTTGCTAAAACAGACTAATATGGATGCTCTTCTGCTATAGTCCACATAACTATTTCTCTAGCCTTCGAGATACAAAATTTCTTTCTCCACTCACCCCAGCCCTGCTATGGGAGATTTTTTTCTTTTTGCATACCATTTATGTTCAAATATGAACATTAGCTGAGTCTAGTCATATATTATCATAAGTATCCTACTCTGTTTCTGCACTGTTGCTCAGATTATTTTCACTGTGGGTAGAGTTTACAGTCTTAATGGCAATTGTCCTCTGAACAGGCAGGGTGTCTTAGGCAGTAAATATTGATTTAAAGCTTAAAAATAATGCCTTGCCAAAGGCACTTAACAAAATGCACTTCAAAACCTATTCACAGAGAGAATTAAGAAATGCTTTTGCGTCTTTTTTAATTATTTAGAACTTTTCTTTTCATGCCAAGTGAGCCCTTAGATAGCAGTTCCAACATTAAGATGACACAGTAATTGACAATATGTTTATGGAAATGTTTTCATACAGTTCTCCCCACCCCAACCTTCCTCAAGTAATAGAGTCATTTAGAATGTGCTCTTATTTTGATACTAGTTATGCATAACATAGACACTTGGAGCACACACTGAAATGGAGTGAACATTTTATCCAGGTTTTTCATATTAAAACCTTGCTGCAGCAACTGTTCAGAATAAAAGTTCCCTTCCTGAGACCTAAAACTGAAGCTTGAAAGATATTCACCAGCCCTTTTTCCTCTGCCTGCATAAATCCCAACATTCTTTCATTCATTCACTCAAAATTATTTTAAAGGGCCCTTTAAAAATGAGACCTTCTCAACTGAAAGGCACACAGCATGGACACAAAAAATCATTAATATGTTCAGTAAAAAATCCATATAAGCAGACATTCACAATAAAAATCGATGCAAGCAAGTAGGGCGTATCTGGATCCTACTTAGACACTGAGATCTACACATGAAAGGGGCAAAGGGAAAGAACAGGGCTAGCCCACCCTTGAAAAAGCCATATGTGGTAGCTATGCCCCTGACTGATGTGTAACTGAATGAATCCGAAATTGTATGTGGCTGTGGAGGCGAAGATGCTTCTAAAGGGAAAACATGGAGGGTTACTAACAAAGGAGCAGGAACACTGGTCAATCCACAGGAGTGAATGCACAGGAGTGGTATTCTTCATATGTCGATCACATGTTGTCCAGAAACAGGTCTTTTTCGTGCATAATGGATACTTGACTGGGGCTCTGGTAATAGGCTGAACTAAAAATTGTCAAGGTAAACTCTTAGCCAGAAATGTGGGAGGGAACAAGAGATGTAGAGGGACCAGTTATCATAATTGCATTTACGGATTCAAATTATTTATTAGACACTTTTCAGCCACAGCTCTCAGCATGGCTTGTAAAGATTTAACAACCGTGCACCATAAACATAAATAAATAAAATCCTACCTCAAAGCACACAAATTTAAAGCCTAAAACCAGAATCAACTAAAAGGTGTAGATGAATAAATAAATTTTAAAAACCACTCAGTGTCAAGGCAAGAAAGCAAGATAAAGCCAGGTAAACCTCCCAGGTCTTGATCTTTAAAGTTGTAAATGGTTTGGATCTAATACCCAATCCTATGGAATTGAGAAAGAATTCAGGCAATTTCCAATTGTGATGCCATAGGCAGAGCTACCTCAGAGATGAAAAGCACTGCTCAGCTATTCATTGCCACCACTCAGCTCCAAGGTGCCTCTTCTTCAAAGCTTGGTATCATGCGCTCAGAGCTGAACATGGAAAGGAAATGGGGCATACCAATCAGTGGGCAGGGGAGAGAAGCGGTGAAGCCAGGATATGCTGATTCCTGCTACCCAATGCCTTCCAGGGCATCACCACTACATGAGCTCAGAGGCCCATCGATCTACAAAACAGGAAAGGGAAGGCAGAAAAGCCAAAACCAGCCTCTGTCGCTGCTTCAGCCCTCAACGCAACAGGCTAGAAGAGTGCAGCGTAATTGGAAGCCTCTGAGCAGGCCTGTGCCCTAAAGGAACATCCATCTATATGCACCTGCCTGAATGAAGTTAGGCAGGTAGTTACAAGCGAGAGGGCCTTCTTAACTGTGGCACTTATGGAAACCATCAGCCAAAATAGTCACCATTATGTCATTAAAAGCTGATCATTGGAAGCCAACTTACACATAGCGAATTGATTTCTCATACTAAGTTATCTTCAGGAGATAATAGGTATTTAAAGATGCTGCTAAAATACATTCCTCTGAATCTAGCTATATTTCCATGTCAGTTAAAACTGCAATTGAAGACTGCAGGCTAGTGCAGCAGTTTAAGCTTTTCAGATTAACCTGTTGTTGACACATTCCTTCCACAGGCACAAGTTTGTTCACTGCCAGAAGGCTGCTTCTCCAATGTTACTGTAGTGTTCTCTTGAAATGTTGGGATAGTCTCTAGGACCAGTTCAAGATAGAGCCGATAATGCATGGTGTGAAAGACTCTGCTTGTTTGCATAAGGCCCCCACGCTGCCAGAGTTAATGGCAGAATTGACCACACTCCATGCCCAGAGTATAGGTTAGGCTTGCATGTGCTAAATTGGCCTTTACAATTGACAGAACCATTTCCCACAACTTGTCTGTAGAAAATGGCATTGCCCAACATCTTTAATAGGATTTTAAGGTGTATGCTAAATTCACCTTAAAATCCTGTTGGCAAATATCTTGCATAGTTGCAATATAATCTAAATATTATATTGGCCTAACAAATTGTTAGAAAACTGCATGAGAGGTTAGCTTTATTATGCAGTTAATTGTCAAGTCCAGCCCTGTCAAAATTACTAAAGATCATATTACTGAACTAAAACGATTTGGTTCTTTCTTTCTTTCTTGCTTGCTTGCTTGCTTGCTTGCTTTCTAAGACAACACACTCCAGTATATTTTTGCATTCCATTTTAATTCAACAACCAAAACATACAGTCTCAAGTCTCATCAGCCATACCTATGGCTGGATTTTCACTTTTGAGACTCTACTGAAGGATCAAATATTTGAATGCTTCATCATAAACGTTCCTCTGCACATACAAAGTGGCACCGTGGGACAAACAAGCCTAAGAGCATCATCCTGATGTGCCAGTTTGATTTTGTTATTTGTTCTATGTTTTAATTAAAAGTATATCACCCACCTGCAGTTTGGAGTGGCACTGTCCAATATCATATTGCATCAGGTGGGGCTGCTGGATGGGAAGCTTGGCTCTTTGACAAGAAATCTTTACCTGCCTTTAGATACACTTCATTTTAATATTAGATTTTCTGGTGGCAAAATGCAGTGGGAATGCCAGGAACTCAGATGATTATGAGCATTCTACCCAAGGTAGCAAGAACAGTCTTTACCTCCCCCTTCTCCCACCTACAAGTCATCTGGGTGGCTGCTTTCTCAAGCCTAATTCAAGGAGAAGGAAGGATGCTGAGGCACTGCCAGGATATTTCACATCTTAGCACTCCTACCCATCTTCTGGAAAGGCCACTAAGTTTCTTCCCTGAGGTGACTTTGGAGAAACCGCCGTTTTCACCCCTATTGCTATGAGGGGAGAGGCATTTGAGTGTGGATTCCCAGCTCTGAGTTTGGAATGTTTCCTCAATCCTGGCTTTGCAAATCTAAAAATTAATATGGTCCTCTAGATGCTGTCTCAGGGTCAGAGGATTGCTCTGTTAAGAAGTCTAAGATCTTTCAGCATATCGTCCAAAACTGGAGGCTCTGCAACACCCTAACCTATTGGCTCTTGCTGATAGGGTGGAAGGCAGGGGGAGTCAGACTGAGGCAATAATCTCTCCTCGCGTATATTGCAATGGCCTTAACAGGTAGGCAACATAGCTTCTAATCCCTGTAAAAGGTCCATTAGATTCCTTTCCAGGCAGAGTGGTTTATTTTTACTCTAGAATGTTTTTAATAACAAGAGAGGAAGCATTATCTTGCCTCTGCTTTGCAAAGTTTACCTCCATGTAGGCATTTACCCCTTGGTTTTTAGAATACAATCCCATACACATCTCCTTAGAAGTCCCATTTTCTTCAAAGGGGCTTATTACCAAGTTAGTGGGCACAGGGCTGCAATTGTAATAAATTAAATGCAGATGGCCCCTAGAAAACATTCATATGCTCATAAAGGAAATAGCCATTTGTGATATAACCAAATCCATCAGTTGTAGTGCACTTTATAAATTATATTTAAATATTACTCATTCTCTGGTGAATATCTTTCATGAAATGTGCCTTAATGGGGGATGGGGGAGCAAACTTGCTTCTCTTTTCTTCACGCACACACACACATGCAGGCATGTACACTGTAATTAACTTTAATGAATACACCCAGCCACAGGGTTAACAAATTATTGCCTTTACAGTTTGGCCTCACTAAATCTCCTGGGAGAATTCATGCAGTAAAGAAGGCCAGAAAAAAGATTAATTATTTTACCTTTGATGCAAACATGCTATTAAAAAAAAACAAAATCAAAGAAGAATCAAAGAATTCCACATCCAAGAACAGTGGCACAGAGAAGCTGTGGGCTGCAATTTATTGTAGAAATGGGATGACTGGTATAGAAGAAATATAGGGTGCAATGTAAGGCTAGGGTGCTTTAATTCCTTCCCCTTGTCCCACTCCTTCCTTCTATTAGAGGTGGATGACAAAGGAATATGTTAGTTTCTGCATGGTGGATTGGTCCCAAAAGATGATGGGATCCATACCTGGACACTAATCGGGCATTGGTTCTCTTCCCATTCTTGCCAGTCAAAAGGAAATTCTCACTAAATTCTTCATCTCATGAAGGGCTGCATGGTTACAAAAATAACCTTTGTCTGATAAGGATTTTTGTATGGCTTTTATGGGACCCTGTGCTTTTTATTTGTCCCTAGGGGATGCACTGAAGACGCAAGGAAAAGCTCCTAGCAGATGGGCAATGTAGGGCAGTGGTGGCGAACCTATGGCACGTGTGCCACAGCAGGAATGCAGAGCCTTCTATGTCGGCACGCAAGCCAAGTTGCCCCAGCTTTGGCCAAGCAGCCGAGCATTGGAAAACAGCATACATACAGGCCATGCACATGCTTGGAAAGGAGTGGTGGTGCCAAGCAATGACATCACAAGCCTCGAGTCATTAGCTGCGACTCGTCCGAGCTTTCTCATGATCGGTTAGTGCACTGCCAAGGACATGTATATATATATATTTGCTTGGACTGGCAGTGAGTTGTTTTTTCTAAACTAAAACCTCAGTTTTCAGGTTTTATTGTAGTGCTGGCACTTTGGGATAAATAGGTGGGTTTTGGGTTGCAGTTTAGGCACTCGGTCTCTAAAAGGTTCACCATCACTGGGTTAGGGTTGGAAAAACAAGGTGTCCTGGTATGATTTTGATGGTTGGAATGTGTTTAGAATGGGCAGAAATGCTGAGCTGTGCAGAAAAAGCTACTCAAGGAAGGCTTTTTCAAAATTGTCCTATTTTCAGTGGAACTTCCACCCTGTAGTAGGATTAGGGTTAGAAAAACGAGGTGTCCTGGCATGAGTTTGATGGTTGTAATGTGTATAGAATGGGCAGAAATGATGAGCTGTGCAGAAAAAGCTACTCAAGGAGGGCTTTTTTCAAAATCACCCCTTTCCATGGTATTTTACCCCTATATTAGGCTTAGGGGAGTGCACCAGGGTAGGGTTAGGCCAGTGGTGGCGAAGCTATGGCACGCGTGTCACAGCGGGCACACAGAACCCTATCTGTTGGCATGCAAACCAAGTCGCCCTGCATCACCCCAGCAGATGAGCATCGGATCACAGTGCACATCGGGGCCATGCATATGCTCAGAAAGGAGTAGCGGCACCAGGTGATAACATCATGAGCCACAACTCATTAGCCACCACTCGTCTGAGCTTTCGTAGTGCACTGCCAAGGAGATATATATATTTGCTTGGACTGGCTGTGAGGTGTTTTTTCTAAACTAAAACCTCAGTTCTCAGGTTTTACTGTAGTGCTGGCACTTTGTGATAAATAATAATTTTAATAATAATAAGATAAATAATAACTTTTCTGAAGAAGGTCTATAAAGGGTGTGTGAGAGACGTGCCGGGGCAGGGTGGGGCACGGGGAGGAGCCCTGCAGCCTACAAAGCACCGGTGGCGCCTGGGACCAGCCCCCAGGAGCGAACCAGCGCGTCGGACCGGCCCCCCGGGACCGGCCCCCAGGAGCAAACCACCTCCATCTGCGCCGCGCAGAGCCTGTGCCACCCGGACCCCGCTGCTGCTCCGCCGCTGCTGCCTGCTGCTGCCGCACCGAGGCCAGGACCACCGGCCCAGGCCCCTGCTCTGGCCCGCTTCCCGGTCGTGTGTGAGAGACGCACCGGGGTGGGGTGGGGCATGGGGAGGGGCCCTGCGGCCTACAAAGCGCTGGCGGCCGAAGGGCAACAGCCTAAGGGCGGTGACGCTGCCATTTGGGGGCTGAGCATGGGCCAAGCAGGGGGCTAGGCTGGCCGGGGGCTTTGGTGGTTGGTCTTAGTTTTGGCTTGTGGGCTAGCAGTGGTTTTAAGTAGGATGTTTTTAGTAATTTTAATGGTCGGTTTTAGGTTGCTTTTTATAGGTGCATCTCGTGCTTTACTATGATGTTGCCTGGGGAGCGCGGGGGTGCCACCATTGGGGTGGTGATGGGCAATGGACGTTATGGCGTTGGGGGTCTAACGGGTCTGCATAGAAGAAGGAGGGACAGATGGTTAACACCTGTCCCTCTTTCTGGTTATTCCCCCAACCGGCGGGTTCTAGGTAGACTTGTCAGCTGCCCCCCGGGCCTGTCGGTGCTGTTGCTTAATGCCAGGTCGGTCCAAAATAAGGCAATACTCATCCATGATTTGATCATGGATGAGAGGGCCAACCTGGCTTGTATCACACAGACCTGGGTGGGTGAGGGGGGGGATGTCGCCATCTCACAACTGTGCCCGCCCGGGTACCTGGTCCAGCACCGACCACACCTGGAGGGGAGGGGAGGGGCGGTCGCTCTGGTTTATCGAGCTTCTATTTCCCTTGTGGGGCTTCCTGTCCTCTCGAGGCCGGGGCTGGAGTGCCTCCACTTGGTGTAGGGCGACCGAGACAGATTGGGGATTCTGTTGGTGTACCGTGCATCCTTCTGCCCAACAGACTCCCTGCCTGAGCTGACAGAGATCTTCTCGGACCTGGTGTTGAGGACTCCCAGGATATTGGTCCTGGGGGACTTCAATCTCCATGCCGAGAGGCTTCTAACCGGGGCGGCTCAGGACTTCATGGCCTCCATGGCGGCCATGGGGCTGTCTCAACATGTCAGTGGCCCGACCCATGAACGTGGACACACTCTGGACCTAGTTTTCTCAACGGGGCAGGAAGAGGGTGATCTAAGGGTGAGGAATTTAAGTTTGATGCCCTTGTCATGGTCAGATCACTTCCTCATAAAGTTTGAGCTCGAGAGCGGCCTTTCCCTCTGTAAGGGTGCGGACCAGATTGTATTGGTCTGCCCCCGGAGCCGGATGGATCCTAATGGATTCCTGAAAGCACTGGAGGATTTTCCGGTTGACAAGGCTGGTGATCCTGTCGATGCCCTGGCTGAATTGTGGAATGGGGAGATGACCAGGGCTATTAACACGATCGCTCCCAAGCGTCCTCTCCCACCTGGCAGAGCCTGTTCATCTCCTTGGTATACACCTGAATTATGGGCGATGAAGCAGGTTGGGAGACGTCTAGAGCGTAGGTGGAGGAGATCATGGGGTGAATCTGACCGAACACACTTAAGAGCCCATTATTGGGCCTATGCTGTGGCAGTGAGGACGGCGAAGAAGAAATTCTTCTCCGCTTCCATTGCCTCCTCACAATGCCGTCTGGCGGAGCTTTTTCAGGTGGTGCAAGGGCTGATATATCCAGGCCCAAAGAAAGATCTCATACCACCCTCAAAGGCCTGCTGTGATGACTTTGCCAGGCATTTCAGGGAGAAAATCGCTCAGATTCGTCACGAGCTTGACTCTACTATTGAACCAGATTCTACTGAGGAGATGCCAACGACGTTGTCAAGTCCACAATTAATGGATGAATTTCAGTTGTTGTGGCCTGATGATGTGGACAAGGTGCTTGGACAAGTATGCCCTACCACCTGCTTACTAGACCCATGCCCATCCTGGCTACTTAAGAAAGCCAAGGACGGGATTGGCACCTGGATCCTGGGGGTGGTCAATGCCTCTTTAAGAGACGGTCGGGTACCGTCTTCTTTAAAAGAGGCGGTAGTCCGACCAGTCCTAAAGAAGGCATCCCTGGATCTAGAGGTGGCCGCCAATTATAGACCAGTGGCCAACATCCCGTTCCTGGGCAAGGTGCTAGAGCAGGTGGTGGCGGGACAACTCCAAGCACTCTTGGATGAAACTGATTATCTGGACCCCTTTCAGTCCAGCTTCAGACCCGGGTACGGCACTGAATCTGCCTTGGTCGCCCTGTATGATGACCTGTGCAGGGAGAGAGACAGGGGGAGTGCGTCCCTGTTAGTTCTCCTGGACCTCTCAGCGGCTTTCGATACCATCGACCATGGTATCCTTCTGGATAGGCTGGCGGGATTGGGAGTTGGAGGCACCGCGTGGCAGTGGTTCCGCTCCTATCTCAACGGCCGATTTCAGAAGGTGGTGCTGGGGGACTATGGCTCTGCGCCATGGCAGTTATGCCATGGAGTTCCGCAGGGGTCCATTTGGTTCCCCTTGCTATTCAACACCTACATGAAACCGCTGGGAGAGGTCATCAGGAGGTATGGGCTGCGGAATCATCAGTACGCTGATGATACCCAGCTCTACCTCTCATTTTCCACCAATCCAGGTGAGGAAGTGACTGTGCTGAACCGGTGCCTGGCCGAGGTAATGGGCTGGATGAGGGTCAATAAACTGAAGCGCAATCCAGACAAGACGAAGGTCCTGTTGTGGGTGGTTCGGGCCTCGGGATGGGGGACTTGGGCCTTGTCCTAAATGGGGTTGCACTCCCTCTGAGGGACAGGGTTTGCAGCTTAGGAGTGCTTCTTGACCCTGAGCTGTCTTTAGAAGCCCAGGTGACGGCGGTGGCGAGGAGCGCTTTCCTTCAGCTTCGGCTGATCCATCAGCTGCGTCCCTTCCTGGAGAACGATTGCCTGGCAACAGTCCACAGGCGTTGGTAACTTCCTGATTAGATTTCTGCAACGCGTTCTATGTGGGGCTACCCTTGAAGACGGTCTGGATACTTCAATTGGTGCAGAATAGAGCTGCCAGGTTGCTGACGGGGACTGGGCGTTGTTCTCATACAACCCCAGTTCTCTGTCAGCTCCACTGGCTCCTGATTGAAGTCCGGGCCCAATTCAAGGTGTTGGTTATGACCTATAAAGCCCTCAAAGGCTTGGGCCCTGGGTATCTATAGGAACGCTTGTGTCCATATATGCCCTCCTGCTCCTTGAGATCAGCAACAGCTGCCCTTCTCCGGGAACCCTCTGTGAATGATATTAGGAGGGTGAGTACCCGGAAGAGGGCCTTCTCTGCGGTGGCGCCCCACCTATGGAATGCGCTCCCCAGAGAGGTCCACCTGGTGCTGTCGTTATTTGTTTCTCAGTGCCAGGCTAAGACCTTTTTATTTAAAACTTATTTTAAGTGTTAATTTATTGTGTAGGATTTAAAAAATTTTAAGCCGAGATGCACCGGATTTTAATATTTTTAGTGTATAACTTTGTTTTTGTATAATTTTGTATATTTTTGTTTTTGTTGTAAGCCGTCCCGAGGCTTTGTTGCGATGGGGGCGGCATAAAAATGTTTTAAATAAATAGATAAATAAAGAGTTCATGATAAAGGAAAGTTATTCTGGCTCTCCTCTACAACAAAAGTTTACATGTGTTTTGATACTACAGCACTAAACTATGGTTAGGGTCAGTCCATGAGCCATTATCAAATCCCAGGCTTTCCTTGATACCATGAGCATGGGAAACATGTCTGAACATCTAGGAGTCAGCAAGTCCAATATTTGTTCTGGGGCAAAAGAGCACAGATGCTTCTGCCATACTACACCCATAATCTAGCTTTATCACCATGTCATGCAGCCTTTCTCAGCATCTTTGCTTATCTGCCCATCCCATCCGAAGTCTGGCTCTTGCTGAACTCAACACAAGCCCTCCAGTGTGTCACTCTGAGGGGTCCTTCAGACTGAAGTAGAAGGAGAACGGCCACTCCAGAGTGCCCCACTGGCTGCTTGCTCACTGTGGCAAATGCAAACAGGAAAATAGCTAGCAGGTTCTCCAGGGCACCTGCTGGACAGGTGAGGGGGAAGCATCATCATTGACTGCTCCTTCTGGTCTGCCACCTGAAGTGGAGGCCTCACCCTGCCTCTTGAAAATCGCTGCTCTGCAATTGCCAGTTGGCCTAGAGCCAATATTTTTGCGCTGACATACATAATAAAAGCAAGTCCGAAAATAGTGATATCACCATTAACAAAACACAGTAAAATAATGGCTTTAAAAGGGGCAACAAACATGCACATTAATCTAAAATAAGTTAACCTTGAATGGATCAGAATGATCAACAGATAATAGGGACAAAACACTCCTTATGTCTTCCTTCTGCACCCTCATTTAAACTTCTCAATCCAGAAGGGTTTTTTTCAATAAGTTTTATTTGAAATTATAGTCCTAAAAAAACAAAGAAAAACTAAAAACAGCATCAATCATCAAAAACATTGGGCCTGCTGGGTCAGCCCCCACACCCTTCTTTTTCTATTTATGATAACATAAAAAACATATTTAAATCTATACGAAGTCCCGTTTCTCTAGCCAATAATAAAAAGAGTCCCAAGTTTGATAGAAGCCAATCCAGAAGTTTTTAAAAACTCCAAAATCTGTAATCACTGCCATTACTCCAAGAAGAATGTATTTAACCACTCTTTTCAAATGAATGCAATGCCCTTTAGTTCTCAAACTATCAATTGTTCAATAACAGAACAAGTACTAATTTAAACACACAGGTAGGTTTGGGGTGTGGAATGGGACATAACTAGAAGTATTGTAGGGCTAGAAGGAGCTGATTATTCTCAGTTTTTCAAGCCAAAATGAATTGGAGAGTGGTACAAACACAGACATTCCATCCATGGACCTGAAATTCTGGGTGGGAAGATGACATGCATCTTGTACGATCCAAGACATGAGAGGTAAATTCTTCACTGTCTTTTATATGTATGTGTCACCTATAAAATATATAAATTTACAGTCAATCATCCCAGTTCTACAGTATTATTGAAGGTCTGTCATTTTCCCTTCCAAAATACAAGCATTCACACACTCACACAGCTCTTGGGCGTCATTTCCCAAAGAAGAATTCTCTAGAACTCCCTAGCCCTTATGTCCCTTTCTTAAGATGAGACAGCTGGGAGAGGTGAAAGGGTAGTAGCAGTGGAGGAGAGCAGTGAAATGTGAGTGGATGCGGGGTGCTCAAGGTGATCTGTGCCCACTTCAGTTCCCCTCACTGCACTGAGCAGGTTTGCTTTATGCCCCTTCCCTACTTCGAAATGCAGCCCTATGACTTTCTAAGCACTGCTGTTCTTCATTGGAGAAGAGAGGTGGACAGCAGCTCTTTGTTCATTTCCATTTATCATTTAAGTCGAAACCAGGATTGACAGATCGGGAAATGAAGACTTCCACAGGAGCAGAAAATGGAAAATCTTGCAGACGCCATAAAGTTTTATTGGATTTCTTTTGGACACTTCTATCACTCTTAAGGAGTTTCTCAGGGTGCAATCCAATGCTCCCTGCTCTTGGACCACGCAAGCCTTACAACTTGGAGGCTCACATGCGTCCAATGCATGGAGCAAGAAGCAGCGGCAGTTATTTTCTGTGCTATGCCTTGTGCCCTCCCTTTCATCTGGACAGTTGTTTTCAGTTATCTAGTCAAAGCACCCTGGAGGAAGAGGAAAGAATGCTCGGGTGAGGAAGCAGCCAGTCAGGATTGCCACTCCATATCTCTCTCTCTCTCTCTCTCTCTCTCTCTCTCTCTCTCTCTCTCTCTCTGTGTGTGTGTGTGTGTGTGTGTGTGTGTGTGTGCAGGGCAAAGGTCCAGCCTTTGGACCCCCCCCCCCCAGCAGGGTCTCCAGCTAATCCTATGTGCCCCCCCCAATCCAGAAGGCATAGAATTGCATTCTAAAACTTGTTATTGAATAATATCAGCAAAAGGGACATTGCTGACCAAGGCAGTTCAGTACTGAGGCTGGGATTCACATATGCCCAAGCATGTGCTGAGTGGGTTGCTTGCTGCCTCCCCTCATGGAAAAACGGTCTGCTTTATCACACATATTGTAACTTCAATTTCATAAGTCAGGCAATCTGGAGGAAGCTGCTGCTGCTGCTTTGAGAAATGTAAGGCCAAATCCACTCTACATATCTATGACTTGGACAAGGTATTACAGCCAGGGATAACATACAAATGAAGAACAGAATGATAACAGACTTGAATAATTATCAGTAGGAAAGAGAAGGGAAGTTTATTGTCAGTAGCCAATTTAAAATCACTAAACCATTTCTTTAAATACAGACTAGATGGCAGGAAGCATTTGAATGAAGCGGAATCAATACAGCAGCCTACGAAATGAATAATTGGATGTGCTAGTAGAATCATCCAGGGAAGCATCAAAGCCAAGACCTAAAGAAGGAACCTGCTAACCATGCTTCTAGCATCATGGCATCCACCTGCCCAGTCTCTCCCAGTCCCTTCTCCCTGTGCATCTTCTACTCTTTTTCAAATCACTGTTCCCTCATCTGTCCCTATCCTGCCTTTCCTGGTGTTTTGCTGCTAAGAGACAACCAAGAGGAAAGTTTGCATGCATCTGAGGTTGCACTTTTTCTTTTTGCTCAGGACAAGGGACCAAGGTGAGAGCGGAATTACTTTCTGCTACAACAGGAAGCATTGCTTGAAATGTTTCATTACCTCCCCACACACACACACACCTTCCCCCCACCCCCGTGTTTCTATTGGGTGGTCTCTTAACATAAGCATTCTGCGAATTGTCCAATATCAGTATATATTGTTACTAATATTGGATAATGCTAATCAGCCTGCTAGTACCTCTTGCACATATTTAGATATTTTAAATTAAGCATAGCTAAGCTAATGTGGTATTATAATTTATTTAAATTATGGCAAAAACTGCTTTGAGCATTATGTGTTGGGGGAAATGTGCTATACAAAAGTCTATGAATCAAATTGCATCTTATGATGGTCAAATGGTACATAGCTGATGGTTAACTTTTTAATCCCTTTCGATTAACTGTATACATCCCCCTGATGAATTCTGGGGGAAGAAAAAAGAATCCTTTGATACCACTGGCATCAAAGCCTCCCAGATTCGGATCAGGATCACACATACCCTGCAGTGAGTGAAAAACTAACCTTGAGCTACATGGTGTCAGGCCCAACTTTCTGACCCACTTGGGAGATACAACACAGGACACAAATAATACTGAAGCTGTACTGCAGCAGACCAGCTTTTCAAAGAATACGGCTTTCTAGATCCCAATAAATGTGACAGCAGCTTTTGGCATAAAGCCTTTTTCAAGAGAAAGTCCCAAAGCCAAATCCACTAAAAATCTGATTCCAAGTGAGTTCAAGGTTCACAGAAGGTTCAAGCCAAGAAAGCATTCCAGACAATTAAGATGTTATCCCTAGCAATGGCTCTTCAGCCTCTGTGTTGGTTAAAATATAAGTAAAGGACTGTTAAGACTCCCCTTTTGTCGAGCTGTTCTCAGCAGGGAATGTGGCTTACAAGCAAACTCTCTTCTCCATTGTTTAGTTGATGGCCTAACCTTGGAGATCACCCAACTTCACAGATCTCCTCCTGCTTAGTTGTCACAAGTCAGGCCTCACTCAAGGCCGAGTCCTGCAGCTGTAGCAAATAGGGAGTATCATTCTCCTTCAGCCTGCAGTCACAAGTTAGGCAGAGCTGAGCTCCCAGGCCTGGCCTTCCCTTGACTAGACTAGGCATTAAATCATCCTGATCTAACTCTTAATCAAACTCAGAATCCTCAGCTAGAGGACCCACTGCATTTCGGTTAGGGCCGACAAACGCTATGCTTTTGCTAAACAAATGCTAAACAACCTTCTCGGGCCAACAGCAGAATGGGAAATGTCCTGGGTACCTCCACAAAATGGCTGCCATGGGAAGCATGGCAAAGGACAAGTAAATTACCTAAAAGACTGAACACAGAGGAAGAGGTGAGGCTGAGACTCCATATACAAAGCAGCTCTTTTGAACCCATGGTTTTAGCATTGACGGAAACCAGTTGCCAATAGAGCTAGAGGACCCACTGCATTTCGGTTAGGGCCGACAAACGCTATGCTTTTGCTAAACAAATGCTAAACAACCTTCTCGGGCCAACAGCAGAATGGGAAATGTCCTGGGTACCTCCACAAAATGGCTGCCATGGGAAGCATGGCAAAGGACAAGTAAATTACCTAAAAGACTGAACACAGAGGAAGAGGTGAGGCTGAGACTCCATATACAAAGCAGCTCTTTTGAACCCATGGTTTTAGCATTGACGGAAACCAGTTGCCAATAGAAAAATGTGCAAATTGAAAAATAAGTGGGGTTGGGTAGAGACAAGAAAGGTGTCCAGGAGTGCACCATGCAATTGTTGCAATATGTAATTTGCCCTATTACTCATTACTATTTCTCTATCATTGACCCCTCTCAAGATGTGTCCCTATGAAATAGATTTCCTCCTCTCTGTCCTCTAGTCCAGGTGTTGCCCTGTCTATGCATGTTTCTCTCCACTTCATCCTGAAGGCTGCAAAGGATGTTCTGGACTTCCCTGCCATTTCCTGAACCTGCTCATTTACCCTTTCCCTCAAGGAGTATAAGAAGCTGCTTTTTTCAGTCTCAGTCATGCATTCTGTATAATGTCAGCATAATAGCAGTATAAATAGCACTGGAATGCTGTCTTCTTTACTTTGAAGAAGCAAGTAGCAGATTTATTCTGTTTATTTTCTTTCACTGGGATTCATACACCTCTGAACAGGTTTTGAAAACAAAATATTTTGATTTCAGAAGGTAAATAACAGTGCAACAAAAATTATCCCTCCATAACAACACCACCACTAGGAAAACACCACAGTTCAGAATTACACAGCTTTGGAATTAAAACTAAAAAGAAGAAGCATTTCTAAACTTCTGTAATTCAGATTGCATGCAGTTCTGTAGTCTCTGAAAAAATAAAAATTAAAAAAAAACTGGGGCTACATGCAAGTGTTAATTAGGATGGTGATTCCATACAGCTGGTTCTGGTATGCTCACACATGTTTAGAAAAGGTTAAGAACAACATAGATCTTAACATTTGCAAAGTTAATGAGGTTACTGTCAAAGCAATAAAACTGCAAGGCATCTTCAAAGTACTGCTTTGTTCTGTATATAGACCTGCTGAACTGTTGGAAACTGCCCAGAGAATTTTGGATGTGGGGCATTATAGGAATGAAATAAATAAATCAATTAATGAACTATATCTCAGAGGGATTAATCATGGGATCTACACCAAAACACTGGACATTGTATGCTTTAAAAAGTAAAATAGTAATCCCATTCTTGTTTACCAGGCCTTCATTTAGTGAAAGGACTGAATTTGCAACTTTGCATATATCTGCAACCTACAGCTGGTATGTAATTTTCTCTGTATGATGTAAATGGTAGAATGAAAGAAGAAAAAGTGGATCTGGGAAAACTGATAGACTGCCCGTGTTCATTCACAATTCTGCCACCCCCACCCTGAGACACACTCAGTGTCACAGTCCATGTATTAAGAACATAAACTAATCATTAAGATGACATAACACCTTTTATCCTGAACACCTTATGGAAGTAGATCTATGCAGTATATTAAACAAGTCAAGGTGCTTCAGAGCACACCCTACAATGCATCATTCAAGTTACAGTTACCAAAAAGTCCCAGACCTACTCTCAGGGTGAAATTATAAGAGACATTATTGAAAAGCAGACCCTGCATGAATATTTTTTCAAAGAAGGTCCCTGCAGCTAGGACTCGGAGCTGAATAGAGTTTGTACTGTGGACAGAAAGAAGAAAGTCCTTCAATTCTCTCCATAGCATTGGTGCTGCAGGGTAGTGAGCCAAGCAGCAGAAGAGCTGAGAAGTGTACTTCTGAATGTTTCTGGCATCCATCTGGAGCCCAGGAAAAGTGACATCTCTCAAAGTTCCTGGTACTTGGCTTGGCATAGCCCTACCATCAACTGGGGAGTTGTTCTTGTTGTTAGTCACAAAGTCATGTCTGACCCATCGCGACCCCATGGACAACATTCCTCCAGGCCTTCCTGTCCTCCACCATCCCCCAGAGTCCACCCAAGCTCGCACCAACTGCCTCAGTGACTCCATCTAGCCACCTCATCCTCTGCCTCCCCTTCTTCTTTTGCCATCTATTGTTCCCAGCATTAGGCTCTTCTCCAGGGAGTCCTTCCTTCTCATTAGGTGGCCAAAGTGTTTGAGTTTCATCTTCAGTATCTGGCCTTCTAAAGAGCAGTCAGGGTTGATCTCCTCCAGGACTGATCGGCTGAATCGCCTTGCGGTCCAAGGGACTCGCAGGACTCTCCTCCAGCACCAAAGGCCTCAATTTTTCAGTGCTCAGCCTTCCTTATCGTCCAACTTTCACAGCCATACATTGCAACTGGGGAGTAAGAGGAAGCAAAAGCCTCCTACCTTGCTACTACCATTAGAGCAGCAGTAGCAGCCCGAAGATAAGTGTGGGAAAGGTGAGTGAGGGAAGGGGTGTGAAGGCTGAGTGGTGGAAAGCAGGTGTGCCAGTGAAATAGGTAGGAAGAGGTTTATGTGCTCCGGGGTGGACGTGGGAAGTGAAGGGAAGCTGTTACAATCCCAGCCAATTTAATCTGACTAGCTTGGACCAATGTGTTTTCTGATTATTATTTTTACCAAACAGTGATGGGTTGGTATGCTAGGTATTGTTCACCCCTAATGTTTAGCAAGATGTTTGCTCCAGATATATCACAAGGGCTCCACATCACCAGTATTACCATTTCTGCTCATTTATTTGTTTTAGAAGGTCTCTCTGCAAGCATTCTTAAGAGATTCATAGCAGAAATAAGAGCAAAGCAGACTTGTGCTTAGAAATGGCATTAATTTTCTTCACAACACATTTATTACATTCTGCTTCCTTGCTCAGAATCAGCTGTCACCCTCATCTGCCTTTAGGCTTTCTCCTTTTAAAAAGGATTCAGTGGCTGTCTACAGCAACAACTGAAGATCTAACTAACCCATTTTTCCCCAACAAATAAAACAATCTATTCCATTACTTCCTGTACAAACGTTCTTGCACTCACTTTTAAAATAATGGACTACTAATTTCTTAACGAAGACTAGGGTGAAATATGAGCTGTTTGGATACTTCATGCATTAAAGAAAACCACAGAACAACCCATCCCAAGGGCAGAACCTTGAACAGGCAATTAAAGCCTTCAAGAACATAGCCCAGGGCAAGTAAGCATTGCCTCTTTTCCCAGATTCTTTCTGGGGCTGAAAGCCTTGAGGCTAAACCATGCATTCAAGGAGCAAAGTGCTTCCATAGAGAATGAGGGTAACTGTAAGGGGTGGTGGAGGCCACACCCGCTCGTTTCCAACCCAGCACCAAGTGTGTTGTTCCAAATACCTTCTTCACCTTTCAGTGAGTGTATTCCAAACTGCAATGGCTCCAGCTACTTTTTTCAAGGTTAAACATTGCCAGCAAACTTTATTTGAAAGACTAGACAAATTGCACATCTGAAAATTCTGTTCTGCATTTTTATATATGTGTGTGCTGCATTCTAACACACATTGGGCTACTGAGCCAGGGAAGGAGGCAGGGTAGCAACTTCAGTGCAGGGTATATTTTCTGCATGTATAAATTTCCAGACCACTACTTGCCTTTTCTTCATCCAGCTGAGCCTCCTTACTGGCAGTCTCATCTCAACTGTAAGTCCCAGCTTACATCTGAGGTCTGGACTTGGGACCAGCTATAGGACGTGGAGACCATTTGGGTACCCTGAGCAAATGGGTCAGTGCTGTTGCCAGTGGAAGCAGCAAAGGACAGGCATTATTGAAGCTGGCCTGCGGGCCAGTGGTAGCTATTTCCTGAGCAGACAGTCAAAGCAGTGGCAAAAGCTGTCTGCTGAAGAATGACCAATCCAAAGGACAACCACAGACATGCTCAATGAAACCCCAGCAAGCAGAAAAAAGTACTTTGAGTATTATTAGAAAATGATCCATAAATTGTTCATGCTGAGGCCAGAAGAAACTTATATAAACAATACTTACACACTGAGTTCCATCTGATTTGAGTATGAGATTACAAGTTCACCAGATTACATCAGTTTGCATTAATTATAAACACCTAAGGACTCTTTATTGTGCAACGATGCTACAATATATGTATTGCTCCTATATATAAACACCATTTTATGAATCACTGAAAAATTCTGCAATGGAGTATTCTCATTTTTGATTCACCTATTAGAGGTACTGTTTCTACTTCTTTTCATCTCACATCACTTTTTTTTAATTATCTGCATAGAAGGCACTTTATGACCCTACTTTGGACTTGTGATGCAGTTTTAGCTTTGAGCATGTTCGGTTCTCCATTCTGGTGCTTTGTGTGGGTGGTTTTGCTTGGTAGCAAAAAGCCATGTAGGCACAGGCAAAAACTATATATCCTGGGGCAGAGGTAGGTAGAAGGTAGAATTTAGCTCCTAGATGACTCTGCCATCATGGCCAATAGGCATGGATGCTGGGAGTTGAAGTCTAGAATATCAATTGTCCAGAGACTTTTCTGAAAGCTCTGCCCTTTTCTAATAAGTTCTACTTTATGCACCATTTCTACCACTTTGTTCTGCTCCATGATCATGGCTGGCCAGAAGCCGAACAGGTACCAGCCTATTATCTTTCAAAGTTAACCAGCCTAAAAAGACAGGAAAAGTTTGAATTAGCACAAAGAGTGGTGTTTTCAGTGGTATGGTGAACACTGTTTGATGTTTGCAGAAAGTTACCGTCAGAACTATCATGCTGATGTTTGTTTATTGATTCTGGAACATTATTTTTGCCATAGGTGAAGAAATATTAAGTGATGCTGGGGAAATCATTATCACTTTCAAGATACCTTCACTAATTACTCTAGCTGCTGATTGTTAGAACATTTGCATAGGTTCTCTGTGTTGTTTGCTACATTGGTATAAAAGTATTTAGAGTAAAAAGCTAATGAGTTGTGCAGTTACATCTAAGCTTATTAATTCATTACAACTGGCATAAAAAGGAACTGGCAGCGTTAAAACATCTGTCCCTTGCTCAGAGATATTGTACATTAAAAAACCAAGTCATAAATGTAAATTGGCTTTTATCCCTGACAGCCACCCACAATAGCCTCTGATAAAATCTCAGCTGCAAGAGTTATTTTAATGTATCTACAGACCAGTTGTTGTGTTACAATAAAAATGTATATAATTTAAATCAACATTTAAAGTAGACTTAATTAAAATAGTGAAATGTATACCATCTTATTTTAATCTTCTTCTCAAGCAAAATAGTATAACACTAGTTGTCCAGAGGGTAACAGGAACATAAATCAAGCTCTCTTCTAACTTTCAATAAAGCAAAATGTCAAGAATATAAAAGGCATTATTTACAACACTGCTGGCAGGTTATAGGTTCTTAACATTTTACGCTATGTAATGTAGTAAGTAAATCAAGAACATTAGCCTGTGGATTTGTAAGATGGCTCATCTGCAGGGAAGATCTGTTCTAAATTCAACCACAACACATTTATCTGAAGAAGCAACACAGAACTGATCATTGCTTGGCCTATAGACACCAAAAATATGATAAGTTTTGTTTCAGTTGTCACCTTGCTGTGAATAGACAGATTTCCTTAATGGGGCATTTAATTTGTGTGAGTGCGCTTGCTTGGGGGGCATAAAAGATATAGATAATAAGCAGCATTTCTTTATTTTTTAACAGAATCACAAAGCTAGCTGATATATAAACAAATACTCAGAAATTTGGCACTCCAGATGTTTCAGATGACAACTCCTGGCATTCCTCACTGTTGGCTACCTTGGCTGATTTCCCAGTTCTGATCTAGATAGAAGGCAGAATTCCTGAAGAGACCTCCTTTGTTTTGATGCATGGGCTACATCTACCGCAATAGGAACTACTGTATCAGAAACTGTAACTTCCATTACAATTAAACCTTACTTCATTTTGTACATCATGCGGCATGTGACACGGAAGTCACATAATCTTTGCTTAGTGCAATTTTAGGAAGATATGCAGGATATGAAAAAAGCAGGGCTGGATCAGGGAGGGGCTACCTATAGTAGATACTTTGCACAAGTGGTTATCCTCTTGGGTTACTGAAATTTCATGTTTCTACTAAAGATTATGATGCCTCTGAATACTGCTTGCTGGGGGACCGGTTGGTCATTGAGGGGAAATCCTATGCTGGACTAGACAGACTTTGCATAGGTTGCTTCTTATGGAAAAGTTACAAGGTCAGTCCCTGGCATCCTAGTTAAAAAAGGACCAGGCTGCAGGTGATGGAAAAGACCTCCGGTGCAACTCTGGAGAGCCACAGCCAGTCACTGTTACGCTTTGCTGGATCAGTCCCAGTTGCAGTAGAAAATGCTGGAGCATTTAAGTCTAATTCAGTATAAGGCAGCTTTATGTGTTTATCTAGGCTACATTCAGATTAAACGATAAATCTGATTCATTCAGTTTAAAAACATCCAGCTCCATGAGCCTAATATTCTTCCCTTAAATGCTTATAATATATAAATTCCTCAGTGGTTACAGTATATAACCAGCAAACAGAAAAAAAGTATTACAGGGCAGAAGATGGTTAAATATCCACTTGTCATGGTCCCTGCACTTTTGCCTTTTTCTAGTGTCAGCACTTTACCAAATCTTTCTGCTGATAATGCAACTGTTCCCCCACCTCTAAAAATCAATACATGAGAAATTTTCTGAAGATCTGCTCTTATCAGATCTATACATTGCTCCAGAAATAATTTGCTCCATAACTTATGTTTTCAGCTGGATTCCCTCCTCCCCAGACCTTCCATATCCTTACCTAAAGGACAGCAAAGCCAAACCAAAACCGAAACCAAGAGAGACAGACAAACCCACAGCAAAAAACATCCAGGCAAAATTCAGCTAATGTATCATTCTGACACATTTGTTGTTGAGCCAATGATGCACGCTCTGCTATTTCTCATATAATAAATGTTTACTGTATTTCAAGTTTAATGAGTGCTCTAGGCAACTTCAATTGTTAATATACTTCTGCTGAATATATCTGTGCCAAGGCAACGGCACAGATTTGTCTATTTAAAGTAGCAAAAAGGAAAACTTGAATGGGGAAAAAGATTAAATGCAAGTGCAGCCACCTCAATGAAGCTTTTGCGGAGTATCAATAGGGAGCTGCAGGGAACGTGGCAAGTGAAGAGTGGCAACTGCTGGGTCAGTCAATTAAAGTGGCGGCACTGATAGGAACTTCTTTTAGATGTCAAACTCGGCGTAATGATGTATGGGAAACACTTGATTCCTTCTTAGCAGCTCTAGCTGCAGAACCGCAAAACAGGCCTTGATTAAAGGTCTTGATTCACAGTGTTACAGAAGCCTGACTAAGTATTCAGGGATCAGATGAAGGCACATGGGGTTATGAACTCCTCTGAAATGCAGGCTGGAAATTCACATGCTTCCAGATGTGTAGGCAGCTTCACCCCTTCCCTTACTGGGCCAGGGGGATGAGCTAACCCTTGGGAAAGGAGGCTGATGTGGGCAACCTAAGGCTCTTCTTGTGTTCAGCGTTTCTGACATTAGCTGGCATTGGGGAAAGGAGCACCACACTAGGCATTGTGTTATCAGAGCACCATGTATAGCAGGCTTCTGTAGAACATAAATATCACAGGGCTGAAGCACATTCCAGTTTACAAGTTATGTGCTTTTTTAATGTTATGTTTATCCTGTTCTGGTAAATTGCAAATGCACCAAATGAGTTTTGCCAGCTTGAGAATTACATCCTAGTACAAAAAAAGAAAAGAAAATGAAAAACATGAGAAAGACTGAAAGTATACGTCCAGTTTACCATCATATGGCTGCGTACAGAATATAATAATGGTGGGCTTGTCGTGAGCGGAGCCAGCTGGAGCTGGGGGTCAGACTAGATGGGCCAGGAAGACCCTTCTGAGTCACTCTGTTTCTGTGTTTCTATAATTGTGGACTATGGTTCATTTTCACTTTTCCTCTGTTTCCAGGCTTCATTCCAAGAGACTTCAAGCCCATTACAGGAACCCAAAACATTTGTTTGACCAGAAGGAATAGTGGTGGGTGACATAAAACTCATTTGCCTCCTGACAAAAGACAGGGAGCTGTCCTGATCATTGCATCTCTGAAAGGGGCTCTTCTGAGTAGACTCTGAGATATGGATTTGCAAGAGTGGCTTGGAAACATCTCACACATAGGACAGTCCTCTGGCTCACTTCTGAACCAAGGCAACCTTTCTTTTCTGCATTGATTGGGAAACAGTCAAGTTGGTGGTTTCAGCTTGGCAGGTCTAAAGCCTCCAGGAGATTTTCCTCCTACTTATGATCACCTGTGCCACACCAATGGGTAGGCAGCAATGTGGCATGCGTCTCCAGTGGAGGACATCTCCCACACTTGGAGACCTCAGCTGCATGGTACCGTTTGCACATCATTGCTACTAGTCTCGGCCTGCAACTAGGAACGGACAAAACAGTCTTTTCCCAGTCTGTGTCAGTTTTGTATACATTCTGTTATAAGTGCACTATGCCCAGTTTCTGCATCATTCTGCATTTTAAAAAGAATGCATGAGAATGTGCCTTTTTGTATACCATGTTTTATATATCTTTGGACACAAGCTTTCCTAAGCACACATTTTTATTTGCCAGTTTTGAGCCAGGCACTGCATCACAAAATTAGGAGAAATGGAAGCATAACATTTCTCCATAGCAATCCAGGTGGTGTTAGGTCAATTCATTTAAAAATGGGGACCAAATTAAATTCACTTCCATTCTCAAATGCAGCACTGTTGGCATATATTGGCTGAATTGCAAGGGGAAAGCCATGCTGATATCCTTTCCATTCCAATTTTATGAGATTGCTTGGAAGTCTATCACATCATGGGGAAAAAAAAACTTCATGGTCTCTAAATAGATTTTTTTAAAACCTTTAAGATTCCCACAGTGTTGATTCAGACTGTAGTCCAGCTGTTCTGCACTGGCATTCAAGAAAAGAAAAATCCCAAGTAAGTGCTTTTGTGTGTGCATGTGCCGCTGAATCATTAAAAACAAAATAGTTAATAAAATAGGTCATGCAATCAATAGAATACATGTGAACAAGAGGTTTTATCAGTAACAATGGGTCAGTGTAGCCTGCTGTAAGTCCCCTCCTTCTCCAAGGAGACTGTTAATCTCCTGTAACTACTTTAAGTTTTGTTGCAGAAATGGGATCTGGACACTAAAGAACAAACATTTCCTGTCCCTCTTTTCTGGTAAAGGTAAAGGTTTCCCCTTGATGTTACATTCAGTCATGCCTGATTCTAGGGGACGGTGCTCATCTCTGTTTCCTAGCCGAGGGAGCCAACGTTTGTCCGCAGTCAGTCTCCTTGGTCATGTGGCCGGCATGACTAAACAATGAAGTGCACGGAATGCTATTACCTGCCCACTGAAGTGGTACCTTTTTATCTACTTGCATTTGCATGCTTTCGAACTGCAAGGTTGGCAGGAGCAACGGGCACTCACTCCGTTGTGCAGATTTGAACTGGCGACCTTTCGATCAACCAGTCCAGCAGCACAGAGGTTTAAACCACTACGCCACCTGCAGTCCCTTCTTTTCTGGTACATAACCTCTAAACAGCACTGTGGTAAAGTGGAATAGCATAATTATAGAGGTGAAAAGAAGTATATTTCTTTATTTGGAAAAACTAATCCTACATTTTCTTGCTTAAAAAAAGAAAGGGAAAAAACTTGCCCAAAATGCAGCTGAAAAACAGAAGCAAAACTGTAGGTCACATCATCATCTTAAGAGCTCATAAATAGCCATTAGAGGGGAGTGATGAGCAACTAGTAATTGCCTTGCTCAGAAAACACCAGTCTTGTGGCATTTGTGCCTCTGCATTCTATAGACGGGGAAAAAATATACAAAACAAAGTAACTGAGGAATGGGATCACATTATTTCTAAATACAAATGCTGTTTTCCCAAAGCTCAGAAAATGCAATGGATGCTGCAAAAGGGGAAAAAACACCCCATGATCTGAAGGGAAAGAAAGATATTGCACTACTTATAAGAATATGCTTGGACATCGAGAATGGGGATTAGATTGCAAAAACTAGGGAGGCAGAAGGTACAGAACTGCAAGGCAATGTCCACATCCACTTATGATGCAGCTTCATACTGTCAGACTACCGTTTACCTTGGTAATTGGATATCCTGTACCCAATCCCTTCATCGAGCCAAAACACACTGCATGCATGCACGCAGATTTGAAGGAATGTCTGCTGTGGCCCTTGTACTCTATATCTGTTTGCATAATAAGCAGGATCTACAAAATCAAGAGGGAGAGCAAGAACAGGTGTGCCCCAAAAAGTCACATGTAGCCACACTTTTGAACAGAACTGGCCCATGTACACCTTGCTTACATGTAGGGTATCTCTACAGTGACCTTACTGTCACTGTAAGGTTTCACATACTGATATGTGAAACCGTGTACAGAGGTTTGGCTAATTGTGCAGAGGTTTGAGCTGGGATGGTTCTAATTTTATGGGGTGAAAGTGTCATCTGCCATGACACTTCTTCTGTCCGTGGCGCCCACCTGTCGAGGGAGCAGTTCAAAGTCTGCAGTAGAGATGAGTCCAGCAACCCTTTTAATTTCCCATAATGCAACAGAATACTGTTGGGTGGCAGTCATGTTGGCTGTTAAAAGGACTGAAAAATCCACTCACCTGACACAGCTCAGAAGTCCAAGCCAGGAATGACACAATTAAGGCAGAAGGTCAAACAAGCTTATTTAACCAAGGCTGCTGGAACTTCTGCTAGGTGTTTCGATGTGAAGGCCCATGCAAGTTTAGACAGAAGAAAACCTTCAGTCCCAGCCAGGAAAAAATCCTTAGGCATGATTCTGCTCCACCTTCCGTGTTAAACCGTGATTATACCATGCCTCATACCAAACCATACTTCGAATACATTCTGAATCTTCCTTTGCCTTCAAAAGGAAAGTGATAAGAATCACTTTAAGTGTCCTCATTGGCTTCTTTTCATCTCTTGAATCAAACAAAGGACTGTGATACGGATTTTATATGGATACACCTTACTAGTGAGTGTTATTTTCCTTTTTCTCTTTTAACAATCCATTTCATAGTAAGTAATGTTTAGTGCTAGAACATAACCTTGTCATTTATTATAACCTAGCATTCTAAAGCTGCCTTCTGAAAAATTATGTTTTCAAGCTGTCACGAGTCTTGATTATATTGTCATTTTATTTTTTTTATTTTAATGAAAGTCAGCATTTAAACCAAAACACTCAAACACATACACAACTGCTTCGGATTCATGCCCAAATAATTTGTGTACCCTGCCCTTTGGTTTATGCTGACCTCAGGGCTTTTAACCTTTTAGATTTTTTAAACATTTTCCTTGCTGTCTCCACAGACTATACGGACAGCTATGATACACAACGAAAAGTGCCTCATCTCCCAATTTGTATTCTTGTGTCCGTATGACATTAACAATCTCTGCAGTAGTAAGACTTCATAAAAAAAAGGTCAGAAATTGCCAGTGGCAATGAAGGAGCTCAGCGTGATGACTTATAACATGCAATGCTGAAGTTCTCATATCTGTTAATATGATTAATGACTTATTGATTACCAATATGCTAGCTCATATATTTGTGCATGAGGGCAGGCACAAAATCTCTCAGTTATTTTTCACATTACAAAAAGGTCATTTAGATGAAGTGATCTCCCTATATCCCTCCTTCACTCATTGGTTAATTCCTCCCATAACAATCAGTTCATTCATTGGGATAAAAAAAATGAACACACAATCCATATAACAAAGTGGAAGTTGAAGTTCATCAGTTAGACAAAGACCTACTTACTCATAGTCCATACAGTTATTCCTTAATTTTAATAGAGACACTGAACTGAAGACAACAGCTTCAGAAAACCAGCTTGTTCAGATATGTTTGAAAGGGAGGCTTGCTGGACAGAAAATATTTCCAGGAAAGTGTCCTTTAGTTTAAGGCTTTTGAAAAAAGGATTTCTTTATATTATGGTCATCTGGGTTGAAGTGTCTTCCTACCTACACTGCCTTCCTACCTACCTTGTGGAAGACATTAGAGATAGAGAAGAACTCTATTTTCAGTTTGCATTTTTAAGCAATCTGCCTAATAGTACAATAGGGACTAAAATGCAAATTGTAGCATTTCTGTTTAATGTAACTCTCAACACAAAATTGTACACAGAAAAGAAGAGAGAAAGAAAAGCATTTATAAGGGGAAGCTGTCTACAGAACTCCACACAGCAGGGAAGCTTGAATAGAAATGTATACATTAAAAAAAGAATTTTAGTGCAGTTTTTTAAAGTCAGAAAATAATGCAGAAAGTGGATGGAATGGAGTTATGATTTAACAAAGTGCTACTTTTTGGCAGAAAAGCAGGATAGTAAATAAATGTGAAATTGAAATGGAATGAGTAGAAAATAATTTGCACATACTTACTTGTGGCAGATCACTTCTTTAGGTGAGTACTTGCACATGTGCTTCCATACTTTGTAAGGTACATACTGGCACATTCAAGCTTGGGGTTCCAGAGATAAACCGTAACTGGAACCTGCAACAGCAGCTTTCCCCAGCCTGTCCTCCAGATGTTTTGGACTTAGATTCCAATCAATCTGTTGTAACATAGGAGTCACATGCTCCCTGTAATGACCCTATGAACAGTCTGCCTCCAGCAAGCTGGACCAGATGGCATTTTTGGATAGTTTTTGGAAGCAGCCACATGTAAAGCACATACGCTAGTGAGAACAAACTAAGACCCATGTGACCATGACTAGATCAAAGATGGTCAGAAACAGGAATATTTATTTATCTTATTAATATACCACCCAATAGCTGAGGCTCTCTGGGGGATTAACAAAAGTTAAAATTAAGAAAGTTTAAATGCATAAACACAAACATTAATTTAAAATAATAAACTGTAATAGCAATTACAGATTCAGCACAGAAGCATAGCAGCAATACAGAATAACATGGAATACTTAAAAACAAAGTTTAAAAGCTAAACTATTTAAATACTGGGAAAATAAAATAGTCTTCACTTGGTGCTGAAAATAATAAAAGAAGGTACCAGACACAGCTCCTTGGGGAGCTCATGCCAAAACTGGGGTACCACAACCAAAAAGGTATTCTTCTTGGTAGGCGAGATTTTTTTTTTTTATCTGGTTGGTTTAGTGTTTTTTTAAACCTGTAGGTAAATGAGAATCAACCCTTTACTGCTATTCTTACCAATTCAGTAGTTTTTCTTTCTACTTCTACAAACCTTGTGGTTCACCCAAGACCATCTATATGACTCCCTCTTTATAGGGATTTGCACTCAGGGAATGAGTTCACCATCAACATATAGGATTTTTACTTCCTTATATACTTTAGCTAAGCACAGGAGGAATGAGAGATTTGCACTCCTAAAGGGAGGTTTTCAGCACCAAATGTCATTATTGATTTTGAATCAATGTTGGGGCATGAACCTAAATCCAACTCTGTTGTCTCAATTGCCTTTGAATGTGCAGTAGATGGTTCTCCATACATTAACTATTTAGAAAAGAAAAGGAATGGAATCATGCAAGAAGGCTACACTGCTTGCAATTTGCAATGGATATCAAGACATTTCGTTCCCAGGGATACTTGTGGGTGTTTCTATACAAGGCTTTTTTTGGGCCATCATGCTGCTACATTCATGGATTTTTTGTGGGGTGTGGGGGTCAGATCTCTTCCATTCATAACCTTCCAGTAGTTTCCCATAATTTTTTACATATTGTTTCTTACCAGGGAAAATAGTTAAGAAGAAGATGGAAAAGCTGCACAATACCTTTTCAATGTTAGCACTAATGCACCTCTGTCTGGAAACATCCCTTTCAGCTTTGCTATGAAAAGCAAGTTTTATTTTTAAAACATTCACAAACTGCACTGCATTGCACTGTTTTATCAGCAGCAGTCTAAGGAGGATTCTGAGATTTCACTGAAGACAGAGGGGGAAAGAGGCATGTGAGAACATGATTATGAGGGTATAATCATGTTTCAGATAAAGGTGGCTGTGTGCTGGAAAATGGCAGGTCAGATGCCACCTTGATGAAGCCATTTCTCTAGCTGACAACTGTCAAAGAAATCTAGGGAACCCATGAATATTCAAGTGCTGTTCTGTGGCACATTTAGCATGCTGAAGCCAGGAAAATAGAACTCATGAAATATGAAAGGACTGCTCCATGTCGCCTTGTAGCAAATGTTTCCATTAAGATGATATATGGACAAATTCCCACCTTCATCTTCCAAGAGTGCTCTACTGTATTTTCAATCAGCTGCATTACTTTGCTCTGAAAGCATTACTGTCTTCATTCGCTTTCCTGATAGGAAGATCTCTAAGGCTCGGACTGCAGCTGGTGCGTTAAATGTCTCTTAATATTGACAGATGTTTTTGAAAAGATAGGAAAGCTTTTTTTCACAATGCAATGGCATTTTCCGCTAGAAGGAGCATTCTAAGATCATGGTGTTCTTCCTAAAGCACTAAAAACTTTCCCCAGTGGTTGCCAGTTACTCAAGTCACCATTCAGCTTTTCAACTCTGACAATTCAGAAAATACTAGAAAAACACAAACAAAAACAAAGGTACTGGTCATTTTAATCTGCACAAATTCACAATTCATTTTATTTGTTCCAGAAGCTGGATCTCAACTGATGTAGATTTCCATGGCTTCTGTGTTTGGTGATAGACTATATGACAATTTTGATTCTTTTAACTCTGTTGTGTGCTTTTACCTCTAAGGTTTTAGACATGAGATTTTGGAGACTGTTCTGATTCCTAGTTCCTAGTCTTGTAACCTGCTATACCCAAATACAACCAGATTGAATTCTATAATTGATTTACATTTCTAATTCAAATTTGCCACCCACCCCATGCACTATACAAAGGTCGAAAATTTTAGGAAACTTACATAACTGCAGAGAGATTAGTAGGGATGAAATGATGTACCCAATACATCGACTTCCTGGAAAAAATAGTCTTGTCAGTTAATGAGGGAAAATGAGCACACACCTTAAAAAGGACAAAACTGAAACCAGGAATCACCCACACTTTTACTTTTTCTTGCAATAGTCCATCTGCTGCTACAGTGGCCCTGGGTCCTACTTCACAGAAGCCTGGCCTCTGTTTGAAGGATTGTCCAGTCCCAGTCTGGTTGAAAGACAAAGGAAAGTAAGTACCTGGATGTTGCTTATCAGCTGTTAGCACCTGTACAGCTGAATAAGCAGGCACACAAGTCACCTGGCCATAGCCTTTCCCACTAGGGTGAGGTGTGTAGCTCATTTCTATTCAAATTACAATAACTCCTTCTAAATGTGTCATCTATTTATGGAAATCAGTGGATACACACAAATCTGTGTCTTGATTTTTGAAAATGCTTTTACTTAAAGGCCACCTATCTGCTGCAACTTATGATCTTAGGAGCTAAATAGCTTAAGTACCCCTCCAAGAAACAAATTAAAAGACACATCAGCTATCTCAAGCTGAGAGCCACGAGATAAATGTTGGGTTCCAATTCAGCCAGAAACCTCTCTGAGTAAACTCAGGCCAGTCAATAATTATCATTCCAGCCTACAGTATAAGGTTGCTGTGAGGATAAAATGTAGACCATGTAAGCCATCTTGGGCTCTTTGTAAGAGAAGAAAAGGTGGAACATAAATGTAACAAATAACAACATTTTATATTTGTTTTAACATCTATTGCAAATAAGTGGAGTCAATGTAAAGCATTTTCTGGTCCATGCACTCCTTAATCTTTCCCTTTTCCCTTTTAAGTCAACATTAGCAAAATAAAAACTAATAGCCAGATTTTGCCATCCCTAATTCATTCATTCATTGAGGACACAGTAGACTTCAGAATTGCTAGGACTGCACCCTTGGTGTTCCTGAGCCTCTGAACTCAGCTGCTTAGAAGCATCCAGTGCAGACCAGGAGCAACTGTGGAGGGGATTTTGCTTGCCCACACCATGCCCTCCTCCCATCCAGCAACTCAGCTAGACAGCCATGTTCAGCCATCCAGCTGCAGCGCTTCAGAACAGCAGGGAAGAGCCTGAAGTGCCATCAGGATACTCTATCTCCTGGCAGAGTGGTCCCCTTAACTCCTTCTCCAAGGTCAATTTCCCAAACTTGGAGAAGCAGCTGGCTCAGTTCTTTGCAGGCTAGCTTTGATGGGAGAGGATAATTTGAATGGGTATACCAACTCTGTTGCTAGAATGCTGTCTTTGACTTCAGATCTAAGAACCTGAAGTATCCTCTCCACCCCTGCCCCCAGTGTTGTCTTGTGGGGTGCAGGATATTTCATGAAGTATTTCATGGGCACGGCCAGCTGGAGTCAGAGGTCAGACTAGGTGGTTTGGGAGGTTCCTTCTTAGTCTGTTTCTGTGTTTCTAAGTTTCTAAAGGGTCAATCCCTAAGCCAGTCCTTAATTGGAAAAACCCTAAGTTTAGGCCCCAGGATATCAAAAGACAACACCAGCAACTATTGGCAAAACTAACCCAAAATGCAAATACAATAAAATAATGCAGGTAAATTGAGAAGCACCAATATACATGTGTATTGGTCCTTCTTCAAAACTGTTTTTACTTTTTTTATTATGTGTTCTAGATTATAAATCTGAGGGCAGAGAGTAAACCTGCATCTGATGCCCTTCTTTTGATGCTGAAAATTTATCCATATTTTACAATATTTCTGATAGAAATTATGCTACTTTACAGTGAATTTGCTTGTTTCATACGTTTCATTAATTTTAATGTAGATGTCAGCAAAACAAAGAAATGAATCTAAAAGTAATTTAAATGAATTAATTACAACACACAAATATGAAATATAGATGGGTGTGTACCAAAGCAGCTATTCACTAGAAATAGTTATGCATCAACTTATGAAAAGGTGGAGCAAACTCTTATGCTACACATTTTAAACAAAACCCAAACAGAAAACTGCAGTGGGATCCAGTCATGTTCCATCAGCACCAATCACATTGCACTAGCAGAAACCAGGTTCTGAACTGTGTGTAAGAAAAAAGCATCACCAAAGTTTCATCTGTGCTATTTCATCCCATTGTGCAACCAGCTCGGGAAAACACTTGTGAAGTTTGCTGCCTATTACATGTGCACAACAATTTGTGTGATGAAAAGATTCTGCGGTGCTCCACCAATGCTCTTGGACATTACAGAATGACATTGTTGGACACTGCTCCTGGTGAACTTTTAAAATGTAGATCTTCAATTGCTCAATCCATGTCTACACCCCCTATTTTGGCAGATGTTGTGATGAAACAAGGGTGGTTTAACCGAAATGGCAATTTCAACAGTTTCAAGGAGCAATACATCACATCATATTGACAGGGTTATGACACTCATAAAACTATTTTTCACAGAAGTTACCCAGAAGCACATATAACCTCACTCTTTCATACTTCTATGACAGTTTTCCTCTGCACTGAAAGTGAGATGAGAATAAGAACGAACATTGAATAAGCATGGATTAATGACAACCAGCAGCTGGACTTACATTCAATGAATCCTAAATAACACTGCTTGAGAATAATTGATTTCATTACCCAAGAGTCATGTTTGTTGATCTTTGCTGTGTATTTAGGACTAGGAATGCTCAAGGATTTCGTTTGGTCTGCACTTTTAAGTGAACCAAACTAATTTTCACTTTCTGGACTAATAAGCAGACAGACAACCATCTTTCATTCAATTTTCACACTTCTACAATTTTTGCAAAACAAATCTCTTGCTGAAACCAAATACCAAGATGCATATAAAAGTGAACAAATCTCTGAACCAAGATACCAATATTTAGCCACTGATTTTGTCAAAAGAGGTGTTTTTCCTTTTTTTTTTTTGTGGGGGGGGGGGAAGACATGCCACAAATTACACAGAGTTTCGTATGTTCTACAACTGCAGATTTTGAACAGCAGCCATCTGACCTCCTGGTGCAAATGAAGAAACCCCTGCTCTTCTAGTGTAATAAAATGATTGGTATGAAAGACTTGTCATATATCTGTATCTTTTAATAATTCACTTTCAAAAGCCAACGGTAGCTGTAGGCACAGTCTTATAACTACTGTCAGAAGCAATGGTCTATTGTGCATTGATAGCATGCAGGCCCTGGGAATTTTCAAGGTCATCATTTCTTTCCGGATGTTCATCTAGTCTTAAATAGCCATAATACTTTGCCCAGATTTATAGAATCTGTCATATTTGCAGCCTTATAGACAACCCCTAGCTTCAACCCTGCCCTCAGCAAGATGCTTTAGATTTAACAAGAAACACATGGAATTTTTAAGCAGGGAAAAAAAACCAAAAGGCATACCCCCCCTAGACATAAACCAAGGCACGATTTTAAAAATAAGAATCCTCAAAAGCAAATGTAAGCCTCAAAGGCTAGAAGATGCATTAAACTATAGTTGGAAGTAGTCGGGAAACTGGGATGCTAATAAAAATCAAACTGTGAAGAACTGGGAGCTGTTTGAAAGAATGCCTTATTTCCTACAATTGCTTTTCAAACAGCTTAAATAAAAGCTGGATCACTTCTGATTGCTAACACTTTATTCTCAGCTTTCCTAAAAGTAACCATCTATGGCACACCACTCAGATCACCACCACTGAGAGACTGTATCTTCCACAGTTTAACATGAAAGAATCAGCAACACAAGTATTTTTTTGTGTATCTTTTTTTTTATGACACATTGATAGCTCATACAAAGGAGTTCAAGAGTGGCCAATATGAGGACCTTTAGTTGTTGTTGTTCAATTGACAGTGTTGCTGCAAAAACCAAATACTGAAACAAAATTACAAAATTAAAACCTTCCAGACACCCATAAAAAAAGACAGCAGAGTGTATGACACTGTTGAAAATGAAGAGTCGGAAACCAAAACAAAGGTAACAGTACAAAATTAGGCCAGTGAAAAGCAATTGCAGGAGAGAAGGGAGGAGTGGAAAATGGGAAGTATACAGGGAAAGGGCCATTTTAAAAATGTTGCCCCCTCTGTGCATTATCAAGGCACAAGGGCAAAGGAGCAAACAAGTGGAGATTCTTAGTTTTTAAAGGGGAAATAGACCACCCCTCTTGTCCGCTCAAGAAAAGAAAAAAGTAAAAGGGGATGGGGAGAGAAGACAGAGAGGCTGCGGTGCTACATGCTGCCATTCTTGCATTTCAGTGTAGTGGGATCACTGCCCTATGCCATTCCATCCCAAAGCTATTCCCAGAAGCAAATGCAGAATGCAGTCGCTCCCCCATGCTGCATTACCTAAGAATGAGCACAATTGAAGTCAATACAATTCATTGAGTACATGCCATTGGTGACACTGTGATTTACTTCTGAGTAGACTTGTTGTTCCGTACAGGGAATGGAAAACAGTGTTCTTTATCCTCTTCACATCAGAGGGAAAGTCAGAGGGAGGGAGAGAGAGGGGGAGAGAAGTTGGGGGTGAGAGAGAGGGAGGCAGGAAAACAACTGAAGGCTGATCAGGCTTGTCTCTTCTCAGCTTTGCTGCTGCTTTATACAATCCCAAAAGGACATTTCCTCTTGCAGTTTCACTCCTCATCTACTGATGCTATTCCTACTTGTTTTAGAACAGCAGTGCAAGTACTACGTGGGAATACATCCAGTTGAAAATGCAGTACATAAAAAGGCATGTTATCACTGAGCTGAAGGAATCTGGGATAGGACTGCAGAAATAGCACAAGAAGCATGGTTTGGGTGAGTGTTTTGTGATAAGCCCATGTAAAAATACCTTGTCTCCTTGTCAGTCCAGCTTTGGGTTCTGTCCCCAGCTTCTTACATTCTCCTCTTTAGAAATCTGATTCTATATTGCACAGTGAAACTGTTTGGTTATGATAGAATCAAATGTTTAGGAACATTACAGCTACTTAGAAAACTAAGCTGTCACAATGTGAAATCCAGCTTCAGTGAAGGGAAGGAAATCTGTCAGCTGGACTGTGCTTAAAGCCTCCCATATCTTTAATTTCTTTATTTCAGTAACCCACCAGCTTAAAATTCAGCACTGCCCTTAGCTCTCATTAAGCTCCTTCCGTATTTATGCCTCACAGATGTCTTCGGCACAGGAGAAACTTCATGGAACAGACTAATGAGAGAAAAGGGCACTGATGAAGTCTGAACGGGTCATTTGTAAATGAAGAAGTCATTTACATGCACTTGCCTTTAAATCCAGAAGATTTACTTGTTCCTTTTCTCCCTTCAGATGATAACTAAGTTCTCAACTACATGGGATGTGGGGGTTCCGTAATTGGATCCACAAACATAATTTTCAGTTCCTAAAACAAGCCACCAGGGGATGCTATCTGGACCGAGACGTGATATAAAAAATTAGCCCTTTCTTCCTTATTGATTCCCCTTGTTGAAGTCTTGGGTTTACTTCTGCATGATGAAGATGAAGATAAGATTATATCCACATCTAACAGCCAGGTGGAGGGAAATTTGCATCAGGGAAGAGGTACTGGGGAAAAGTAACCCATGCCATGGCCCCAATCCTATTGCTTTTCCTATATGGCTGTTTTTCTCACATGACTACAACTCACAGTGGCTACATATTACCTCCAGTATTGGGACAGCATGACTGTAATTGTTAGTTGCTGATGTATAAGAATGAGGTGATGCTACCGCCCTCATGCCCTCATCTCCCCAAAGGTACCTGCATGAGAAACAGGATACCAGACTAAAAAAGCCATTGTTCTGGTACAACAGGGATTTTCTTTGCTTAAAGCATATCAGGATGTTTCATTGATTTCTGGCATTTGTGTGCCGTTTGGTCCTAACCAGTAATACTGTCTTTCAGAGTGCAGGATTTTGGTTACTTTTTTTCCCCAGACTGATGGTAGAGAAAGGCAGATGCAAGGAGAGCAGATGCTAAACCCTCTGAAAACTAGCCAGGTTGGGTTCTCTCCACAGTCCCCCTGTAAAGGCTGCTATCTCTACAAGTGCAGCTGTGCATTGCAAAACAGATCAGTTGTTTCAGTTGTTGTTCTAGATAGGAATCTCTTTCCAAATGTCCTAAAGAACAATTATTCAAGGGTGCCAATACCTTAAGGAAGAGGCAAGCAACTTGTAGCTCACAGGCCAGATGCAATATTCTTTGACATAATTTAATGGGGCCCTTGATCTAATTTCATGCAAGATGAGGCAGGAGAAGTGGAGGAAGCCAAAACAGAGGTAGCAATGGAAAGCGTCTGTGTGTGTGTGTGTGGGGGGGGGGGGGAGCTTTCTGAAAGTTCAGACCTCTGGCAAGGGGAAAGGGGGTGGAATGAAAGAATGAAGCAACATGAAGAGGGGAAGTTCAAGCCCCTGGAAGGAACATATTTTCTGTCCCTGCTAATGAGGAGGATGAGGAGAAAGAAGTAGAGGAAAGGTGTGGTAGAGGGAGAAAGAGAGCAAAACAGAGGGAACACCAGTCCCACCTATTTTTGCCATTTGTCCAGCTTGCCACCATTCTGAAGTCTTTTGTGGATCACCCCAAAATAGTTTGCCCGCACAGAAAAACAAACAAAAAAAGTTCCCTACTCTGACTTATGGCTTCTCTTTGTCAGTTGTTTATCTCCTTGCATTACATGAACAGTAACCATCAACTGCAGTTGTTCCTGTCTTCATGTTACAAATTAAAAGGCCTCTGGATATCAAAGATGCCAATGTAGGAAACAAAATAGCATAGATCCTGGACAGAGGCAGCAGCTGAGAATGACAGCACATCTTCCTAGAGAAAATACAAAACACTTATTAAATCGGGGTGCTGAAAGGTTAAGAAAATCCCTACAGAAAAGAGGCTGTCATTGACTAATACATTTCCAGGTTCCTGAGCCTATATCAGTTTGATGTACTTTTACCCTGAGGTTAATCCAAAGCGAAGCTGTGTTGTTATCCCTACAGCTGATCAATCATTCCTGTTTCAGGAGGGGAGGAATCGTGTAAACCACTGTCTAGTTTCTGCACACCCATCAGACAAGCAAAACAAAATGGTAAACTTGACAAACACTGCCTGCTCATGGAGAACATTAATCTTAATAGCTAGCTATAATTAGGGACAAGATATATGAGCAGACTTAAAGCAATAAATAACTTTGAACCAGAAAGGTAGCAAGATTTAAACCCAGAGAAAGAAATCTGTCAACACACATTACTTTTCCAGCAGCTCTTTGGGGAGGTACACATTGACTAGGCCAATTTGAGCAAATCACCATTTTCCCTTGGATACCAATTATTGTGGAGAGGCTTAATGCATTTTGGCTTTTCTGACAACCAAAGAACTAAGTGTATTTTCATTTAACCTTTGCACAAAGTGCATGCTTTAGAAGGATTTTTAAAAGAGAAGTGTAGATAGATAGATGGATGGATGGATGGATGGATGGATGGATGACTATTGGTCAGGAATGCAAGTTTGCCATGATTTTATGATCACAGTATATCAATACAATATTTGATACAAGTTCCAGATTCAGCATTTACAACCTTTGCTATAGGCCAGTGATGGCGAACCGATGGCACACGTGCCACAGGGGGCACGCAGAGCCCTCTCTGTTGGCATGCGAGCCAAGTCACCCCAGCATCACCCCAGCAGCCGAGCATTGGATAACAGCGCACACAGGGGCCATGTGCATGCTCGGAAAGGAGTAGCGGTGCCAGGCAATGGCGTCACGAGCTTTCGCATGGCCAGTCATTGCGCTGTCAAGGATATCTATATAATTACTTGGAATGGCCATGAGTTGCTTGTTCTAAACTAAAACCTCAGTTTTCAAGTTTTATTGCAGTGTTGGAACTTTGTGATAAATGAGTGGGTTTTGGGTTGCAGTTTGGGCACTCGGTCTCTAAAAGGTTCGCCATCACTGCTATAGGCTGTCTATCCCTGCCCGATAACCTTAGCTGCAGCCTTTTGAAAAGGATGACCAAAAGTACCCACACTGTGAGAGTGGGATATGAAGTTACATGTAAGTTTTTTTTTCTCTCTAAGGCATTCCATGTCACATTCTTGTATATGTGTGTGTACACGCATGCATGTCTGCGCATGTATGTATATGTAATCTATGTGGTAATGTAGTAGTATGTAGACTAGTCTGCAATGGAAGTCATCATATGCACTAGTTCCTGCATCCCTAAGGTGGCCAAGCATCCACATACTCCTCTGTTTAAATGGCTGTGAAGCAAATAAGACTAAGGAGAAACGGATGTGCAGCGAATCCAACTAAACATTAAGAAGAAGAGGGCCCTGATTTTGCTCACTTGCTTAGCACCTGGACAGCAAATTTGCCCAAGAGTTGGTGCTTGAATTGCAATTTAAACACAGCAATTCTTTCTAAATCAGCATCAGTCCCTATACATTAGCTGAATATGCAAATTGTATACATCTGTACCCTCTTTAGCTTTCTTGTTTTTCCTCTTGATGATGAATTTCCTTCTTTTTGGTGATGTGTGGGCAGTTTCCCCATGCATCCCCTCCCCCATTCCAGCTTTCAGAACCTTGCCAATGGTTGTACCTCCTCAGGTATCAACATTGGTGTATCTTGGCAAGCAGGTGTGTCCTGCTGTTACTTATGCTGATTTCTGAGCTCTAGTGACTCCAACAAAATCTAGCTGAACTTTGAACCTGGACCCCACTTGACATAATTACTGAGTGATGATCTTGTCCATATCCATGCTGTCTCCTACCTCCAGTTCCCTTCTCACTAATATAATTATGCTCTACAGTCATGCTTGTATCGTACGAAATGTCCCCATTTCTGAAAAATACAAGCTCTGTTCTTTGGCCAATAAAGTAAGAATGAGTGAGGACTGTACATTATACAACATTATGGATAGCTCACAGACCACTTTGGCCTTAAAGTGAAAGCAGCATCTACCATTACAACAAAAACAGCTGTAAATCATGTGTGGAAATAGAATTCAATGAGGAAATTGAATTCTTAGGTTTGAAGAAACCAGTGGGGCACAATTAAAACATGCTGCTGTGGGCTATTGAAAAAACAACACAGAAAGTAACCCAGTCTGTTTATGAACATGTATCACAGCTTGGTTCAGCTATTAAAGAAATCAGGAGAACTATTCCAGTAGTCACAGTTTACTTATCAAGAGATATCAATGTAATAATGTAAATTGAACGTTTGACTGAGTTTAAACACATGGCAGGTCAGTATCTGTTTGTTTGAAGTGAATCCTGCTCATAAAGTTTCACTAGTTAATTTGACTAGTTGCAATGGATAAGACCCTCTTTTGTTTTTTCACTGTTATTTAATGGATTTTAAAACTGCCTTTCAGAATAGATTACATCCATCCCCAGTGTGGTTTACAACAGTCAGTTAAACAAGTTCAGATCACACAGAAACAACCACTGTGCAATATTAAAACCCATCTTCAGTAAAATAGGCACACAATAATGAAAGAGTAGTCCTATGTACCCCTGTGGAGCTACCTGGGACTTAATGCTCAATATGCATGTATATGTAGTCTAGCAGAGCAATACTAAAGATGACAAGCCATTGTAATGGAGCACTCAGGTCTCAGAAGCTGCCCCCCTGTCCTCAGCTGATCTAGTCTCTCACCAGCAGAGGAGGAGGAATGGTGGAAGCATGTTTTTCTTCCTGTCCTCCAAAAGGGGATTTTGCAGAGCTCAGGGTCCCTCAGATCTTCAGAAATGTCCTTCCTACCCATTGCCACATCCATAGAATTCTCATTTCTCCTGTTCTATGAAGTGAGATGACTCCAGCTTTAGGGATCCCTATAGCCCTTGGAAGCTATCGAGAGACCATTCAGATTAGTCTATGAATACTCAATCCTGTGCATAATTAGACAGAAAAATCCCCACAATTCCCAGCATCCCCCAGTGCATTGCTAAGGACTGCAGGGAGTAGTAGGACCTTTTCCTTTTATGCAGTATAGGATTGTGCCTTAAAGGTCTTATTCATTCAGAAATAAACTTGTCTTCATCACAAAAATATAATATACTGAACTGTTACTTATTGAACAGGAACCTTTCCACCTTCAACTCAAAGAACATGGAACTGAATGACAAACCTCTAAAACTTGTGGAAATCAATCTCCGGCTACCCACCTGAAAGACTGACCTGTTCATTTGTCTAAAGAGGATCTTTAGTGCTCAGTTTTTAAATCATAAATAACCTAAAGGTGCATGCCATTCAGAATTGAAAATAGTGGGAAAAATATCCACTCCCTGAAAGCCAGTTCTTTTAATAAAGCATAGTTGAAGTTAGCACTTAGGGATTATTCCCAGATCCAGCATGTAAAATTGAAGCAGTGGAAACTTAATTGGCAGCCCTTTCATAGCCTTCCATTAGATAGTCATCTCTTACAGGCATCGTAATGAGAATTGCTTTTTGAGCCAGTAGCATTTTATCTAAATAGTTCTAACCAGAAGAGCTAAAGTTGCAATCACAATGCCTTGTTTAAAGGAGATAAATATTTTCTCATAATTCTTGATTAGTCACAGCTTCACAATAATCATGAAGATGCTGCCTTTTGCATCCGGACAAATTTAGCTGTTCCATTGACATTTTGAACAAATGGAAATCTTGCAGCTCTTTATCAAAAGGAAACAACACTGATATGTTCTTGCTGGCTGCTGTTTTTCTGCTCCTCAGGAACATTTAAAGCTACAGCGATGCTGAAAATCAAATGATTTATTGCCAATCAGAAATCTGACTGATATTTTTAACCAGTGAAGTAGTGAATACAAACAAAAATAAATTTACACTTGGGAAGAGGTATGTTTATTGGGAGAAATATGATTTTTTCAGGTTTTTTTTTTTTGCTAATTCCTTTGTTTGCCATATTCTTAGATACTAGCATAACTTGGAGAGTGCTAAACTTGAAGACAGGTTCTTGTTTACATTCTAACAACATCTACACACCTCGGTATCTTTAACTGCAGAACAAAAACCAATGGTGCAGAATGTGAATTGGGAAGGCTTACAGGGCACAGGAAAGTACCCTGCATAAACATTAGTTCAACTCACTTTGGCTATACCCTGGAATTGAGCCCCCTTTCCCCTGTGGCCAGGAACTTCCTTATCTTGGGCCCTGTTGCTCAGTTCAAGGCATGGACAATTCTCTGGAGCTTTAAAATCAGTCCTTTGGGGCACTGCAGCGTTATCTCTGAACTCTCATGTATGCTCAGGACTTGAGTAAAAATTAGATAGGTTTTCAAGATAAACTGAAAATGCACCACCTTACCCATGCTTTCCCAATAATTAGCAGAAGAGGAAATCCACTTTCTTTTCAGCCATGTCCATCAGTGGAAGCTCAGGTGGCCTCAGTGGCACAGAGTACCTTTTACCAGTTTTGTTGATTGCCCTTTTATGCCTTTATCTATACAGGGATAGCTCAGTTTCAGGAATCTATGAATTGGTTATCTCCAAGATGGGTTACTGCAGTGCCCTCTATGTGGGGCTGCCTTTGATGGCTGTTCAGAAGCTGCCGCTTGTGCAATAACCAGGTTTGGAAGATCTGAACATATAGCACCAATTCTGGTCAGTTTGCATTGACTGCCTGTATATGAGCTTCATTCAAGCTGCTAGTTTGCATGGCTTGGGAACACAATACCAGCTGGACTGGCTCTCCCACCCAGAAACTATATGGGTACTAGAATCAAACCTGAAGCCTTCATCTGAGTGCCACCTTCAAGGATGCTCAGTGGGTGACAACAAGGAAAATGGCTTCCTCAGTGGTATTTCCCCCAAGCACTATGGAATAATCTCCTCACTGAGACCTGCCTTGCACCATCCCTGTCATCATTTCAAAGTCAGGTTAAGACTGCTTTCTTCTACCAGGCATTTAATAGTATCTAGGCAAAACAGGTCTAGTTTTGTATAAAAAGGTGCTTTAGCTGTTACCTCGTTTTTAAATTTTATATATTGAAAAAATGTTCTAATTTTATGGTTTTGTGATTTGTGTTTTTGTGAACTGCCTAGAGAGTTTTCATCTATTGCTCAGTATAGACATGGAATGAAACAACCACAGGCATAAGCAAACCCAGTGCTGCCCTTTGTGTCCTTAGCTGCACTGTTGATACTCCTCTGTGGTTTACTCTCAGCCCCGCCACCATCTTCTGGAGGTATTGGTGGAGGTACTGGTTGCAGCACTGGTAGCCCTTTTGGCTCCAACAGAAGGAGGGCACCATCTGCACTGAGAAATAAACCTTCACACATGTTTGCCTGGGAGTCTCACCATGATACAATAAAATACCAGAGATGCATGGCAAGCAGTCATATGGACACATTGGCAAGACAAAGTAAGGCTCAAAAAGCATATCACCCTTTTCTTGGATATGTTTATACTAACAGGGGTCAACACTGTGGAAATGAGAAAGCATGCCAAAATGAAACTATCCTTGGGATCTCTCCACATTGCCCAAGGAGATAAATAGTCCCTAAGAGAGTTGCTCTCACACCAGCTTGATGCTGCTGCTGGCCACCCAAGAACCACCTTCCTTCCTTCCTTCCTTCCTTCCTTCCTTCCTTCCTTCCTTCCTTCCTTCCTTCCTTTCCTCTCTCCCTCCCTCCCTCCCTCCTATGGCAGCAGAACCAGCAAAAAAAGCACACAAGGAGGGGACAAAGGAAGGATCTGTTTTCATTCTCCCTCCTCCTTGAAACAGCATGGTGAGGTGCAGGGGCATACTAGAAATATACTTCCCTGAAGGACAACTGCAACTGATGGAAAGTAAGACTGTTTCCTCCCGCTTTGGCGGAACTCTTTTTGTGCAGCTTTATCCTTTAAAATGGAAAACCTCATCATACTGGGGAGAAGGCATACAGCAGTACAATTACACCCCAAAAGATTCACTTTTATGAAATGAATTTAGTGAGATGGAAGACTCCTGCTCTTAGTGACAGCTGTGTTGGATCCCTTACAACCTCACTTTTATGAGCCTGTGTCCTATTTATTCTTTCAGAAAGGCAGCTTATTAATCCCAAGCAATTTATCTGCCACATTTATCATTCCTTCCTCTCCAAATTTATCCACAAACATATCTTTTTTTAACAAATGGCTTCATTAATCAAACCAGGTATGTTGGATACTATGTAACAGAGGAAAAAAAGGAATGTTTCCATTTAGCTGAAGTCATAAGAAAGATCAGAATTCATAAGTAAAGCTGGGTGCTTGATTTACGTGACCTTGTGGGGCTTTTCTTTACTTGGCCAATGCCAAGGGGGAAGGGGAAACAGTTCAGCAGGTTGATGCTGTCATCATGTGCGCATAGTTGAAGCGAAGGCAGAGTGGCACCTATCATGCCACTGCTATTAGGGTAGAAGAAACAGAGAAATCAGAAAAAGCATCCTGTTTCTTATTGCTAATTCATTATGAGAGGCCATTGATACTGTCATTTGAAATTTATGCAGGTGGGTTTTTATGGGTAGGAGTAGGCTAATCTGTAGCTTTCCCACAGGTGCAGCCATTTCTGTATTTTCTAAAGGAAATACAAACAATGCCATGTCTTTACCCTCCTGATACTTGGGCATTTAACATATCGCTGAGCAGAAGGCAGTTCAGCTGCTGTGGTGCTTTGCCTTTGGCTGCTAATTACATTTTTAATGTAAGTTGCCATCATCCTCTTTCTCCAGTACCAGACATTTTACATCTGGACACTTTCTGGGACAGCCCTTAAAATCCCAGGCAATAGTTGGCGTTTGGCCATTAGGTAGCTTTCTTGGCTCCCAACCTTCTGGTTAATATACAGCAGTAGTAGTACCAACTTCAGTTTGGAGAAGTTAAAGGGAGCCACATTCTAGTGACCAAAGTCAAAAGAGGTGGTGCCAAATCCACTCAGACTATCAGCATATTTTAGTTTAATTCTCTTACTGTCAGTATCTAAACCTTACAAGTTAGGTTTTGGGCTAGTACCACAAAATCCAGGCCTAGGTCTCTGGCTCCCTAAAATGTAGGCCTTGTTTGGCATAAGAGAACTCTAGTTGCCTTGTTTATATTAATTAAACAGTAGAGTCTTAGTTTTATCACTGTTTATGCTACCCCATTAATTTATGTAATCCTATCTCCTAATTACACGTTGATGTAGAAACCCCTGCACATGCACCATGCTATGAACATGTAACCTATATAAGTTAACCATTTTCTTTGTGCTCTTGTTCAGACACTTACTAAGGGGCCTCCACTGACCCATTCATTCCAGCTGATTGGAGCCTACCTTGTAGTGGTCCCCATATGAGCCATGGAAGGGAATTGCTGCATTGGAGCCTAGCTAGTGTGTTGGTTGTTAGAATAATAAAATGTCTCCTTATAAGTAAACTTGAAGCTGCCTTACCATTTCCTTGGGATCACAAAAAAATCTCTCACCCATGGCTGGGGCATGAGTCAAATCTATGTTTAGAATAGGGGAAAACTACACAAAAGCTAGAAATCTCTGAACAATTGATGGTACAGGAAGGATAGTCATGGCAGAACTCCAGAATTGGCCTCTGGGTCTGAGATTCTCCACTTTGGATATATGAGATGTGTGTAGGGATGGACAGACAGGAAATGGCATATCTGTCTGTCTGCACCATCTCATATGTTTTCATGAGGAAGTTAACCTTATTTCACCCTCAATATCCAAAATGTCTAATGTTAGCAGGAAAGTGGTTCAAGTAAGATCAGCTTAAATATGCTTTCTATCTGCAGAACACAAATTAATAAGTGGGATATCCCTGCAAACCATTGCAATATCTGCAAATGAAAAGGCAACTCAATTAATAAAGCTGATCATCCAAAAGAAAAACAATCCTTTTCCTACTTTAAGCAAAATAGGGAATGTGAATGAGTGGATTGAGGAAGATTAATAATAACTTTTTTCCTATCTCAAATAAAAACAGTGTGTAGAGAAACTAATTCATTTCATCTCAGATAAGCAAAATGAATTATTTTGCACAGAGACTTAACTTCTCAAAGTGATTACAGTGAAATCTGGCTTTTGCGTTCTTTTGTCCTTGGGGCTTTCATCTGATTAAAGGAATCTAACTTGACAAACTGTGTGCAATGTTAGTCAATGAATCAATCATTTAGTTGCACTGGCAGGCATATATTTGTATAGGAGAAGAACAGATAAAATGCATAGGTTCTAGATGATGCATGGCTCCACAACCATTTTCATCTTCAAAAAGTATCACTGGTAGTGATCAAAACTCCCTTTTCTCTCTTAGGGGAGAACGCCTCTTTTACGATGGAACTTGCTAATGGAGTTTTGATCACTACCAGTGATACTGGTGTACAACTGCTCAGAATTCCACCCAGATCCAGAGTTTCTTCTCAGTCCTCCTAATCATCTCAGATCAAACAAAATCAGATTCATATCTTAAATCTTGGACATGGGTAAGATCTGCTTGGACCATCGCTTGCTGGTCTGAAACAGAGAGCTCTTATTTACTTCATGAACCTAACCCCTGATATTCTGCCATCCATTTCCAAAACCGCTATGGAAGATCTTCTCTTCGTCTTGCAGAAAGACAGAGTGGCACATAGGGAATTTCTACTGCACGTTGAAATCTTGCTATCTATCTCCACTTTGCCATCACTTGGTTTCTGTCTTCATGAGGAAATTAAAAGAGTAGTATTTGTACCGGCAAAGCAGTTAAGAAAATTGCCTTGTGTTTTTTAAGCATAGGGATTAATGGAAAGTTGACCCTATTATCTATTTCCTGGAAATTGCCCTGATTTCCCCATGAAATGGATGCTGCGGGAATACTGTGACAACAGGTGACTGGTAATTTCTTCCGGAAAGGATTTTGACTGTGGAACAGGATATAAAGATTGTAGTCAAGTAGATTGTAGATAAAGATGGTAGATAAAGTCAGGTAGCCATTCGGACTATTTAACTGGCCTGTGAAGGAAAAGGACAGCAAGTTCTTTCCCTTCCCATTGTCCTCAGCCACATTTGGATTTCCTATCCCTGCTGCATCACAAACAGCTCAGCTCAGATGCTTAATGCCTCGGCTCAGTCTGTTAAAATGCAATAACAAAGAAAAGACAGGCAGAGCACCCACCCAACCACCTTATGTCACCATGTCTTTGTAAGAATCCGAGAAATGACACTAGAAAGAATTATGATCTGGACCCCATTTGTCATTACTGTAATTTGATTTAGGAAGGATAATGATGTGAATGGTTGAACGGTGTGGGGGTAATTTATTGAAGGAAAGTAATTTGGGGGCAGGATCTGGATCATCCAGGAGATAATTAATTGAATAAAAAAACTAATTTGGCCAATATGGGTGGTGTGCAAATTAAAGAATGGGGTGGGTGGCTTGGTTGGGAATTAATTGATTTGTCTTCTATGAAATTTCATTTTAGCAATTATTTCCAGTTTTGCATATATACATATAAATTAGCATGTTCAAATTATATCCAAATCAGAGTTCTCTTTTTGTTCTCTTTTTCCATTCTGCACGCCTGATTTTTAGCAATGTGTACCTGGCCACTTGAATTGTTCAAAGTATGCTCAGCTCCTTAAGAGTCTTCATTTTGTTTTTTCTTTGCCTGGAAAGCTCAAATAAAGTAGCCATTAGGAAGTAACTTCTAGAAGAAGCAAGCTTGTCAAAATAAACCAACTAAGCAGCCAACACCCAGACTTCTGTGCTGCCCAGACAGCATCACATTATGCTTGTAATTCTGATAGAATGCCTTTGTTATATGCTTGAAGGATCATTTGTAAATATTTTCAAGAGAGCCTGGTGATCCCATGTCAGTTGGGATTCCTTATCCATTGCAACTTTTAACTTGAGCTTACTTTGAGCAACAAAATAAACACAAAATATCTCCCTTTCCAGACATGCTGGAGGTTTAGGGACATGGTGAATGGTAACAGGGCAGGGACAAGTGTCAGTTCAGCATTAAAAGCAAGAGTGATAGTGGAGTCAATAGTGGTTGACTTTGGGCTGGCAACAGACTCTCAGTCCAAAGCTGAATACCCCCCCCACCAAAAAAAGAAAAAGAAAAAAAAGTTTATCAGTATTTTGAAGTGCCTCTGTACACTGAGATAACTGGCTGTACAGGATGCAACCTGTAGAGGGTTGTTGTTGTGAGGATTAAATTGAGAGGAGGAGGAGAATTATGTAAGTCACCTTGAGTTCCTTGGAAGGAGAAAGGGTGGAATAGAAATATAATAAATACTAAATGGGAAATTCTGCAAACCACTCTTTTTCTGGTGGTCTTATTTCTCCTGCTTTCATCCGAACCCTAACGCTTTCCCCTTATCACTTCACATTTCCCCTGTTCCTTGGCAAGTATGCACAGATTTGCCTATATGCAGTCCCAATTTGTCAGTTCCTTATACATTACCTGCTGCACCTTTCTCTCTTTGGCAGGTGAAATTTACAAGGATGTTGACAACATTACACATTTCACACAGCCATAAATGTTCCCTTATGAAAGACTGGCAATATTTAAAAATTATGTAGACATTTCCACTTCTCTGAGACAAAACACTAAAAAAAAAATCAGAAAACATGATCCAATTTGCACACTCCCAAGGCACTCTTTTTAAAAGATGGCAAAAAAGGGGGGGTCACAACTGGAGTGGGGAGAGCACCAGGAAAAGAAGACAAGAAGAGAAGGGTTCTGCTATAAACGGTACTGGGAAATGGGATGGAGAACTAAGGGGAAGAACAATCTATAGCATGCCTGCATATCCATTAGACATACCATGTAGCATATTCACATGAATGGCTTACCATGACGTGTGAAGACTCCTCAAGACTCCCCTTGCAGATGGGTGTGAGCCGAGTATCTTAATGGCCAAAGGGATCAAGTTGTACTGATTGCCCATTAATTAGCCCACACTGTTATTGTCAAGCCATGCCACAGCTAAAGGAAGATTTCACAAAATGAGAGTGTATAGTTCATCACATGCCTTCTGCACCACTGGTGCCTGCTTAGAAGCAAAAACCCAAAAATAGTGAGATATGCAATAAAGCAAGCACTGAACACCAAAGCATGTGCTGACACTGGCATTTGAGGAATGAGAGAGCGAGCACTACATTTTCTTATATCTCTTTTAAACCATCTAAAATTGCTGAGTGTCATCCACATATTGTTAAAAAAAGCCTAAATCCTCCAAACTTTTGACAAAGTGCTGAAACATGGAAAGAGTGGAAGAAGTGCAAATTTAAAGCTAGTAACCCACTGGCCAAAGTGCTTGGTGACAACCAAACATAAATCATGGCTGAGAATTGCTTCTGCGTTAAGCATACAACCCCTCAGCTGTCTGTAGTGCCACCAACTTTATATCACCATTCATATGAAGCCAGGTGGATGGCAATGTCTGGCTTTAATCGCAGCTGTGTTGTGATGTCCTGTGGAGGTAAGGAAATAGCTTTTGTGGCACAATAATAGTGTGATCCTGAAAAAAAAGCATCTTTGTTCTTAACAAAGGGCACAAGCTGAATACATGGTGGAAAAAAGATCATCGGTATTTAGAAGTGCCTCTGTATATTGTGAAAACTGGCTCTACAGGATGCAACCAGGTAAATGGACACAACAGCCCTGTTCGGGGACTACAAAGTCCACACAGATGAATGCACAGAGAGAGAGAGCAGAGATGTGCTGATGGACTCTATCCTGACATCACACAGATAACTAGCCCTGCTCTCCAGCATCCATATGTACAAGTGTCTGCAGAGAGAACCTTCACACCCGAAGCTGTTCATATAAAGGGTACCAAGCAACCTGGAACTAGGTTGTACATCCACCCTGGATGAAGCCCTAACACAGAATCAAACTGAGATGCTTTGGAGAGATTTTGGCTTTGTCCAAAGTGAAATGGTGTCTCATCAAAGCATCCTGAAGCAACCTGGGCTGTTCCCAAAGCTCTGAGTCTGGTGTAGTTTTGTGACTGACAGCTCTAGCTCCTGCCAGGAAATAACAACCTTACCAGGGCTCTGCTTTCTGCTTCCAAACAATGGTTCTGGGGCTAGAATCTAGAAGATTGTTATCAGAGGCTGTCCCATTTTGAGACAATGCATCAGTGCCAACAGAAACATTCAGAGTTCCCAAAAATGACCTGGGATTCAGTACCAGCTGGGAAATGCTTGTACAATGTGGGCCTGCAGTAGATCAGCACAGCTTGACCAAGCTCTCCAAGCACTTTTCTCTGGCTGTCAGAGGGACAGCAAGACAGGGTCTTTTGTTTGGTGTCTGCCTCAGCATGTAACTGGAGGCCACACATGAGCTCCTGGGAGAATAGCTGGGGAGGGGAAACCTCCACTGATTTGCTATCCCTGCTGTTTTGCCTGCCACTATTTATGATCTGGCATCTAGTGATGAGGTGGGCTTCCTGCTCTGAAGCAAAGACTGAGAAGGACAGCTCATTTTTGTCTGAAGTAATTCAGAAGAGGAGATGACACAGCCTATTCTCCTGCCTTTCAGATGTTTTGGGCCACAACTCCCAGAATTTCTGACTATAGGCCATGCTGCCCAAGTCTGATGGCAACCGAAGTCCAAAACATCTGGAAGGCACTCGCTTGGGCCAAGCTGCTGCAGCAGCTTAAAGCAGAAAAGGCTTAGATGCATAGAGTTGAGTCCCACATTTCTTTCAAAGAGTCCAAGGTAGCATGAATGATTGTCCTCTCTATTTTATCCTTACAATAATCCTGTGATGATAATCCCTATGTCTTCTTAGGCTGAGGACAAGTGATCATCCCCAAGTCATCTGTGAATTTCAGGGTTAAGTGTGATCTAGAACCAACTGACTCAAAACCCATCACTTTAACCACTATACCATACTGCTGTTGGACTGAATGTTGTGGCATTCTGTGCCAGCCAACTTTAAAGACAACTTACATAAAAATATATTATGGTCTGGTTGACATCCATAGTTTATTTAAGCTATGTTTTTTGCCCATCTGAAAGATGACGGAGCAAAGCTTGGTTTGTTTTCTCATTCCTTGAACTGTTTGTTTCCATTGTGACATGTAAAGAGACTGTGTTTTTCAGTTTATTTTTGGTTTTTAAACACTATTCTTGCCCACTGTCCTTGTAAGCCTGGTGAAACAGCCTACAAACAAGCCATGAGTTTGGTTTGTACATAATGACAACTCATGATTAAACAATTGACAGTTCACAATCAACAAGAAACCATTAAATATCTTTGGGGGTTGTTTATAATTAACAACCCATTTTTCTGGGTTCACATATAACCACAACTCACAGTTCAACAAAGTGCACTAATATGCATGGCTGTGAGAAGACCCCCGTCTCTGGGAAATGCCCCTCTTCCAATTTTGCTGCCCTATTGACAGGCTAAGACAGTCTGAGGCACTGCTTTCATTCATATTTCTATTTAGTTCTGATCACATAGTCAACTTTTGACAGCCAAATTCCAACCTTCCCACAGGGTGGTTGTACGGATAGAATATAGTAACTTACCTTGGGTTCCTTCTAACAGGCACATAGTTGGATATAAATATAATTTAAAAACATCATACTTTTACAAATATATAAGCTCTTATTTTCACACCATTCCCTATATCTGTCTAAGGGGCTCTTGACTCTTGCACTAAGAGGTAAAAACTATGCAAAAGACAATATGGCTTCATGTAGTACATGAAAGGCCATGAAGGAAACTGTGATACCTTTTAATCTCCAAATTATTTCCCCTTGCTCTTTAACTTTGATAAGGCACTTTTTCATCTCGTGAGAAGAAAGGTGAGCAGAAATGTTAGTGAATAGTAGTTCTCAGTGCAGCAGGTTACCAGTTATTGAACATAATTTAAACCTGTCATATTTACAGTTTGCCAAATTAAAAGCACCCGTGGTTAGTTTATGCTTTATAGAGTATCAGAAGAAAACACGTTCAATCACATGTGCCATTTAAATCTGACATGACTGTGCTCATGTTCACTTCAAGCCTATGGGATGCTGAATAAGCAACTAATCAAAGAATGTCTGTCAGGCAGATATTCCAATGCCAGAAAAAGTGCATTTCCTTATTACCAACATTGACTGCACACTCTGACAAGAGTAAACTTAATAACTTACAAAATCAACGCTATCCTGAATCTTTTAGAATTCATGCACCATGGAAAGCCAGCATGGCAGTGAAAAGCTAAGCACAGCATCAGCCCGATCTTCTTTTGTTCTCATTCTGCATGTGTCCATGCTTTTTCGCATGAGTATTTAAATGTGATTGATCAACTGAAGTTAGATGCCATATGCTATGTGCATTCTGCCCATACACATCTCAATAGAATTGCTGTTTGAAAAAGACCAGGATGCGTGTGGTGTGATTGTGCCCTGCCATTCTCAAATTCTAGGCCAGAGGTGGACAGCAAGTAGATTTCCAGATGTTTTGGCACTTTCCCTGCCAGAATTCCTCCTTTTTGCTCCCTGGATAGTAGCGAATAACATGGAACATGAGTGGCTTTAATCATTATTGTGTTTCAGAAAATGAGTCACATATGGATGAGAGTTCTATAACCTGTGCATCTGTGCTGTCAGAATTAATGCCACTGCCACTGCCACCACCAACAGAGTAGCGCTACTCACGTTCATACATCATAAAATGGAAGAACCCTCAGGTGTTAGAAAAGGAAGGCACTTGTCAATTATGTAATGCTTTGCCCTCATGCCACCTGATATAATGACCTCACCTTTCCTAGCAGAGGGCAAGTTTCTGGCTTTACTCTCTAGAGCAGCCTTCCTCAAGTTGGTACCATCCAGATGTTTTGGGACTTATCTGCAGCAGGCATGGCCCATTTGGTGTAAAGGAACTATAGTCAAACATACCTGGAAGCTGCCAGATTGGGGAAGATTACTCTAGCATACAGGCCAATTACAGTAGAATGTATTCTACTAGATTCCCAAATAAACTTTTTACAGAATGTGCCATGCTAATTCCAGAAACCTTTACTACATGGACACCATGGAATGCCTATCTCTTGTTCTGACAGCAGGCACCATTCAGGTCCATGATGAAGGGCACATACCTATCTCTTTGCCCCCCAACCTATTTTATTAATCAGTTTTCCTTGTATTTCTTTATAGAGACTTTGGCACCTTTGTTGTTGAGCTATCTTGTATTTGGTTAGATTTGACAAGGGACTTGTTTTGGTAATGTGGTAATTAAGACTTGAACAGATGTCAGCAATAATAAGAGACACAAATGAGGTGTAGGGAGATGGATGTACTCTTTTAGCTGCACTGGCGGGCTACCCATCACTAATAGCTGTGGATGGCAGAGGTTCAACAACCCTTTGGTTGAGAGAGCTTTTGGCACCCTGTCCCAAAAGCAACTTTACCACCCCAGTAGTTCTGGAATATGCAGCAAAGACATATAAGGAAACAGAAGCTTATCACATAAGCCGAGATCAGGACTTTTGTTCGGGCAAATACAGAAGCTCCAGGACTTGACAGAGCATTGAGAAAAAAACACTTATTTTGCTATGTTTGGGGAATTCCAGTATTGCTCCTTTAAATGGTAATTATAGAATGACTTTTTCCTTTGCTTTATGACCAATATTTTGCTGCGGCTTCATATTATTAAAACACGCCACTGCAAAATGACTCTGCTTTCTAGAAGTTCAGCAAAACTCTGTGCCCTTTTTTTGAACGAGACAAGCTATTTCATCATTGAGGGAGCAATCTCATGGACCCTAGAGAGCATTTAAAGACCTTAGAATTTTTTTACAGTCACATCTTTGATGGGAGAGAACAGCACTGACAAAGGAGCCAGGACTTTGCACTCAGAGAACCTTCCCTGCTCACAGCCAGCACAGAAAGAATGGAGAAAGGATTTAGGGAACATGCTGGGTTCTGAGGAGCAGGTCAGGGTCACCAAGATATGAGATACTCTGGTGGTACCTCAGTCACCTTCTTTCTGCATCCGAAGTGCAGCTGCTAGCAAAGTGAACTGTGTAGCTCCTTTGCAGGATGCTGAGTCTGGGAGGCAACCTTCACCCCTGTGCTCCTCCTATTCTGCATAGTCATCTGTGCAGAAGGCCACAGCATTCCCTATAGGGTTATGTCTTATATTTTCACCTTGGCTTGACTGTTCCACTTTCAGTACAATCTTTTATTAAACTTGGGGTATTTTTATTTTAGGAACAATGAATAGTTTTGCCCAGTGTTTCATTCCTAATGGGGTTACCATAATACATTATCAGAATTTCCCATGATCCATAACCAAGACCTACTGCTGCACTTTTATATGGTTTGGCTGTTCTCCATGCTTCCCCCAGTCATTCCCACCTGATCAGAGATAGCATCAACCCTTGCCATCCCTGGAGAACGTCTGACGTGACAGATTGACATGTATTTGAGGACCCTTTGCCAGATGGAGCATGTAACACAGTGTTGCGGTATGGCATTGTGCAAAATTTAAAAGGGCAGCCACCCAGCACCAATCAGAGGAGTGCTACCTCAGAGCAAACCAATTCAGGACTAGCAGACATTAGCATAGGATGAAGCCCTTGGACAGTTGACAGGCCTCTCAGACCTAGTGCTGGCTAAGATGATGTTTTGGTTCTGTTCGTCATACAGACCTGAAAGCTAGGTCTGATGCAGTCATTTATTTTTCCAGTCTCTGTGCATGATCCTTTTCAAAGACTACATTTTCCTTCTGACTATCAATCCACTCTATGCCTATCCTAGGATTTCTGGGAGGGTCTTAAGCTCCTTGGATTCATCTGACAGGGTACCTAAACCACATTCACATCTTGGTGAGGTGAACAACAGCCAAATATTTATGAACCATTAATTTAACCAATTAACAAGTAAACCTGAAAACCTCCTTCGGGTTCTGAAAATGAATATGCCAGTGGGGGAGTTGGATTGTTCACTTAAGGCATGGCCTGAAAATCTACAACCCCATTGAGAGATCTTCAATGGCCTACTTTTGGGGGAGATGTTGAAGGCAGGAAGAATTCCCTACACAGAGTCGGAGATAGTGTATGGTCAAGCCAACGCCAAGGGTTGGCACCAAGTCTCTGGTCAAAAGAGATTCAGTTTGCATGATTATCAGTAGCTGGCTGAGGTCAAGAGAGATGACTGGATGAACTGCCTCCAGGTTGTTGACCACTAGGAGGAGTGCCTCCTCAAAGGAAGTCCCCAGTTATGGAACAAGCTCTCCACCTGGCAACAGCTCTGCAATTCTTCCAGTTTTATGTTAAGAACATTTAAGCAGCCCAAATAATATACCAGGGCATTATATCAGCTATCTAACAAGTCTTTTGTTTTAATTTGTGCAAGCTGCTGTGCTTGCTTAAATCTGATTTTTAAATCTGGCTTTTAAATTATCTGGTATAATATTTATTATCTTTTCTCATCTTCTGTATGTTTATATTGTATTCTTTTTGGCTTTTATGCATTGTAAACCAGAGCTTCAGCTTGTGGGAGGTATAGAAATAAAATAATTATAAACACTTATTTTCTGATGTTGATTCCTCCAGTGGAAGCATGACAATACCAAGCTCATTGCAAAATTGTGGGAGGGATCATGTGGTCAGATGTACATGCTTAGAAGTCCAGAACTTTAATAATACATTTTCTGGATTTCTCTGGAACTTTAACCCTTTCAGCCAAATCCATGTAGAAACCCCCTTCAGATCATGCAGTTCCATTCTGCAGGGATTTGAGATAAACCATCTTGAAGACATCAGATGAACACCTGAAGACATCTGAAATCTCTCTCTGATCTGCCAGCAGAAACTCCCTTTGGGTCTAAACCATGCTAAGCATACCAACAGGATTAAAACAGAAGGTAAGCTAAATCCTTTGAAATCTGTGCAGAACTCTAAGAACTGCTACAGCCACTCGCAACTGAGTCAGTTCCCCCTTTGCCAAACCAATAAATGGCCTTTCGTCATAAGCCATGGCCTCCATCTTGTGAAGGCTGGCAACATGCCTTTCTGGCAGCCAAATAAACATTCTGAAGAAAGGAGCAGGCCTTCAAGTCTCTGGTTGAATTCAGTGCATTTTGCATCATGATGATCAGCAGCTGGCTGAGGTCAAGGGAGATGACTGGATGAATTGCCTCTACACTGTACTATCCTTTCTGCTGGCAGTGTTATGGGCTAGATATTTACAGATATTTGGGCTCTAGTCCCAAATTAAAACTAAACCAGAGCAATTTCATGAAATTATTCCCAAGGATCTTATTATAGCTTCCTTCCTATATTCTCTTGGAACTTGATTTGTCCTGCACTGTTATCAGAATCCACACTGGAATGTGTCAAACTAATAATCTTTCTGGATACAACTAAGTTGTTGCCACTATATTGCTTCTCCAGCTTTGGCTAAGGAACTTGATGCCCATGGAAAGGCTATCACTGTACCTGGATTGAAAGGGATTCTCAGAGCCAAACAATTTTATAGTAGTTGCATATTGCATAGCTGAAAGTTAGCTTTTTATTTGCTCTAACTTAAGTGTCAGGAGCTGAGGTTCCCCCTTCGCATTCAAAGCACAGTCCTTTTCCTTGCAAAACATTCTGTATTGACCAAAAGCACAAACACCTGGAATGAATCTATGAGCATGCACAGAGCAGTTTGTTGGACCCAATCTAGTATTCATCTGCAGAAACTCTCCTCATGAGCTTGACTGGCCCCCATCCCTTCAGGAGAGGCCTCCTGAAATATGAGCATACCTTCTTGCTGCCTGCCAATCCTCTCATTGGGCCTCTCTCATCTCCTGATGACGTGCCATGTAGTCAAGAGACAGGGTCATCTCATCTGGGTCTGAGAAATTCTTCTGCTCCAAGTTCCCTCCTGCCAACTGTACATCTTGGTTATTCCCACAGACCGCCTGCCTACCAGGAGAGTCTGACATTGAGACAGGTGTCTCTACTTCTCTCATCTCTGAGTCCTGGGATGGCCCATATTCCCAGGCTGCACCTGTGTTTCTTCTCCTCCTCCTCCTGATTCTGACTCTTCGAGACCAGCCAGCAGGCCTTGAGAATGTGCATCCAAGGCAGCCATCTTTCTCACTCCAAACAGTGAATGTCTATGACCCCACAATTTTATCTTCTCCATTTTTGAGGCTGAGATTTTCCCACTAAACTGCATGCAAAACACTCTCAGCAAGGCAATCTTTTACTTGATTGGATGATTTAAGTTTCACAAATCTAAATTTTTTATAAAACCTACAGAAGTCATTGCACTAAAAACATTTTAAAGTTTGTCAGATTATGAGATACAGGCCATCTGCTGTCAATTGATCCAGTTACTGAGAAATATATTTGATTTTGCTTCACATCCTAATTTTCACAATTTAGCTCAAGGGTCTTGAGTAGCTTCTATAACTTGGTTTGCCTCTTTTGGTTTTTGTTTTAGTTCACTTCTCTCCCCCAGCCCTGCCAGTCACTTCACTCATACTGCTTTCTTTTTGACTTATACCAGGTTTCAGACTGCTAGGAACTGTAGAAACTGACTTGATGGGAAAATGAATCCCCTTAGCTAGATTTGGAACTTGGCTAATAACATGATTTTTTTTCACAGTATAATGTGTTCAGCTTTGGATCTGCATCTGGATCTGAACACACTGATCATACTGCTGGAAATGATACATGTTTGATGTGTATATCTTGCCCCCAAACTCTATGCCATTTGGGGTCCCCAGGAAGGAAAGGCAAAGCTTTTGTCTGAACCCTGGAGAACTGCTGCCAGCCAGTATTAAAAATACTGGACTAAATTGGTGAAGGCCTGGCTCTGTAAAAGGCAGCTTCCTCAGTACCTCTGTTCCTAAACAGCACCTTGCTGTCCACTAGCAGCCTGAACACAGAGTGAGGTACATGTAGGGATGTATGAGAATTTTGTTCCTGTTTGCAAATCGCATGAATCTCCTGTTCACAGTCCCAAGTATGAGTAGTGTAATTCTAGAGACTTTTCCCCATTTTCTTCAAAAATTGTGCAGTTGTACAATTGCACATTTCCAAACTGGGCACTTGTGCATTTAAAAATGTGCATTTTTCCAGATCAGGGGACAATGCATTTGTATCCGAGAATTCAAATGAGTTGATATCTATCTACTTTGAGGAAGAATTTGTAGAAGCTCAGGAATCTCAGGTAGTGCAGTTTTACCCATTCCCAGGTTTGAAATGGAGTGGCCCATCCCACAAGGCAAGATTGACGGAATGGACAAAGTGGGAATAATTTTCAGTGGACACCATTTTCAGAATAATTCCATGACCACCTGATCTTCAACCCTTCAATATCCACAGAAATTAATTTATGAACTATAGTCAAGAAATGATTATCAGCATGATCAATAGCAGAGGATATCTAATTTTGAAAGATGGGAACAAAATTATGGTAAATGATTCCTTCTTCATGAATTACTGCTAGAGATGGCTAGACCATTCTCATGCTAGGTTGACATGCCTTCAGTCATAAGTGTGTTCTGAATGAACATTGCAATGTATTCATATTGTTTGCATTCTTGATCTAAGAATCACATCACAAAATGTGGAGAAATGAACAGTCTGAAGGATCTGCATTTCCTTCCATACAGAAATTCAGAAAATCCAGTATTCCAACATCCACACTTACTACTGAGGCACCTTTATGTCTGTCCTTCTACCCAGGGCTTTGTCCAAACGAATTCATTTTCAGTGTTCAGATAACATAATTATTGCTTCAGCTGTTAAATGGCTCACATTTCTATTCTCACCATCCCCATTGCCATTGTTTACTCTGCAACTGCTTCTCCAGCTCCTACATTTTTGTTTTTATTTATTTATTATTTAGTTGCAAAGTTTGCCCGGCCCATCATGACCATATGGACAGCACCCTTCCCAGCTCTCCTGTCTTACACCATCCCTCAAAGTCCACCCAAGTCCACATCCTCCACTCTAGTGACCCCATCCAGCCACCTCATCCTCTGCCATCCCCTTCCCCATTTGCTGTCAATCCTTCCCAGCATCAGGGTCTTCTCCAGGGAGTCCTTCCTTCTCATTAGGTGGCCAAAGTATTTGAGTTTCACCTTCAGTATCTGGCCTTCTAAAGAGCAGTCACTCCTCTAAGACTGATTGGTTTGATCTCCTTGCAGTCCAAGGGACTCTCAGGAGTCTTCTCCAGCACCATAATTCAAAGGCCTCAATTCTTCGGCACTCAGTTTTCCTTATGGTCCAACTCTCACAGCCATACATTACAATTGGGAAAACCATAGCTTTGACTATGACCAGCTTTGAACTTTGAACTTTGACCAGCTCCTATAGGCTACAGCAAAACAACGACACTCCACTGTTTTTTTTTTAAAGAAGAAATATTTGAAATATTGTGAGCATGTGCAGTTTCACATTATAAGCTTACTTGAATCATACCATCTTCATAATTACAGGAATAAAATGGATTTACTGCATGTAGAACAAAAAGCAGTTGCTAAATATATTTACTCAAGAATGTTGGGATAGAAAAGCATATTGTGCTTGTTATTTGCATTTCTTTATTTACCTTATTTTAAAAGAAAAATAAGAAAATGAACCTCTGTTACCAGGCACATGCCTTGCAGGCCACCTACTGACATAACAGTTAAAGATGCTGTGCAGTTTCAGGCAGTAAGCTCTGGTATGGACTCAAGAACTCATCCTAAGCCTGCTTGCTGCCTTCCCAATTGCCTATCCCTTTTTTTTGAGGGGGTGTTATGTGGGTCTGGTGGTTAAGCCTCAGTGCTTCAGAGATCTTGTGGCATGGCAATGACATGAGGGAAAGGAAAGGGTGCGAGGGGATGAAACTCTTTTGCAGAAGCCCTGATCCAGAATATCTCCTATTGCAGCTCCAGACCTTGAAAATGATGCACCTGTTGGCATTCGGCTCAGGGACTCAGGAGAGTTTTCGATAAGCTGTCTGCCATTTATCAAACTGAAATGCATCTTACACAAAAGGGATCACCCAAGTAAATTCTAGCAAAGCTTGATAGTGCAAGTGGAAATGTAAACAGTTATGGGGAGAGGGCTGTTGTAATGCATTTAGAGCTTTTTTTTTTTTTAAGGAAAAGAAGTACCAATGGATTACTACTCATATTAGGAGGCTTTTAAGGCTCCCCAAAAGAGATTATGGATGTAGCATCTGCTCCCTTTGCACTGTCCTGGTTATTATTGTAAATATGCCTTATATTTCAAGTGACTTAGAGGATTGTTTTGGGAGATAATTCTTCCTTCTCAGACCTCCATTATACACTGACAAAAACATCGCACTTGGCAAGGGTAGTAGTTATATGCCTTTAGATCTTTTTATTCCCTTTCACTTGTAGTTCAGCTCAGTAGCCAGCAAATGGGTTTCTATTCAGCCTTATCTTGTACGAGTTCCACTGGCAGAAAATGCAAGCAACCCCTATCGTACACTAATCCTCTTTTCCTCGTTCTCTTCACAGAGTTTGTTCTTTTGAACAATTTTCCCAGCTGCATTATTACTGCTCTTTAAACAGTTTTTACTCTCCCGCCCTGCCATGTCAGTCATTTCTTCATCTGAGACCCCTTCTGAATAGGCTGTAGGAGAATGAAATGAGGCTTTTTTTGTATCAAGAGGGCAGAGAAAGAGTGCTTCCATGGTGGGGGAGACTCACAGCACAAAGCTGTGCATGTCTTCTCAAACCCAATTCCCACTGAATTCAATAGCGCTTACTCCCAGGCAGGGAGGGAAGGTTCAGACTGATGCATCTGAGACCAATTTCAAGTGTGAGCTTTGTCCTTTAAAAGGCTAAATTGGTTTGGAAGCAAATTACTTGAAGGACAGACTTTGCCCATACCAACCTGCCTGCACTTTCAGATCAGCAAAGCAGGACTTCGTCATCTGCTCATCTTTGAGAGCAGTTATATAGGTGACCATACAAGGCAGGGCCTTTTCCACAGCAGACCCACATCATTAGAATACGTTGCCATCAGATATCTGCTGGGTTCCATCACTGCATGCTTTTAAGAAGGCCCACAAAACATACTATTACTCTGGCCTTCCCTGATATTCTTGTTGCTGTTTTTATTGTGTTTTTACTGTTTTGATCATGTTACTGTTACAATTTTAAACAACACATTGGTTTTTATTCTGTAATGTGATGTTGCATCTTGCCTGGAGAGGGCTCTTGCCCTGATAGGTGGCTAAGAAACATTTTAAATAAATAAATATAATAGTAAACTTCTCTATCCTGGCATACTTTGGCATCTATGTAAGGGAGGAAGAGAGTATAAGAGTGTTTGTGTCTGCAGAAATGAGAGAGGCTATTTTTGTGGGATTCACCATGGCTAGCCAGTTAAACCCAGGATATGTCCTGTTGGGAAGTTTGGGAAGTTTCTTTCCCAAGAAAACATGCTTGGGAAAGTTTCTTGGCTGGTCATTGGGAATGTGTTGCCCTGCAGTTGTGGCAGGGCAGAAGGGCTTGTGAACAGTCCTAAGAACTATCAGGAACAAGATAGACAAATGGTCTCTTTCCAACGCAGATCTTTATTGGCACTTTGCAGCTACAGAACTTGAAAAGTCCTCTAGTAGGCTGGAAGAGAAGCCTCTGCTCATGTGAAAGTGCTGAACCCAAACTTGGAATTTCTTCCTATTATTCTGCCTGTTCAGTAATTGTGTGCTGTACCCTCATGGTGGCTCCCACTGGTGAAGGGCCAGGCTGCAAGACCTAAGCAAGCCCTCTGACTGAGTAGCTCATCTCTTCCAATGCCTTGGCATGGGGTCAGGGACTGGGCAAGGCAACAGCTCTCTTTCCTCCTCTTCTTGGATCCCTTCCATCTCTTTCAGAACATCTATGCCTTCCTGGTCGGCCTGGGAACCTTGGGCAGCAACACTGAGGGTGCTTCAAAGGCCTCTGCCTTTTCCAAAGTTTCCACAATTTTCATTGCTGAGTCCCCAAGGTCATCTTCTTCAGAATGTAGGTTATGGTGATTCTGGGATGCCCAACAAGAACATTTATGGGTGGAAAAGTGGAAACCGTGTGGAAACATGGAACTGGAGTTCAGACTCACAAACAAGCCATGGTGAGGCATGGAAACCATACAACAAACTGTTGTTTCTCTCCATGGTTCCATGGAGACCATCCTTACCACACTTCACCAATCATGCTGGGTTCACATATAATGACAAGTCACGCCACATGGGTTTCCACCATGGCTTATCCTTACATGTGAGCTGACCCTGTATCTCCCCTTCGGAATTGTGAACCTTTTGCTTCTCAATGTTCTCCACCTTTGTAATAATCCCCTGGCTTTCAAGATAGTCCAGAAAGAGGAAATGTTAAATCTCTTTCCTTTTGTTAGCTCCTTTTCAGAGCACTTACTCCTGAAATTGCTTAGCTTTAGAAGACACACACAAATCTCCCTGACAGCTTAAAAACAAAACAAAACTGAGCAGGCAGCTGCATAACATGGATTAAATGGCCCCCATAGAGCAGCGGTGTTTGGTACTGCTGGTTAGGGATGAGATGATTAGGCCAGAATCCAGCTCTCTTGCACTTGCCAGAATTCTTTCCAGTGATCATCTTTGGCCAGGGAAAAAGCTGAGCCAAAATCAAGTCCATGAACACCCAGGGACACTAGTGGCTGGGATGTAAATGCCGGGAGATCTTCACACCTACAGTAATGAAGCAGTTAATCTAGGTACAGAAATTTCCCTTTCATTTATTCTCAGACTCATTCAATTTATGGACATTTCTATAGAGTTGTTCTAATGTAAAGACACCATAGTGATTGCTATGAAAAGGAGCTATGAAAAATGGGGGAGCCAGTATCCCCACTTTCCAGACTTGCTGGAGACCTGAGTAAATCATGAATGGGAGGATTAGTTCAACACTTAAAATGAGAAGACGACATTGCCAGGTGGGGTATTGTCAACCCCCTTTGAGGCTACTTGCCTCTGCCCCCACCCCTTTTCAGTACAGGCAGTCCCGAGCATCAGAGCTACAAAAACACTGAACTTATGAATGAAATGGTGTACAGACTATTACTTTTAAAAAATACTATGGAAAATTATCATCACCAGAGAGAGAGAGGAGGCGAAAAGGGAGAGAGGGAGGCAATTCAAAGCATGTCTTCCTCCACCACCCATCTGGGGAGGGCAGAACAAGCCATAGCAAGCCCAAGCTTTCAATTGGTATACCATGAATAGTTCAGCAAACAACAAAGCCAGCATAGCTTATTTGCAGGATGGCTTAGTTTGATGTCCAAACCCATCCAGAGAATAATAATGTGAGCACATACATAGAGTCCTCCAGATCCCTGAAAGGATCATATGCTGTCCTTGGAGCCAAGCAGGTGCTCTACTCATAGTTTTGACCAACACCTCCTAGAAATGAGTACTAGCTATGTTGTCCCATCCTCTGGGTACAACTTCTTGCTCAGCATGATCAAGTCTGATTTCAGCAATTTCCTTGAAAGTTATCACCACTGGCTTCAGTGGAACTTGTTTTCAAATAATAGTAGTTGATCATCAGCCTCCCAGATAATGTGCTGTACTTCTATGCCTCTTTAAAAGAAAGCGGTTCAATAGAAAATATACTGGCATTTAAAAGTAGGAATGCAGAATCTATTCACATCAAGAAACAATTCTAAATGTTCTGGTACATTTTTTCTTAATGCTTTCATGGGCAAAAGAATAACTGTAAACATTGATGATGCCAATCCATTACAGGTTTCAATGTGAAGGCAGCATCATGTCTAGTGAAAATGGAGGTGGGGGGGATACATCCCAATTGTCCGTAATTGGAAACAGTGATTGATTTCCACCAGGGCAATAAAGCTACTGATGAACCTGACTGTGGAGAAACATTCTGACTGTGTTTTCATCAGTGCCACAAATCTGGAGGTTGTACATCACTTTGGATGGCCCGACAACCTCTTGCTGGAGGCACAAGGGCCTGACTGACAGGGCTTGCTAATAGCAATTTATGGTTGTTTCCTGCATCAAGGGGCAAACGCGTAGATATTCTGCAGAAATTGTATGCATGCAGGACAGAAAGGAACAAATAATTAGCCGATAACCTCTTTAGTCGCACTTCATTTGCAAGTCAAAGAAAATATTTTTAGCTTCAAACAGCCTTGTAAAGCAAGGTCAGATAATGAAATGCCTGCAACATTACATGAAGTTGATTGGCAGAAGGCTTCAGACAAACCAAGAAGCGTGCCCTTCTGAAGGCAGCTTTATGGAATTTCAGTGACAGCCCTGATTCAGACTTGGGAGGTTTAGAAGAAAAGGGGTAGAAAATAGCCGAGGATCATGAGTCCATCAACAGATATTAGTCATGGTATCAAAATGGAACCCTTCCTATCAGAGACAGTATGTTTACAGTACCAAACTCCTAAGAGAAAATAAGCTGTTCATATGATCATGGAAGGGTAAACAAGCTATCATGGATTATTTCCCTTGCTGGGCATGCTGGGCATGTGACAAGGAAGATTTGCATAATTACCCTTGTTGCCGTGACTCGTCACATCATGCAAACTCAGTAAGAGTGGTTTGTTGTCATGGTTAGCAAGCCACACTAGAACCATCCAAGAGCCCATAGGTTCTGGTTAGCTAGTCAACTACAGTGACTGGTCTGCATGACACAACAAGCCAGGCTGCTCTAGGCAAGTTCTGTAAATCCCCCTTGGCACACAGTGAGGGAAATAGCCCTAATTTAGTGTTAATAAGACTTATTTCTTATTGGCTTATTTCCCTCTTGTGGACGGCCTGCTTTTGAGTTTCAGGAAGGCATTGGATTGGTCACTGTTAGGTGTTCCAGAAGGTATTTCCAGTAGAAATTATCAGGACAAGACTAGTATCACAGTACTGTGGTAGGAGAAATATGTATCTGTTGCACATCTTGATATATAGCTAGGCTAGGTTGGATGGTCAGTTTTTCATTCTGCTGGTCCTATGTAGTAAGATCAGAAGTGGACTGAGCAGCAGTGAATTATTCCAGGTAATGATTTTGCAGAGCTGCAATCTTGTTTGTTAAGTTTATGCTAATATGTGTATCATCTCAAGAAGCCCACTACATGCTGTATTACTTGATTGTTATTCTCTCTAAGAGTGATCAGGATTATTATTTATTTATTCATAGTAATTTTAATGCTAGAATGGAGCTTGGTTTTGTCATTATGGCTGAAGTCTTGGGATATCTGAAGGAAAAGATGTTGAATCTCAGGGGTTCCAGGATAATATCATTTGCAAGAATGATCTAGTGTTATATTTTCTTATTTATAGGTACTAGTAAGTCTTAATGGTAGTGCTTTGCATCCCTCTCTTGCATAAACAGAGTTTAAGGGTATATGAGACCCCAATACTTTAGGAAGTGACAATCCAAATAGACACATTTTTGATGAGTTAACATGATAAACAAGAACAACGTTGCTAGATTTTACTGTCTTAGTGTGTGTGTGAAAGAAGCGTAATACCTCTTTTTCTTTGGGTTTGTTCATTTCACTGGTTTTGTTTTCTATTTGTTTGTATACTGTTTGCATGTGCTATTATATATTCAGAGCTTCTGGATCTAAATACAAAAAAACACCTTTTCATTTCGATATATTTTATAATGGACATTTAGGCATCACTTTATATGAAAACCTCAGCGTTTATCCAGAGTGCTCCACAAAATCCATTGTCTATGGCCAAACCCCTGAATGAAACCACATTTAATCCGGCTCCAATGTAAAAATTAATATCATTCGCACCCATTTTATTTAAATTTAATGATATAAAATTTATATCATTCTTAATCATTATATCATTCTCAATCATTTTTCAAACTACAAAGGTCCCTCAGTGAAGTAAAGATGAAACAGGGGGATGATAAGAAAACAGATTAAAAGGTCAACTCTACTTGGGAATAACTAATTATCAGACAGACTGAAAGAGAAAAGGAGAAAACGCCACTTGTTGCCACCTCCCAGCTGTTGTACCTTTTAGGTAAAAACACTAACATTAGTGAGTTATAGCCCATCCTGGACAACTTCCTTCTCACAGGCCCTGGGTCACAGATGTGTACTTGTTTATCAACTGTCCATCTCCATATAAAACAACTATTTTCTAAGCAATAATAGGTCACACAGCAAAAGAAACATGCCTTTATATATCCCTCGCTGGGTAACATGAGTGTGCAGTTGCTGTTGTTCCCATGTTCTTCTTGAGGGTTTGACAGACAACTAATTACCTCTTGAGCAAACAGAATGCCCACTGGTCTGATTTAGCATAGCTCTTCTTACAGGGGCCAGACCCTGCAACAAACCCAGAAGGTAGCTCTGTTCCTGCTCAGGAGTTCAAACACCTGCTCATTTTCCAACATACTGCCTGTCTACATTCTGCCTCAAACAAAAAGGCTAGTCATAATGTAACTGAATAAATGGATTCAGATCTGACATCAGAGAAGGCAACATTACAAACAAACAGTGGGAAACATTTCAGCCTCCCAACTTAAACTTGGGCATATCAATTGATCCAGCCATCCTTCCTTCTATCCATCCATGTGTTAATGGCAGGATATTTGTGTTAACAGCAGCAACAGTTTTATGAATGGCCACTGCTAATAACATAATTATCACCACCTATACTTCTTAAAATGCAAGTCTCATTGTTTCGTTCCACCTACCTAACCCTACAAATGTGTGTTACATACCCACAACTCGCAATAAAGCATCATGCAGTCGATGAAGTGAATTCTAGTTCACAAAAGCTTATTTTGTTATATTAAGTCGGTTAGTCTTTATGGTGCAACAGCTCATGCTTGTTTTTGCTGCAACAAAGTGACATAGCTAACTCTCTGAAAAACTTTTTTGTTTAAAGCTTTCATAAACTTCGAAACAACATCTGCATGAAATTCTTTTTGGTGTATTCCCCCTTACTTCAGAATGCTTTCATGGATCTGAAAACAAAATCGATAGATATGACCTAGCACCAGTGCTGACCTTCAACCAAATCAGATCAAAAGAGTCTCCATTTTCTGACTGACTATATTTCAGTAAAGAAATGTGTCTCAATTTCTAGTTTCTACAAGGAGAAAAACAAACACAGAAACAGTGCAAATCAATAAGAAAAGTTACCTTCAGATTAACCTTTATGTTCCCCCCAGTTAGGACCTTCTGCCTTCTCAAATAGGCAAGGCAAGGCAGTGGCTTAAATTCTGTGTGTAATGTTCAAGTAGTGACAGAGGACATACAAGTACATTCTGACGCTCAGCGCCTCATGAGATGGAAAAAGTGCTACATTTCCCTCAAGGGGAGGATAGCCAAGTGTCCTACTTTACAGATAACAGTCCAGTATTTCAAGAGCTGTCTGCCCCTACTGCCCCTAATCTGGTTTAAAGATAGAGAATCATAAGAAGGAAGAGCAAGAACCTTGTTGCAAGGAGTATTACATTTTTATTTAATCAAATATTTCTAAATCTGAATTGATGTGTATAAATTAGTAGGTATACAATTTGTGCAAATCATCTCTTTTTAGTTGACCAATTTATTTTATTTGGGGAATTTGCAAGTGGTCATCCTACTCAGGAGAGCATAAGCTTTTCCTCGAAAGTCCTGGATTCACAGAAAGAAGATGCACAGCTTGCCATCACATCCAATGCCTATGCTTCTTCCCTGTCATGTGGAAAGTCATCTTGAGTCAGGACAAGTGATTTCAATCTGCTAAATCTTCTATCATAAATACTGATCTGGGGCATGGATAGGGGTACGGTGTTTGTGTGTGCTTGGAGTATTTCAAAGCACATAGCTCAGATGTGACAGGTCTGCAGTGAGACATCATTAAGTGGGTCTATGAGAGGCATTGGTGAAGAATGTGGTAAGGAATTATTGGCGTCCATCAGTACCTGAACAACTCTCTTGAAGTTAGGGATATATGGATTTTGTTCACTGTGTTTACAGTGTGTGGATTGTCGGCCATCTGGACAGAATCAGGTTTTTTAAAATGTAGAAGAATTCAATTCCACTTCTGCAAATGTGCAACAGTGCTAATGGGCATCAGTAAAAGTACACTTCAGTGTAAATGCACATCAGCCCAAGTTCATATCGGCACTAATGTGCACTTGTGGTCTGATGTTTGACTGTATGGGAGGATTTGCACAAGTCTGGGAATCCATGCAACTGGAAAAAAGCCAATCTGCTGCAGAATTCACAGATCAGGTTCATAGGAATGCCAACTCATGTATTTCCCTCAGACATCCTTGCTTGAAGCATGATGATTGAAGACTCAGGAAAGCTTAGACAAATGGCTTCCTGGTTGTTATGGACCTGCCAACACTCCTAATGCATACGAGATACTGTAGGGTGGGTACGAAGGTGCACCAGATGGAGCCCTTCTGTCACAGAAAGGAGTCCTTTGGATCCAACCAACTCCTTGTGGGAGCTGACTACAGTATGTGTGGGAGTTTAGGGTTTTAATTTTAATTATGTGCAGTCACTGGGTGGGCATTTTGCGATACACGCCTTGCCTACAATGCACAGGCCTATACAATCATTTGTGCTTGAATGCATCTGTGGAAGAATAAAGCAAACATCATAAGCTTATTTCAGAGCTTAACCAATCTTAAGCATACTGCAAAGCATTTTTTCAACTTCCATTACACATTTATTTTCGGCAGCAGAGCCACCAGCACCGACAAATTACTATATATGCTCCTCATTACAGCATAAAATTGAAGGCTCCTGCTGTGTCAGTGTTGATCAAACTTCTCCAGAAGCCTTTATGACAAGTACCACAAACTCCGTGTCCTTGTAACAGGTCTCAAAGGCTAACTTGGAGCAGTGTCCTCCACCCCCTTTGTGACTCCCACTTGTTCAAAGGAGAAACCAAAATTTCCATCCAAGTCACTGCCATTTTTTAAGGAATTCAGCTCATTTTTAATCCTTGTGTGTCCTTGACAAATAAACCTGCCCTTTAATATTTCATTCTGTGATATTGTTCATAGCTTGGGCATAGGCAGCCTCAATAGCATATAATAAATAATCCAAGTTAAATGAACAAGAATTGTATGAACAAGAGCCAGAGAGCACAGGTGCCTTCATAAAAAAGAAGAAGGCAAACTGCGCTCCTCTTGGTATACTTCCATTGTGCAACAACATTTGTGGTACTAGTTATTTCTATATCTTGCCATGACTCATCCTCAATCTGTCAAGCTTTCATCCTTTACACCTGAAATGAGATCCCAGGAAGCAGAAATTTCTTGTTTCTTTTAATTGTGTTGTGCTAGTTAAAGGCCGAGGCACCCTCTCTATTTCTTTGAAGGGTGTCTTGACTCTGACCAGAAAATGTGCTTCTCTCTGGCTGCCTCCAGCTACTCTATACTACAATAACCTGCTTCTAGTTAGGGGTCACCAACTAGAGTTTATTAGTCTGTGATCCACCTGGTCATCCTGGCATAGAAGTCTCCCCGCCCCCCAAGCCTTCTTATATTCTTAGGTAGTATTAGCAAAGGGTGTGTGCGCACAGGGGAAGGTTTAGGAATAAGCGGATTGCACTAAAATCAAATGGCCACTAGTAGGCCATCTGGTTTATACATATACAATTTTAAAATGATTAATATTTGAGCATGTTAAAGATCAGCATTATTTTAAAAATATGTACACAGAGAGGGATGGATTTTAAAATATACTGTACTAGTTGCGAGAAAATGAAGGTGGCAAGATCTATTTTTAATAAATAGAGAGGCAACTTTAAGAAACAAAAATAAAAGACACTTCTTCCTTTCTATCTCTGTAAAGATGGTACTATACTGACCTACCAAAACAAAGAAAGTTACTGCAGTAAGCTTTGGACATGCATGTTGGTAATATAATGGACTGTATTTCCATAAGTACAGAGAGAAATCTGCCATCACTTCTTCGGGAACCAAAATCCATTGTCAAATACATCCTAAGGAAGGAAGTCTTAACTAGTGGGGTGCTTATCTAATCAGCTTCCTGGGGGCTGGATTAATTTATGCTACTCATCTAAGCTCAGACAATGTTCACAAGTCTCCCATGGCCAGGTGCATTGACTCTTCCTTTGAAGCTTGATATTATTTAATATGTTAAGGACAGAATCCTGTGCATGTTAGATATTATTTCATTCCTATACTGCATATAGCTGAAGCTCTCCTGGTAGTTTAGAACAAAGGTAGAAAAATACCCTAAAACTCAAAGCATCCCCGCTGTCGGCCATGCTGCAGGACTACCTGTGTTGAAACAAGTATAGGATTTCACTCTAAAAAAACTACAGGGATGACTAGACTTGCTCAGTTTATCACAGAGATGGGGAGTCATTGCTATAAAGGAAAGGTATATGTTTTGACAAGGGACAGTCATTGCCATGAGACAAACAACTCAGTCAGTTTGCTTCCAGATGATAGGAAAAAATTAGTCCTTGGGGTTTCATGGAGTTCTTAAATGGGATGAAATTGAGTGGAATGTCATCATACTTCTGTTCAGGTGTCCTTAGCTCATACCAGCAGGAAATTTGTCCTGTGGCTTAGCAAGATCCCCTTTCTTGTAACTAGAACCTGTTGGTTTATGTCCTACCTAGTATAACAACAACAAGAAGAAGTTTCATTATGTATGCAGCCCTTCAAACATAATGCTCTTGACCTTTCCCCATAGAACTTGATCTCTAGGCTTATCACCAATCTTGCCACCCTCCTCTGGACATGTTCCTAGGATGGGAATATGAGCAAACCTGTTTGCAGAAATGAAAGTTCTGCAAGTGTCTTGTCAGCTTCTTTCCAGACACAGATTTATTGATTACCTTTTTAAAAAGCACCAGCAGATGCAGGAAGGGCTTTTCTTTCCTACAGAGAAATCACAATCAGTTGCATGCAGTTTACTTTACTTCAACCAATGAAAATAGTAGAGGTATTCTGGAAGCAGTATCTAATTCTCAGGACAAAACATAAATGCTGCTTGTAATACTGATAAAATGGCAGATACGTGTTGAGCAGTTCCCAGTACTTCAGCTAGAGATTATTAGCTGTTACATGCTTTTTTTTTTATAGAAATACACAATCCCTTTTCATTTCATAGTTTGATTTACAGAGCCTTTAGGAAGTGAACAAGGATACCAAATGACAGTGTTTGTCCCTTTAGAAGTATGCAAGATTTTTTCCTTGTTTACTTCAAATGCAGAAAGCTATTGTGTGCCTTTGTGGTCACGTCCAACTCTTATTCTAAGATCATAACAAGAGCCCTGCTGGATCAGCCAAGGGTCCATCTAGTCCAGCATTCTGTCCACACAGTGGCCAACCAACTGCCCACAGTTCACACAAGCAGGAGATACTGCAACAGCAGAGACACAGTCTTTGATACTAGGCATGAGAGTTCTTTGATCTGTGGTTACCATATTACCTGCCACACTGGGATATTTAGAGTTCTGTTAATATTCTCCTGCATTGAATCTAGAGAGACACAAAAGTTTAAAAAACTAAGCCCAAACTTTGAGTGTGTGCATGATACTTTGCAACTTTTGATTCCTTATATACATTCTTGAGAATTCACAACCATATCCCCACCCCCAGAAAGGCATTTTGAACTGATAACTTTAAAGGGATCCTTTGCGGAATTCTAGGTATGTGGCATTAAACAAGCTTTTGAGAAGATGATTCATGTGTCTTCTGAAAATAAGAGTGTACCAGAAAAGTCAATGAAATCATAAAGGTCCATGAATACTTCATGTCTCCAGAAAAGAGAGCTACATATTGACTGTTCAATCAATAAGAAATCATTAAAACATCACTTTCTGAATCAGCTTCCTGAAGGGTTTATTTCCAGCTGTGAAGTATAATGTCTTATAATGAGGAATTGGCTGCACAATGAGAACTATTAAAAGGATTCAGAGAAAAGCAGAGTAAGCCAACTTTCTACATTTATGACCCTGGGTTTATTTCCCCAGTGGGCAACGAGTTTTAACCAAAGACCACATTTTCAGCTAAGAAAGTTCTGAGGAGGTAGCACCGTCAGCTTTGTCTACTGCCTCACTTTTACTTAAGCCAAATCTTTTTAGCTACTTGTTTTCCAGTTCAAAGAGTACCAGAGGCTTTGTCAAATTCTTCCCCAAATTATGCATTTCAGCTGTCCAAGGCCATTTGCTATGAGACAGCATTCTCCAACCTGGACTTCTCCTAATCCTTTTTGACAAAGGCAGGGCCATTGCTAGGGGGATAAAAAATGGGTGGTTGCCTAGGAGGCTGAGAGAGCCAGAAGACCAAACAGAGAGACAGCAGCAATAAATGCCAGAAGAGGCTTAGCCTACAGTGAAGGAAAATGCGACATGGGCCAGGTTGGATTCAGCCACTTGCCATTTTTAATCACCTTTTCTTCCTTGTGAAAGGTGGGAAGCTGAATCAGAGTGTTATCCTTGTGGGATCTGCTGCCAGAAAGGGCACTGGCATGCAGTAGAAGCTGTTTGTGGAACAGGAGAGCATTTGTCCAATGAAGTGCTTTGTCCAGATTCTCACATCTCTTCATGTAAAGAAAAAGTACTATAGGTACTATGCATCAGGTTGGGAATCAAAGGTGGGAGTTGGGTCTAGACATATTGAAGACCAATGGTTTAAAGCAAGCATATATTGTATTCCACACAAATGTAAGAAGCACTTGCAGTGCAGTGACAGTGATAAATTGTTCATGATAAAAAAGCAACAAAAAGTAAAATATCCATATATTGAACAAGTCACATCTCCCCCATGGGCCTATTTCATGCTGTTCAGGAGCTAGCAGCATTAGCTTGGGAAAAATCCAAAACTGTACCTTTCCTGTCTTGAGAAATTCCTCCAAAATGTCCTGTCCATGACATCCCAGCTAAGCTGTTCTAAATTCAAGGCTGTGGCTTCCTGTATGGAGTCAGTCCATCTCTTATTTGATCTTCCTTTTCTTCTTCTGCTTTTGACTTTCTTCTCCAGTGAGTCTGGCCTTCTCTGATGTGTCAAAGTATGGCAGCCTGAGTTTTCTCATTTTTGCTTCTAGGACCCACTTCTCATAATACCAGACCCCAACATGAGCAGTCCTATGAAGCTAAATGTTGAGAGATTAAGGACAGAAAGGAGGTGGTACTTCTTCACTCACTGCATATTCAAAGTGGGATGGCCACCAACATTTGAAAGGTAATAAGACAAGATCATGTGGAACAAGGCAACCTGTAGCTTTGAGTTATGATGGTTGCATATTCCCTCCAGTATCCAGCAGTATGCCTCTCTTCTAATTGTTGGGGAACACAAGGAGGAGGGTGCTAGGACACTCATGTGCTGCTTGCAGGTTTCCTGAATACAGCTGGTTGGCCACTGTGTGAACAGAAAGCTGGACTGGATAGGCCTTTGATCCAGCATGGCTCTTGTTATATTCTTGTAATCAGTTCCCATCAGACCCATTGAGTCTTCAGACCATGAGTCATCAATGGTCAGGAATACTGAGAGCCGTAGTCCTCCCTATTCTGGAATGGCACCAGAATAGGGAGGGCTGCCTTAAAGACTACAGTAGGGATTAAAGAATTTTTTTTCCAATTCATATTTATCAGGACCATGATGCCAAAAATCCTTCCTCAAAGCTTGTAACAGCCCCTGGCGAAGTTACTTGGACAAAATAGAAACTTCAGGGCACACTTTATCAGGAAAAGCAATACAGGAAGGAAGGGACTAAATTTCTACTTGATGTACATGGTCTCAATCCAGACTTTTCTAATAGACATGGCCAGTTCTGAGCATGTTCCTTAAAAATGTCATACATATAACATATGGTTTACCCAGTTTGCCTTGGATTAAGAACATGGGTTGTTAGCAGGAGTGGGAAAGAGTGGAACCTCAAACATGCTAGCCACAGCTGGAGGGAGATTAGAGACTGGATCACCAAGCAACAGTTGTAAATGTCCAGGTCACTTTTTTTCCCTGCAGCATTATGCTGTTGCTTTTAGCGGCCATAGCTTGAAATGCAATAGAGATATCTGTAAACCTGACCCTAAGCTCTATTAAAATTATAGAACATGTAAATACAATCACATAGATGGGGAATATGGGGCTGCATCCATTAGTTCCACTCCACATCCTTTCCCACTACATGCTAGTGAGCCGGTGTGGTGCAGTGGTTAGAGTGTTAGACTGGGGATCCAGGGCATCCAGTGCCCGCTTGGTCATGAAGCTCACTGGGTGACTTTGGGGCAGTCACAGCCTCTCACCCCAACCTACCCCACAGGTTTGTTGTTGCCAGAGTACGATTAAGAGGAGGTGGAAGAGATGTAAAGGGCCTTGAGTTCCTTGAAATGAAAAATGACAGACTAGAAGTATAAGAAAGAAAGAAATGCTGGCCTTCTCTACAGATGTGGAGCAAACGTTCAGCAATCTAGTCCTGAGAGCTAAAGCCAGCCTTTCTGGGGTCCCAATCTGACACTCCGGGCTCCCCGGACAGCCATCCTCCTCCTACGCATCCCATTTATTTTTACCAACTGTTGATGGTCTGGTGGTTTCCCAACTTTTCTGTGCACACCCCTCCCTCATTCACAAAGATTAGCATGTATATATTAAGGCTTATTTACTGGCAGGAAGAACTGAACAAAATAAGATTCCAGTATACTCATCAGAAATTTTATTGTAAAAATTACAAGCCTAGGCAAGTAAGACAGAAACTGTAGGCATTTTTCTGTTAAAATTTGCTCATGATCACACCCTAATAATCCTTTGTTATTTAGTTGACAGTGCGTAGGTAGCACATACAGTTTACTAAACATTCCCTGTCCCCAAAGGGAAAAGAGGACAGCAGAACACTTTTCTGGCTTATGGTGCACAGACAAGAGACAATGGATACAGAGGGATGGAAGAAAGTAACTAGCTGCCACAGATATGTAAAATGATACACCCATTTAGAACAGAGAAAAACACTTATTGCAAAATGAATGCCTTCTTTTCTCATCTATGACACAGAATCTCCTCACCACTTGTGCTTTCAAACAGCTTGAATTGTGAGCTGACATACTGGATAGCATAGAATCGGCAGGACTGAAATGAGTCACTATGGGCTTGGAAAGGCTATGACTTTTATTATTTCTATGGCAGTAAATAAGCCCCTCTCCCCATCCTTACCAGCAGCCCAGTGGTGGGGAAGAAGGAGAGAAAAAGAGGGCAAGAAAAAGGTGGTCCTCAATTGCTAGGCTTTGTGTTGGACTCTCTAAAGTGAAAAATCTTAGATGTGATCAAGGAAAAAATGTGCATGCACAGCACTTGTTCAGTACCAATATATGCAGGTTCAATCCAGTTTCTAGAAGAAGCTTCCAATTCTGGAAATTCAATAACAGCAGGCTATTATTTTTCTATTATCTGTGCAAAGATTTAAAGATTATGCGGACTCTGCCCAGTATAAAAGGTACAATCCCAAAGGCAAAAGGATGTATATCAAGGTGAGTGGAGAGAACAAGTAAACACCTGTTCAGGTAGCAAAATTTTCCAGTTATGTACTGAACAGGCTCCTGATAAACAAGTGCATTAGGTTAAAAGAAGCTACTTTATATCATCTAGAGTTCCAGATATATTTTTGGAATTTTATTCTGGAAAAATTGAGCCCCTCTAAACAACGAAGCACTTGAGGGGAACAACAATTGATTTTAGAAGGATCTGAGTACACTTAGTTCTCTTTGACTTACACCCTGCATGATTATATTCTTGAAGATTACCACAGCAGTAATTTTTCTCCCATTTAGGTTTCCTGTAACCCTCCCTTTTACCATAACAACTTATGGCTGGACCCTGTACAGCAAGAATGGACATGACAAGGTGATAGACATATTTGTGCCTAATTTCCCTGGAAGCTTAGTAATTGACAAAAAAGGCAAAAGAAAAAGTTGACAAACAAATCTGACTCCTCTCTCTCTCTGAATCTCTCTCTTCCTCTTTTACAGGGAGGGCGAGAGACTGCACAGTGTTTGACAATAGACAAATTCCATTCATTTTAAGGGAATCTATTGTATTGCTGAGTTATCTATTTTTCTTTAATGACGATACTTGTTCATTGGAACTGTAAATTATTCAGTTCCACAATGAGTTATTTAAAAACAAGTGCATGTGGTAAAACAATCACAATGCATGATTGCTTTTATTTTATTTTAAAACTCCTATTAAATATTTCAACTGCATTCACTACACACACACACGCACACATTAAGCTCGATTATTTTTCCACTGTGCATTGAATGATAAGTGGGCGCAGTATGTCATATTCATTTGAGGGGGAAAACATAATTGGGAGTGGATAAAACAGCTATTTTCATTGTTAGTCATGTCTGGCTGCCCTATTGAGATATCAAAATGAACCCTATTGTAGAGTAGGAGAAGACGGTCAATTATTTTTAGCACATAGAAAACCTGGCAAGCATATTATAAGACAACAAATATGTAGATAATAAAAAGAGAAACAAGGATAAACATGAATTATAGCAATGCTAACTGCAGCCACATTGGCACCAATACAGAGTGAGGACTCCTATAGAAGTATAGAGAGCCTCATGTTCTCTGGAAGTGTGGAAACACTCCATGTGCACAGCAGAGAATTCTCCTGCACATAGTGTAGCGTGGCATCCTTCAAGGAACAGAACAGGAGACCTCCCCATCCGTGAAGAGCTTTGGGGTATGACCAATATCCACAAGGCATGCTCAACAGCATATACACTCAAGTTTCACAGAGACCTTTATGAAATGCTAAAGCAGCCTAAGAGTTATGACACCTTGTGGGCCTGGACTGTGCAATGTCCTGCCATTCTGTTGGGAGGGCCACATAAAATTCCCCTTGTCAAACAAGGTAAAAACCATTCAAAGCCTTCCCAAACCTGTTGATAAAGGCCCTTGTTACTTCACAGGATATCAGGAGCAACTAGAAGTCTGTAAAGTTCTAGGGTTCAGAGGTTTTCTCCATAGGACTGACCAAGATGACAGGGTGTTGGTCCTTTCTCTCTCCTACATCCAGAACAAGTTTTTCCCTAGGCATTCTCTCTTGTGCTTTTCTGGACTGGGGTTCCACCAATCTCATGTGGATGTCTTCTACCTAGGGATCTCTTGCTTTCTCCAACAAATGCAAGACTACTGTTCTGCAGAGGGGCAGTTAGCATGTTCAACTGCTGAAGGGAATCCCTCTTGGAACTATTCCTTTTTGTGACCCTTGTGATATTGCATTCCATCCCTTTGTGGGAAGCCAGGAAAAGCCAATGGGGTGCCATTCCTCCTGCCTGACCAGTCTTTTTTGACCTTCTTTTTTATCAGCTTCTTTTCCTACTAAGTTTGGTTCAAGCCCTTTTTTCTGACCTCTCTTTTTCCTCTAACATATAGTGTTACCCTTGGCCCAGATGCCTTTCCTAGTCTCTCCCTGAACTTTCTTTCTTCTCTGCTTGCTTCTCCTGGCTCCATCTTTCTGGTACCCACTTATCCCACTTTACCACCTGCTTTATTATTACTTCTCCTTTGTCTTGGTCATACCCTCTGTTCTCTCCCCACTCACTCTCACATTTAAAGAAACATGCAGCATTTCTGAGTGTTTCTGCTGTACTTGATGCAATCAAACATAGTCATGGCTCTTACTTGGTGGTAGGTGAACCACTGATCGTAGAGCATTTCTGTGGATGCTACCACTGATCAGTCCAGCACCCACTGTGACCAAGATAGTGGGGGCTGGCATAGGAGTCCCTTGTTGAGGTCAACAGTTATGAGAAAAGTGATAGTATTTGCGTCTTTTGGGAGATCAACCAGAATCTACTATACACAGAGAATGTTCAGCGCAGTTCTGTATATGGTTTCTCAGATGTGCACCTCAGTGTGTTTGAAGGGGCTTACTCCCAGGTAAGTGTGGCCAAGACTGCAGACACTCTAGTCTAACATTGTGCTTCCACAGTGGCCAACACCAACCAGATGCCAGTGTGAAGCCCACAGGCAGTTCAGAAGCACAATTTACAATCTCCCTGTGTACCCCAGGACTGGTGTTCAGCGATATCCTGACTCTGTTACTGGAGGGAATAAATATTCATCCTAATGACCAGTTATTTGAATCATTAATTCTAAAATCAACAACAGACAACCAATGGGGCAGGGAATTTCAGAAGCCTTCAAAGGAAGTTACTGGGAACTAATGAATTAATAGTGCAATCTTATACCTGTGTACACATTGGAAGTAATTGCCCATGTATTTTGTAGCTCCAGGAAACATGTATAGCTTGGTTTTGGGTATCAACATAAACAAAACTCATTTAAATGCTGGTTCCTTGACCCTCATTCTATACAACTCCTCTTCTTGTGGTTAGTGTCTGGTCATGAAAATAATGGAGCTTGATGTACTCTCGAATTGTTCATCTCATTAACTGAGCCATTGAAGGGGGTTGAGGTTGCATGCTTTCAAGTGCTTATGGGGGAGGGGACACTATTCTTTTTAGCATGAACATTTTTGAAGATTCCTTCAACAGGTTTTTTTTAATGATATATGAAAGGGAAAGAATAGACAGCTCCTTCAAAAGGTTTCTAGAAACTGAGCTGGGGATAAAGTCTTGAAGAGTCATAGGGGAATTCATTGGCACAACTCAAAATGAATATGTTTCCAAAATGGGCTCTCACGAACAAACTTGCAGGCAAAAATAATAATGATAACGATACATAAAAGAACTTCTGACAGTGATATGCAGATTGATTAGCTATCCCAAGTTCCCTATTAAATCTGTTCCATCTGTTTAGGGCATTGCTTCCATATAATCTTGACATAGTTTATTTTGCAAGATATTTACCCAAAAAAACAAATTCATGAGAGACCTGATGAAAACTCAGCTTTCCCCACTAGGTAAAAGTTTAGTAAAAACTTAGAGAAAGTAACTTTGATAGATACATTCTGGATTGAATATCACACAACTTATGACAGAACAAGTGGTTTCAACAGGGAAATGCTTTCCATACACTTAGTTTCTGTAGACTTCAGTGATGTTTTGAAAATAGTATTCTGGCACAAAATGCTAAACTCATACGATTTAGTCAGTATTCCCCAACCTAGTGCCCACCCAAAATATTGGACTGCAATACTTATCCAGTCCCAGCTGCCATGACCTTGATAAGTTAAATGATAAAACTATGAAGGCTCACTACTTCATTGCATACTAGAAGAGAGCTAAGCATAGTAGATCATGTAAATAGGAATTGCTGGCACTCAACCAACAAGGATTAGTTAAGTCCATGATTCAGGATAACTTCAATGGGAAGTTACCAGCTCCTGCAGCAAAAAGTGATGAATGAAACATTCATTTCCAGAACAGGACAGGTTAACATAACTTTCAGGAGAAAGCTCTCCTGAACTGTCCAGGAAATTAGCATTTCTACATATTTCTGGGATTGGTTCCTGCTTGAACAAGTGAAAAAGCAGAAGCTCAGTAATATAGTTGTATTCTGCCCAATGAGAATATTTTCAAAACTTACTTGAGCTTAATTGCTCACTGTGCCAAACAGTTTTCCTATCCTAGTGACAAGATGCCAAGGCCTATTTTTCATGTGTATTTTCTTGAGCCCCCTCCATGCAGCTGGCCAATACAAGGAGTGGTAAATAGAACCACACACACTAGCCCTACCCTGGACATTTACTGGCAGGAGAGCTATGAACAAATACCATTTGTAAAGATGCTATGAGAAGTATTCACAGTTGCCTGTGCACTAGTGGACATGACTTCTAGCACAGTAGTTTTTGGAGCAACCTTGGAAACTAGACAAACTAGCTTTTATAGCATGGAAAAGGTTAGCAGAGCTTGCAAAAATGGGGACATTGTCCTGTCCTGAAATGCCAGTGTCATTTTTTCTAGGTTTTATCTTATTTTTGCCCACATAGTCAATGACATGCAACAGGCCACTTTATCTGGAATAACATAAGTGACATTGGCCTCACCATCCATCGGTAGAGATATTAATTCCTCAAGTAACTCACAAAACCCAAGAATAGCATTCAGCTACAATTTAACAGTAGAGTAGGGACTCAAAAGTTGTAGAGAGCTCTGTTTCATTTCTGAAGTATGGAGATGAGCAAGAATATTATGCTTTTCTAAAATGCCTTTCATCTGAAATTCCCAGAGCACTTGATTTATAATTATTCATATGTCTTCATATGTCTTACAGTGCTCATTACAGAAAAGGACAAACTGAAGAACACAGATCAGCCTCAAGTCACATGAATCAGTGAGCCAAGCTGTGAATGTGACAAAGCTTCAATTCATATATTGTTCTTCCTACTATGCAACCTCCCTATATGATTGTCAGTCAATCAGAGGACTGTGGACTGTTGTGTGTACAATGGAGGATATCACAAAATCATATCATTATTATGATTTCAAGACCTCCCATCTTGTAAGTTATTGTTAAATGATTTCATCAGATTCTGGCATATTGTAAAGTCAGACCTTGAAAATGTACCTTCAATGGACAGGAAAAAGATAGAGCAGAAGTTTTCAATGCAGTAGACACTCACAAACACTTCCAGAAGTGACCATACAGTTCAGTCCCTGCCCCTTTAAAATGGAAAAAATGTTAGGGTATCAGGCTCCTTAGTTTGCTACTAATTAACTGTTCAGCTAGTATGAAGAGGAAGTGAGGCAGGGGAGTACAGGGAAGAGAAAGAGCCAAGCCAGAGCTTAGAAAAGGAGGAAAAAAGTGAGGCTAGAGTTTGAAAGTGGAGAGAATGAGAAAGATAAAACAGAGTAGGAAAGAAAGAATAAGGCTGGGGATAGGAAGGGAATGAAAGAAAGAGGCTAAGGGTGAAGAAGGGAGTGCTATAGTAAGGGAAGGGTGAGGAAGGTAGTAGGGAGGCTAGAACCTGCGAATACAAAAAGAGAAAAAGGAGTAAGCGGAAAGGCCTGAATGGACAGAGAAAGAATGAGAAAGGGAGGAAGCAGCACTTTTTATTTTCTCCCTACTTGGAAGCCTCTAGCCTCATTCTCATTCCCTCTCCCCACCCCACCCCACCCCACCATTGTCTCCCCATTAGCCAGGCTCTCACAACTTCCCTTATATGACTTTTGTAACAGCCTGTCAGCATCTAGGGTGTGGGCAGCTGACTAACCAACACAGGCACCAGGGCCTAGGCTGCTAGGCTAGAGTCCAAAGTCCAGCCCCAAACAAATCCATATCTTTATCCAACAGTCTGAGATCAGTGTCAGGAGTAGAAAAGTAAGATAAACCATTCAGACAGCAGCTGAGTAAACATTATACCAAGCTTTGTGTAAACAGATTAATAAATAAAAAGTCCAGTCCAAGAAGCAAAGGGTCAAGAAACCAAGGCAGCAATGCAAACAGGTACCTGAGGGCTGCAGTAGGAACATGACCCAAAGCATGGGCCAGGAAACCAGGTGCAGGAGGAAGGCCTAAGAGTTCAGGTCAGAAAGACCACTGCAACAAGTCTGAAAAGCTTCATTGCCAAGGCAGATTCTCTGGGGAATTGCCAGTTCTTCTATAGCTCTTCCCAAAGGCTCCCAGGTGATGCTCATGAAAGCTCTGGCAGCTGCAGTCAATTGAAGGAGTCATTCTGCAACTGCCTGGGCAGCTCTTCTCCTGCTCAGTCAGCAGATGGAGCTCTGAACCTGCCTTGGATGCTGACACAGTCATTTGTGATGGTACCCACAGCAGTTTCTTAAATTCCCCAAAGTGCCCACTGGCCCCAAAACTTGGGAGCCCTTGATTCAGTTTGGTCCTTGTATCACTCCTTTGTCTAAAGCACATGTATTGGCCAGGTCTTCCAGCTGAGCTCCTTCAGAACAAACCATCATTTTGGTTCTTGCACACATACTTCTTATAGAATCAAAATACTAGAAAGGACTCAAAGACTGTTTTTAACTACCCATCCAAGGTGCTGGGAGGATAGTGAAGATAGTCAAGCACACAGAACACAAATATCCTGCAGCAATCCTAACCAATGGGATTAGGATAAGTAAATTCTCGGCTCAATTTCAGTGCTGCCATGCAGAGCACTCTAACAAAATGCTAGTACTGAGCCCAGTACTATGGCAGCTCTAGAGTGTTCCCATCCGTCATAGGCATGCTGGAAAGTTTGTTTCAGGCTGGTTTTAATAGGTAGCACTAGAGTAGGTTAATAAATAATGGCCACACAGGAGCTATCAAAACTCAATGAACTTGACACCCAAAGCTCTACTCACCATTCCTAACTACATCCACAATCAGAGAGAGGGACAATGCATAAGTGATGCCGAAAGAACAAACAATGCATTTTTAGGGGTACAACTTGCTTATAATAACTGTTTGCATGCTTTATTTAACTGGAATATTGCTAGTCTACCTTTCAACCTTCTCTTCACATGATGACTCAGAATTTCTAAAATAATATATAAAACTCAAATACGGTAAAACACAAACTACTGCCATTAAAAGCAGGAGTAAGTCTTACCACTATAAACCATTGAAAATACTGGAAAAATATAGTTTACATGGCACTCCAACCCTTCCTTCAGGTTTGGTGCCATAAAGGGACAGAAGAATGTTACAGATCAGGTGCCACAATTAAGATGTTCTCTCTCATGTGGACACTTCTCTCATCTCTGCAGGTGGACCCCTGGGTTTCCAACAAGGCTTATAACAACTGGGCAGGCTCATATGGGAAGAAGAATTTCTTCAGCCATCACATCCTCTTGCTTTATAGACTGAGCACATGTCTTTGAACTGTGTCAAAAACAAATGGTAGCTTAAAAAGGCCAAGGTTTTGAGGCACTGATTTAAAAAGCTTATTTCTAAGATGTTTAACTGCTTTTTTGCTTTCTTCTGAATTAGATGAACTGTCTTCATAGGCAGACCAATGTAAAGTGCATTATACTCATATCACCTGGATGTTTTAAGTGCATAAGCAGTTATAGCCAAAGACCATATTTTCTAGAAAGTTGGCATTCTAACCACAGCTGGTTAAACAGGTACCCTCAGTCTATAGAAACTGAAATTCATTCATGCACAGGTAACTGGATGAATCCTTGGGAAATACTATAATTGAACTCAAAACAATATGACATCCAAGTCAGAGCAAGTGCTGTTTTCTTATTTTTTTATTGCATCTGTTATTTATATTCTATCTGCCATCTTTGTATGGCATGTTTTTATAAAGAGCATTATAGTCTTGCTTGAGCCTCCTAGTTGGAAAGAAGGGATCAACATATTTCAAGCAGTATTTGAAACAAACAAGTTTATAGCTGATTCTTGCAATAGAAAACAGCAGGGAAGCAACATTTCATTAGCAGCATAATACTTTAGTTCATACATGACAAAAAATATCTACACATTGGAATAGGTATGTGTAGACACAACAGCATGGGACATGTAGCAGGCAGAGAGACTTGGTGCCATTAACAAGGTACCAATGACTGGAGCACAGGGCAGGAAAGTTTTCTCAGCCCATCCATAGTCTTGTGGAATGCAATCAATTAAAATAATACACCTGAAATTCAAACAGAGGTTAAAGACAGAGGAAGAGAAGGTGGTGGAGTGTGCAATCAGTGAGAAATGATTTTATCGCCAGTTTCCTCTCAAGTGTTAAGAGAACCCCCAGTGGGGGGAAAAAACTAGAATTCACCATACTGTTACAGCAATAAAAACAGGCCACAAGCAAACTTGAAAGAAAACAAGTCATATTTAGAAGAAACAGAAATGATATCCTGGATGGATAACATCTGCTCCATGCACTCTTTAAAATTCCTGTGAAATTTATTGTGAGGGCACATCAATTTGAGAAAATTTGAAGCGTAAGGAATAACTGGCAATAAAGAATCATTTTAGCAATAATTGGCAATCAACTGATGAAATTCATAGCCTGGGGTTGTTCAGGCTGCAAATTACTGCAGTTTTAGTGAGAATAGTATTTATAAGGTGATTATCTCTTTTAAAGTCTTTCATTAACCCACATGATGATAATTTTGCTAAGATGTTTGTACCTTGCCTAGCATAGTTTGTGATGATAAGTTACAATTCAAAAGTTCTGTGCTTGGAAATAAGAACCAAGTAAAGTTAATCCAATTCACTCACATACATTGTCACAACAATAGACATCTCTAATGAAAAACTCAGTGTTAGTAAAACTGGCCAGTCACCAATATTAATTAATACAAAGGTAAGTGTTTCTCAAAAGGTATCAAAAAGTCAATCAGTACAACCAGGAGAAAGTTAACTTCAGCAATCAGTGTGAACTAGTCTTTTGGCCTAACAAAAAGCTACTATAAAAGAAAAAAATCCAGGCAAATTGTTTCTTGAAGTATTCAGCGTAACAGTAAAATCTTAAATGTACCTGCTTGGAGGAAAGCCCCACTGAGTTTCATTGTCCTAGTGCATAATACTTAAGACCAGATCCCATTATTTTAGAAAGGGTGTGTCATGGGTGATACTGAGTACATATAAGAACAGCCCAGCATCAAAGGTAGGCATGGCTGGGCATTTTCCATAGGGCTACATGCAAGAGGGGCTCACTGACAGCAGCCCCTTGTAGCTGCTTCTCCACGTCAATGTTGCAACCCGCTTGTTCATCTCCCTCTTCCTCTGGTCCAGCTTATGGTGATAATGAGGAGGAACAGTGGCTGCTACTGGCACTCTGTCTAATGAGAAAGTGGTAGCCCTTATGGCAAGGATTAAAACGATAAGTACAGGAGCAGCTGGTGACAATGGTGGTAAGAAGGTAGACAATGAAGGAGACCCAAGCAAAGTGGCTTGCCCAAAAGCCCTCCAAATGCTGAATCCAGGACTGCATAAGAAACTCAACATTAGCAGCATCCTTAAAGCAGATGACTATAGGATTGCGGCATAGACTATTGCATACAATTAATCATACTTACACTTAAAATGCAAATTTACAACTTGTTCATGGACTTTTTGGATATTATTACTTTAGCACTGTTTTTTCATAAGCCCCAGTGGAATTAAGGAGCTCGTATTTGGTTTAATGCATTACATCCAATAGCAGATGGGATGTGTAAAGACCTAGAAATTGCTAAGGAATCTTAGCATTTTTATTCTCTAATATTTAGTGTTGCATTAAAATCTGTTGAATATTTCTTCTCACATGTGGCAAATAGCATTTGAACCACTGCAGGTTACAGCTCATATTATTTTTTAATCTCATGTTTAAATTATTCAGGACTGAATTGAAGGCTCCATTACAATTTGGTCAAGGAAAAATTGCTGATGATTACAAGATATGCAATGTGATGCATCATTAGTCTTTTGGTGAAGAAAATGCATAACTTTCTGAGTATAACATGTGGTATTTAATTAACTAAATTAGATAAGGCAAAATGTGGAATGAATTTTTATTACTGGCAGAGGTTTTTTTGTAATGATGCTGCATTGACATGAAAAGCTAATACAGATACGGCATGCAAAACTCATCTGCTCTACTGGGATGCAGATTAAAATTTCCAACATTTCCCCCATCTCTCCAAACCTGAAGGTTATCTCCGTAACATTATTAAAATCACAGTGCTATTATCTTTCAGTTCATTCCCTCAGAATACCTATAAAACAGTGGGCATTAAAAATAGAAATTACTCATTGTAGCTCAAAACCATTTATTACCAATGGCCCTTAAGGGTGAGATGTTAGACAATTGAATACAATTGTAACCAATGCATTTGATAAAATTTATCTTTTATTATTTTGGTGCTTTTTTTCTTTCATTCAATGTCAGATTGGTAATTGTTAAATTTTGTGCAATTTAAGTGGAAGTATTACAGCAACATTTTTAAAAATTAGGCAAGTTAGGAGTATGTGTTGGATTCAGATAAAACCCAAAGTCTAAACTGCTTCTGGTGCTTCAAAAAGCAAAGTAGGCTTCCCTTGGACCCAAATGCAGCTTTGTTACAGATTCTAGCTTCAAAGGTTCAGGCTTATATCTTCTTTCCAAATAGTGTCTTTTAGTCATTTCTCTAAAACAATGATTAATACGAAGGTAGCATTTTACAAGGGCCCTTTAGGAGAGGGCAAGAATGGGTCTGTGAGATGGCCATTCTTTCATAGTCAAACAAAACAAATAAGATAACACTTGAAATACAAATAATCAGATGTGCTAAAAAGCACAGGACTGTAGTCCTAGTGTATCCTAATATGTATGCAAAAATAATGTTTATTTATTTAAAATATTGTCCATTGTCCATTCAGTCATATTGGCTATCTGAATGGTTTAAACCCAGATTTTGTTAAGTTCATGTTTTGTTATAGTTACACATGATATCATACTCATTATATTCCCAATCAAAACAACTTTCCCCAGTATATTGGCAATGCAAGGTTTTTCACCTATTTTCTAAAGATGCACATCCTCTACAGTTCTGGGGGTATTTTATTTTTTAACCACCAATCAGCCATGCTGAATTCTTTTGAGACTTTATCATCTTTTCCTTTTAAAAGGTCTTTTCCTCATATTCACTGAATACAAGATAAGATGCATTTGCCTCCTGATGTTTTATCTTTGCTGTTGTACTTTAAACTTTACAACCCACAGCAATTTTTTCCTTTAATATTTTGGGTCTATCTTAGCCACCAGGTCTTCCAAAAGCCTCAAAATCTCTGCATGTTTCATTATGTCTTTACTAAACTCCCTTGTGGATCTATTAAGAAACCCTTTTTATGTCTTCACCTGCTTGCAATCTTAACCCTCCTTTATCAACTTGCCTCCCAACATCTTCACTTCAAATTCCAAATGTTTCTTTTTGACTGCTTTCACAAAGGCATATTCCAAATAAGGCTTTGGGGGAAAACCAAGAAAGCACTTTGCCTTTCACATTTCTGCTTCCAGAACAATGCCTTTCTGAACAGGTGATTTGTTTCAGATTGATGTTTGCTGCTGCCTGAATAGTCCCTTGTAGGTGGCCTTGTCCATTTAACTCCTCCTTGTTGTCATTCTCCTCCTCCTCCTCAATTTTTTTAAATGTAGGGTAGACACTACCATTGTTTGGATTGCAATAATACAACTCCTTCCCTTGTAAATAGCAATTATATGGTGGGGAGAGAGCTTCTGCGAATTGTCTCCTTGTATTCTACCAAGAGCCATGTCTCACTCCTGCTACCAAATTTGCATGTTGTCAACAAAACTGGAACGATAGTACAAGGAAACAAGAATAATAGAATAGTAGGGTTGGAAGGGGCCAAGAAGTCCATCCGGTCTGATCCCCTGCTGTTCCAGGGCACTAATTTATACCACCTCACTCTGATGGCTGTCCAGTTTCTTTTGGAATATCTCTAGTGTGAGAGAGCCCACCACCCCTCTAGGCAGCTGGTTCCACTGTCTTACTGCTCTGAGAGTGAGGGAGCTTTTCCTGATGTCCAGCCTGAATCTGGGTTGTCGCAACTTGAATCAATTATTCTTTGTCCTACACTCTGGTATCAGCAAGAAGAGATCTTGACCTTCCTCTTTGTGACAGCCTTTAAGGTACTTACAGAGGGATAGCATGTCCCCCATCAGACTTCTCAAGACTGAACATGCAGAGTTCTCTCAGTCTCTCCTCATAAGGCAGTGTTTCCAAACCCTGCGTCATTTTTGTTGCTCTCCTCTGGATCCTTTCTAATTTTTCTGCATCTTTTTAAAATCTTGGTGCCCAGTATTCCAGATGAACTCTGACTATTGAAGAGTATAGAGGAACTACTACTTTTCCTGATTTGGAAGTAATACTTCTATTATTGCAATAAGAGTACAATATTGGTAGTTTTATTTTCAAATTTTCTTTTAGTTACACCTAACATGGAGTTTATCTTTTTCACAGTCTGTGGGCAATCTGCATCAGGCCTCCAAACAGGATTGTGTCTCTGGCAGTGCAGTTCTACTTGCAAACGAACTGCACACTCCCTGTATATCTTGTTTCCCTGCAAAAAGTTGTGGTTTTTCCTGCTACATTAGCAAATTCTGCAGGGGAATTGAAAGGGAGCTGCAAAACTGACCATGAGGCAGGGCACTCTTGGTCCATGACATATATGTTGCTCACCACTAGATCATATGCACAGATGAGCTGAAAAATAGCTGGCAACACCTTATTTGGGTAGTTTTTGGCTCCTGTCAGGCTCGAATCCCATAAATTTAAGTAAATAATAGAAAGGGCCTTAGTATTTTGTGTATTTCAGCTTTTCCCTTCCTCAGCACAGGTTAGGCTCCACAAAGCCCCTCCCCACGTGCCTGCAAATGCCAGCCAAGTTCTCCCTGTTCCTGACCTTGCCATGTTAAGCAGCAATGCCTGTTTGCATTTTGCGTGAGCCCAGGTGGAGCCCCTTGCATGACTGGGAACTCTGAGAAGGCAAGTAGAAGGACCCTTCAGGCCTTGATGTTCAATGAGGCAAGACTGGGGATAGAAATGCAGAGGCATGTGCCCCCTGACTTGTATTTATTTATTAGATTCATATCCCACATTCCATGTCACAAAGAACTCAGAGTGGCTTACATCATTCTTCTCCTCATTATGAGATGGCGAATAGTTGGCTCAACAATACTGCAAGTGGGAAGGATCTTGGAACTGTTGTAGATGACAAGCTGAATATGCCTCAAAATGTAATGTAGATGTACAAAGGGCAAATGCTATTTTGGGGAGTATTAATAAAAGTTTAATTCCAAATCATGCAAAGTACTAGTGCCCCTTCATTCGGCCAGTGCAGTGTAGTGGTTAAGAGCACAGGACTGAGACTTGCGCAATCTGGATTCTAGTCCCCATTCAGCCATGGAGCCACTGAGTGAGTTTGGGTCAGTTGTAAACTCTCAGCCCAACCTACCTCGCAGGGTTGTTCTTGTGAGGATAAGATTGAGAGGCAGAGGAGAATTATGTCAACTGCCTTGCATTCCTTACAAGGAAAAAAAGGCAGGATAGAAATAAGAGAAAGAGACAGTGAAAGCAAAAGCAAGAGGAAAAGAAATAATTTGTATCTTTCTCAGCTGGACAGGAGAGCAAAATTTCAGGCTTGATGAGAAAACTATCTGGGCCTCAAAGTTCTTGACTTTCCTCCCTAAAGCTTGACTTTCCTCCCTAATGGGACTTTCTTCTCTAAAGTGTTTCCTTCAAAGCTCTGCTTGGTAGTGTCCCACATGTATAAGAAGGAAGAGATGCGTGTTGGCGGGCTGTCTTTCAATTGTATCACTAATCTGTGCTCCAGGGAGACAGCATACCCGGCAAGTCCACAGGTCTTCCCATGTGTGTCCATCTCATGCAACAAGGAGGTTCCCACTAACACTCTTCTCTTCTACTTCATGCAAGCCTTGGTATCATTGCCCCTACTTTGTTGACCTCTAGTTCAGTGTTTCATAGGGTGTCTTGTAGTTCATCCACGGCAGGCTGCCCTCTAGGCTCATCTTTGACTAATTGAAAGTGGTTTGAGCGTTCCACTGGTGCAGAATGTCTTCTAGTTCTAGCACCTACTTATCAGCCTTTTCCAGAGAATTTCCTCATTTTCCCTTCCCTCAGGATTCTCTTCTTCTGCCCCAGCTTCCTGTTGAACTTCTAGCTTCTGTAGTACTCTTAGCTATTACAGTTCCATCACTCTGTCTAAAAACCCATCATCTTCTTTTATTACCTTGAGGGTGGACACTTGCTGCTCTAGAGCTCTCACCTTTTCTTCTAACAAGGCTACAAGCTTGCACTTGTTGCATATGTAGGCCATGATGACCTCAGACAGGAAAAAAGAAACATTGGACAGACATTGCAGGTCACTGCCATTTTTGATTCTAGCTTGTTGCACCTTTTCTAACAACCAGCACCTGAACTAAAGGTTAACAACACAGTCCTACCAGTAAATGGGAGTGTGTTACAGGAAACAAAACAAGGGGCAGGGGAACTAAGGGGAGAGGAAGAAGAAAAAAGTTAGGGACCTCTTTCACTGAACATTGCTGCCAAACTCCTGTTTGCTCTTCCTGTTCACTTGTTCCCTGGGAGATTGGCTGCTTGTAGCCCAGAATTCCTAGACCAGCGGGGATTGCTTCCTCTGATCAGCTCAGCTAGGTGTCAAGAACCAGAATGCATTCCCCCAGCCACACAGCTGCTGCTAGTAATCAGGTCACTCCCTTTCTGTTCCTGCCAGCCCTTCCTGTTAGTTCATGCTGTCAAGCAAACACAACTGTGGGCACTGTCTGCAATTTTAATATATGCACATCCCCATGTATTAGGTTGACCATATTTAGACCATTTGATCTTGGTCACATTACAGAGAAAGAAATCAAGGCACAATTCAGCAAATAGCACACCACTAAAGCCTGAAAGGTGAGGTTAAGCAGATCTGATTCCAAAGCCAATCAATGGCCGATAGCAAAAATTACTCTGCCTGCCAGCTCTGTTTTCATCCATTCTAGGCTATTCTGTCAAATAGCTTTCCCGATACATTGTCTTGGCATGCATCTAGTTTTGTTTCATTTAACATCTGATGGACAGGATCAATGTTTGTTTATAATTACATCAGATTTTATTAGAACATTATTGACTGGAAAACAAAGGCTGATCTCTTTAAGTAGCTAGGAAAAAGCAACTGTCCCCACTTGAATCTGCCCTCTAGTATAACCCCAGTTTGCAAGGTATACTTTGATACATGTGTCTGATGCGAATGTTTTAAACACAGATGTCCCCCAACCAGATGAGAGGCAATCCTGGATTTAAACCTGAGGGAAGGCTGCCTAGGAATGTGTACAGGATATAAATGTTGTTGAACCAATTTGAAACAGTGACTTCAGTGCTATCATTTAATATTAATCATATATTTAAGTGGAAGAATGTCAAAGAGGTCCAACACAGTCATATTTTATTTCAAAATAGGAATAGTCTCTAAAATGAACAGACTGATAAAAAAGAAGTTGAAAGGGGGAGAAAAGAGGGTTATTTTCCTTCAAAATGTCAAAATTATTCAAAGTGACAGTGATAGAAGCTCAAATAGTATGTATACCTCAAGTTAGGAAAAGTAGCACCAAATCAAAGAACTTACCAAGGTTTAACAAGCCGCGTCACAGAAGCTATTAAAGAAGGCTTTGGAAAATGAAGGTTTTGCCCAAATAAAGAAAATAAAAAGGAGCACAAGTTTGCACAAGAAAATGAAAGCAGAAAAGAAAAAATGAGTATGTCACAAACTTCAAGAACAGCAACAAAAGGTTTGTTTAAATATATCAGAAACAGACAAGTAGAGAGGTGTTTGGACCATTGGATGATAATGAATTTAAAGGGGTACTAAAGGAGGATAAGAAGCTTGCAGGTAAGTAGAATAAATTCTGTAAATAAATTCATGGCAGTGGATACTGGACAAATACCTGTGCCTGAACTGGTATTTTTGGGAACAGAGTCTGAGGAATTACATCTGTTCTAGGTAAACTGGTTAAAAGTGTTATTTCAGCTAGAATCCATAAGTATATAATATCACTTCTGCAAAGATTTATCTTTTCTCACTAACCAGAGTTCTTTGAGAGAGTAAATAAATGTGGATAGGAGCACTTGATTAAAGATTGTTTACCTGGACTTCCTTTACCCAAGCCCTTTACCAAAGCAAGCTTAGAAGACATAGAATAAGAGCAGATTTAATGGATGAGTAACTGGTTAAAGATGATTATGATTATTTTATTTCTAGATCACCAAATAGCCGAAGCTCTCTGGGATTCTTTAATTCATCAACATATAAGAATATTGCCTTGCATTAATTACATTGCATTTATACTTCAGATTTTTTTCCTCTTGTGAAGAAACCAATGCATATTATATAGCTCCATTTTTGTCTTCACAATAGCAAACATGTGAGTGACTTAGGCTGAGAGTGAGTGAGTGACTGGCCCAAAGTCATCCATTGAGATTCCTTGCCAAGTAGTAACTAGAACCTGGATCTCCAACATTTGCAGTCCAACATTCTAAACCACCACACTGTGCTGGTCCTCATAGAATACAGAGAGTCGAAATAATTGGAAATTTGTCCAAGGGATGGATACAAACATGGGGTTACACAGTGTTCTGAATTTGGACCAATGCTTTTCAACTTATTCATAAATGATCTGGAATTAGGAGTTAGCACTGAAGTGACCACTTTTACTGATAACACCAAACTATTTAAAGTGGTTAAAACTAAAAGGGATTGTAAGGAATTCTGAAAGAGTCCCTCTGCACAGAAGAAGTGGCAAATACAGTTCAATGTGAGGAAGTGAAAAGTGATATTTGATGTTGGGACTAAAAATCCAGCTTCAGGTATAAACGGATGGGATCTGAGCTAGCAATAACTGATCAAGAAAAGGAATTTGGAGTTGTGGTGGTCAATTTAATGAAAATATCACCCCAGTGTGTAGCTGCTGTGAAAAAGATGAACTCCAAAATAAAACTGCCAATATCATACTCTTTTATAAATCTATGGAACAACTATACTTAGAATACTGTGTACAACTCTGGTTGCCTTTCCTGAAAAAGAATATTGGGTTGGAAAAGGGCAACTAAAATGACCAAGGGGTGAAGCAATTCCCCTATGAGGGAAGGTTACAACAGCTGAGATTGTTTACTAAAAAAATGGCTATGAAGTAGAGACAAGTTAGAGGTGTACAAAATTATGCATGTTGGGAAGATAAACAGGTGTAGTGTTTCGTGTTATTAAGCATAGAAAGAACTTTCCAGACAAAGAATACCAAAAGATAAATTTACTGAGTCAAGATGCATGTCAACATCCTTCCTCATACAATGTCAAATGAGTTGTTTTAATTCTAATCAGTGTGACACTAAATTGTCCTCTCATACAGCACAAACAAAATGGAAACACAAATCACAACAGGGAAACACTTTTCTTCCTCCACTACAATAGTAGAATCCCAGGTCATCCCATGAAGCTGATTGGTGGAAAGACAAATGGAAATACTTCTTCATTATGTAATTCACTTCCACAAGATGGAGTGATGGCAAACAATTTGGAGGGCTTCAAAAGTCCTCATGGAGGAAAAGTTTATAAAGAGCTACAGTTCTGCTGGTTATATACCACCTCCAGTAACAAAAGCAGTGTGTGTCTGTACACCAGTTGCTGGAGAAGTTGGACAGGATGCTGCTTTTGCACTAATTTCCTCTTATGGGGTCTTGTGGGCATCTGGTTCATCATGGTGTGAACAGAATGATGGACCAGATGGACCTTGGTCCAGTATGTTTTTTATGTTCTTATGCCAATATTACCAACATTGCTAGGTCAGGATTTCTCTTTCTTGAAGCTGTTTGCTACCAGTTTATAGTACAAGCTAAAACTGACCTTCCTTTCATTGTAATCAACTCTTGCTGAGCCACCTGAAGCCATGCCAGTTATCCGCTGCAGACAGCTTTTATTCTACTCCACAGGGAAGACAAATCCCTGAAGCAACTTTAGCACTTATACAGCACAGACATATGAAACACACAAGAATCTAAGTGAAGCCTATATTCATTGAACCCTGGGCAGGGATGTACGGATTTTATTAAACTTGTTCTGTCAGCATTTTGCATATTATCAAGTGTCTAATTCCAATCACCTGCTAACTGGGGAATATAATTTTTCCATTTCCTGTTCATCCCCACTTGCACAAATTTGGACTTCCAAAAGCGTACAAATAACCACAAAATATGTATTGCTGCACTTTAGCCTATGAAGTAAATACATGCCAATCTCTCTGGTCAGCTTTTTATTTTCCATATTTTTATATTACTATTTGTTGTTGTCACATTCATTCATTCACTTGTTTGTTTGTTTGTTTAAAGCTTTCCTAACCCATCCACTACAAATTTCTTGGGATGGCATACCAAAAATGAGTAGAATAAAACAAACACCACACCAAATGCCATCACATTCTGTCAAGTCGTGTCCGACTTATGGAGACCCTATGAACGAATGCCTGTCAAAATGTCATGTCCTTGACCATCCTGCTCAGTTCTCATAAACTCAAACCTGGTCTTCCTTTATGGAATTCATCCATCTCATAGTTGGTCTTCCTTTCTTCCTCCTACATTCAACTTTCCCTAGCATGGTTGTCTTTTCCATGGAGTTTTGCAGTCATAATGTGCCCAAAGTCTGACAGCCTCATATTGTCATTTTTGTTTCCATGGAAGTTCTGGCTTGATTTAATCCGTATTCTAGCTGTTTGCCTTTGTGTCAACCCAGGCTATTTGCAAAGCTCTTCTCCAGCACCATCTTTTAAATGCATCCATTTTCTTCCTGTCAGCTTTCTTCACTGCCTGGCTTCACATCCATCTACAGCAGGGGTCTCACACTCGCGGCCTGCGGGCCAATTGCTGGGACGGGCAGGGCACAGGGGAGGGGCCCTGTGGATTTCAAAGCGCCGCCGGCGCCCGGGCCGGCCATGGGATGAGGGCCCACCACCACAGCCTCACCCAGACTCTACTTCCAGCGGCCCCCAGGTAAGTTGAGTTTGAGACCCCTGAACTACAGTGATCAGGAAAACAATAATGTGGACGATCTTGCCCCTGATCTCCAGTGAGATGTCCTTACACTTAATGACCTTGTCTAGTTCGTTCAATTGGTGCCCTTCCCAAGTCTCAGTCTTCTTTTAATTTCTTGGCTGCAGTCTCCATATGAATTGATGACTGACTCAAGCTACACAAAATCTTCACTTTTTCATGGTCCTTTAGTTGCTACACTCCTTAGTATCTCCTTTCTTGGGGACTGGAATATATATTGAACATTACCCTTCAGTGGGCCATTGCTTTGTTTTCCATCTTTTTGGCTTATTCTTGTTAGGATTTGGACTCTGCAGTTCAGAATGGTTCTATTGGTACCCTATCTATTCTGGCTGCTTTACTCCATCCAAGGGTTTTCAGAGCAGCTTTCACTTTACTTTCTAATACTGTGGGTATTCTTCCTCATAGGATTACTCTTCAAAGTAGTCAGTAATCTTTTTACCTCTTCTATATAGTTCTTTCATATATTGTTTCCACCTCCTCTTTATTTTATCCTGGTCAGATAGTATTCTCTTATGTGTGTCTTTCAGCATTCCTAATCTAGATTTGAATTTACACTGATTTTCAGGGTTAGGGTTAGAAGTGGCGTTTTGTTTTTCCCCTTTTATTTTTATCTTGGACAGGACTATAAATTCCTCAGGTAAGTTGTTTAAGTGGTATTTTGGCAATATGTTTCTGTTAATGACCTTTTTCGGCTTTACTTTGATTTTGATATTGTTTATGAGCACTGTACCAGTCTTGTGTATTGGCAGTGGGAATTCAACTTCTCCATCTTGTTTCCAATAACACAGCGAACTTGATTTCTTTATTGGCCATCTGGTGATGCCCATGTATACTTGTCTGATCAGTTGTCTAAAGCATGCTTTTGCAATAAACAGATGATTGGCTTCACAGAATTCTATGAGTCATTTTCCTGGTCCATTTCTGTCCCCCAGGCCAAATTTCCCCACATTTTATTCTGGTTTGTATCCAACCTTTGCATTCCAGTCACCTACGTTTATCACTATGTCCTATTTTGGTGTACTATCAATTTCTGCAAGAAAGCCTGCATAAAAGCTTTTGATTCCTTATTCTTCAGCATCTGTTGTTGGATCATAGACTTGAATGATAGTTATGCTGACAAGTTTTCTACAAATTCTGATTGATGTTATTCCATCAGACTTTGCATTATAGTCTTTTCTCCCTTTGCCTCAGTATTACAGCCACTCCACTTCTTCTGAGTCTGTCATTTTCAGAATGAAACTTTGTCTTATTGAAAATGTCCCATTCCAGTCTACTTTAATCCATTCACACCAAATACTGTGATGTTTAATTGTTCCATTTCTTTATGATTTCCAGTTTGCCTTGATCCATACCTCTCATGTCCAATTGTATGTTTCTTGCAACACTGGACTTTCCTTTCACCTCTGGGCAAGTCAGCCACTAGGCTTCCTTTTGGCTTTCATACCATTGTACCATTAGTGACAATGCTATTTGCACTTGTCCTCTGGACTTCCCCAGTAGCTGGTGAAGTGCCTTCTAACCAGGAAGTCTCAACTTTTGGGACTATCCCTTGCTTCAATATGAATTGTTTCACCTCAAAGTTTTCAAGGTAAGAAATATTCATAAGTGGTCTATCATTGTCTTCTTCCGCTCATTATTAACCAGATTTAACTTTAGCTTCACTGACATTGTCTGTGAACAATCCTCCACCAGTTTTACTTTCAAGTACCTCTGCTACCCAGTATCTGCCTTTTCTCTCCTTGTACCCCTGCCTTCATCTTTAGAGATATTCATTCTCTTATGATGATATAACTGTTACTGCTGAAGAAGATGGATGCAACTTAGTGTGGTGTCTCAGCTATGGCCATTCCACCTTGTTTGTTCTGCTGGGAAACCAGCATAGTGGGAGAGCTGGCTCTCTAAGACTGCCCTCCCCCCACATGTTAAGGTGTGCATCCCAGAAAGAGTTCATATTTTGTATACAATTCCAGAAAGAAAGAAGCAGTTCTGCAAATACCTCAAATCTGTGTGACTTGAGAAAGCTGGTTTGCTCTGTAATCTGCTAGGCAGATTCATAGAAATCTTAACTCATCCCAATCCACTGCAGATTGCTCTGACATCACTACCCTACACATGATTGCCTTAAAAATTCCATTTCTTTTTGCATTATATAAAAGGTTGAATTATTTACCCTGGAATAATGGAAAAGAAAATCAAAGCTTGCTTCACTGTCAGGATAAGGAGAAATTTGTAATAATTTTCAGTGATGTCAAGGCTTACCATTAAGATGGTATGGTGGAGGGTCTTAAGTTCCTTCTATTCTCTCTCTCAAACACACACACACACACACACACACACACACACACACACACACACACAGCTTTGCCACCAGTTAAAGTGGTGCACAAAGCAACTTCATACTGTTCTTGAGTGCTATAAAATGCCCCCATAGGAATGCCAATACATCATGCAATGGGTATGTCTGGTTTAAGATCATCTCCTTGGATTCCTATAGGGGGCAGGACCTGGCCCCCTGGAGCAATTGCCACTGTTTTCTCCAATCTGCATGTGCATGGCTACTATTGAAAAAGTTGATTCTTGAAGTGACTTTTGCTATAAGTGAGGTCTCTGATGATGATCTCAGGGACCAGGATATAAGAACTTCTGCTCATGCAGATCTTGCTGTTTTGATGACAGACAAGCCATGGATTTACATTAGGCTAATTCCCAGTGAGGGAATTGCGTGCCAAGATGCTTTGCAGTTTCTAAAAATAGAACACTGAATGCCAGTATAAAAACATGTCAAATAGCTCATGGTACATCATGGTCCTACTTCATAATTTCTGCTATCAAGTCTTCTCTACAGAATTTTGGAGGCATTCATTCATAGGATTGCCATAAGTCAGAGATGACTTAATAGCATGTAACAACATTACAAAGTGTTATCTGCTTAAGTTCTTTTTGGGATGCATCCCTGTGCAGCTTTAGACAGAAAATGACTACTATTGCCAGGGAGTTATGGGATGTTTTTCTGTGCAATCATGCATAGGAATGTACCCTCTCTCTTATTGTGGGCACAGCATCCACCTAATTCATGAAGCTTTGCAAGGTATGCTCTTCTTTCAACTCACTGCACCAAACTATTGGGATGGGCAAGGCTATAGCACTGAGCAAGCAAATTTGCCTTCAGGGAGGAAAAATAGGAAATATTTAAATGTGCTTTGGAGCACCCTTGAAAAGGCAGAACCAAAAGTTCCCAGATGAAAGGCCATGCCTGGTTCTATGTTTTGCATATTTTAAATAACATTTGTTTTCCTTTACTATTATTTTTAATGAAGGATTAGAGTTAGGGTTATGGGTTAGGATTCATTAGGGTAACCCCAATGAAGTATGTGAAAAATTGTGTGGTGAAATCAGATGCAAGCAAGTCACAAACAAGAATGAATATTTAAGACTAGCATACTTGTCCCTGGAAAATGCTCTCTTCATTCTGTTGTCTCCGTGTGTGTGTGTGTGTGTGTGTGTGTGTGTAAAACACACAGTGAGTTTCACAGCTGCTCAGAATAACACCCAGTGGTGATACCTTCTTTCTTTTATTAGTTCTTTAATGTTGTCCAAAAAACAATTTGACAGAGGTCTTTTTCCACTTCCTTGATGTGAGAAAATCTGTAAATAAGCAATTACAATCAACTCCTGAAATCCTTTTTATGAATGTGATGGAAGCAACTTTTAAAAACTCTTTTCATTTCCCTAAGATTGCACACTTTCCAAGCAAAAAAACAGTACAGATTTGTTTCTAAAGAGAGATTGAAAAGATTGGAGTTGTTTATTTTAGAAAAGAGATGAGAATGTGATCAAAACTATATCAAATAATGAATGGTGTTGAGAAGACAGATAGTAGACCCCTCTTTCTACTGCAAGAATACAAACAGGGGAAATGAAGAAAACTGATAAAAAAGAAAATTACATTTCCATACACACTGCAGTGGATTACGGAAATAACATTGTGAGAGATCAGATATTTGGAAAGATTGAAGAAAGTACTGGACATTTCTGGCATATCACAGGAATATATAGCTTGCAGACTGTTTATGAAGGATTACATGAGTTAGGGATTTTTTTTACAAAAGTATTATTCTATGTAAAATGCTTCTGTGCTGAAAATTTATCCTACATTCTTTTCAACCATTGTTGTTCAATCTAATAGAAAAGAAATGTTTTTTGAAAATAAATTTGAAGAATTTTCAGAGAAATTCTCACGGATTTGGTTCTGAGTTCTTATGTCTACGTTACTTGTGAGGTAGCTGAGTAATGGATACAAGTGACCTGTTTTTCATTGCATAATTATCTCTCTGCACCTGCATTAGAGACAAGGTGTATCCAGAATCACTCCTCAGAAAGATTATTCATTTGGAGGAACCAACAACTAGAGCTGAACCTAAATGTTGCAGGAGACATTTCAGAAATGTCTGAGATTTTTTACCCCACTAGAAATGGAAGGCCGCTTTGCAGAGACTTCACAGATAACATATGTTTGAGCTCTAAATATCCTTCTACCAAAGCTGAAAAGAGAAGCCTCTGCTCATCTAGAGAGCTGAATCCAAACTGGAACCTTTACCTCAGCCCCTCACTTTCAGTAAATCTTCTGGCTTAGCTTCAGGCTGTCTCTTACTGCTGGAGAAGACGACGGTGTGAACAGTGAAGCCTCCTCAACTGAGCAGCCCATTCTGCTGATGTCTCCTCACTGGGTCAAGGATTATGTCTCAGACCAGATCCCCTGCCCTTTTGCAAACCCTTCCTCCCCTTCCAAACAAGTTGATTCTCATGCTCAGTCTGAGAAAGCTCAGTAGGCACAGTTGAAGGAGCCTCAAAGGTTCCAGTCCCCATAGCTCCTCCTCCCACATGAGAGTATGCAATGTGTGGAAGCCTGACCTACTCTCTACAGTCACCTAAACCCAGTCTGTCTCTTTCAGCATCCAAATTCCTAAAAAGGATACTCAATGGGCAACCAATACCAAGTCAGGATGCATCCATGTCTCACATCTCTAGAAGCAGAGGCTAGTGGAAAGTAGAAATGAAGCCCTTCTAATAGATTTTAAGATGACTGAATGCTTCCCTTCAGTAGTTACCTGTTGGGTAAAACTGCCAAACGCAGAGTCATTTTCCTAATATAACCAGGGGAACATCCATGATAAAACCTACATTCGCATTTCACATCTAAACACTGCAGAGGAGGGAAATTAAAACTAAAACTGGCTTGATAAAAATATGGTGCTGGATAATGAGAACAACAAAAATTATTTTAAAAAGCAAATTGCAAGTAGCTTATGGTAGGAGCTCATTGGTTTACTGAGAAGCAAAACCCATTCAGTTTAATGGGAGATGCTCTCTGGAAAGGCTATTTATGGTTACAGCCTAACAGTTATGTCACCAGCAAAAGAGGACACTCTTCAGCTCACACTGGTACCAGGATTAAAGACTGGCTCTGCTTTGCTGTCCCCCCCCCCCCCCGCACACACACACACCCTGGTGTAAGGGATATTATACAGCTCTGGCTAAGGCAGGGGGAGACCAGGCAATATTGCATTAACCGTAAGTCTGATAATTTGATTTTATTCCATGTACTGGAATCCCCAACAAGTCACCTTTCAAAGAAAAAAACTGATAAAGTTCAAAGATAAACTGCAAGTGCCAACATTTAATTAGTAGTAAAACACATAATAAAATCACAACAGCAGTAAGATCAACTGTTAACCAAAACAGTGAAAAACAGTCATTAAGGATTCCATAGCTTCACATAATACAGCAGGTAATCATATGAAACTACTGGATTTGGCCAGAGCGAGTTATGCTTTCAGTTCTGGCCTCCAGTGGAAAGGCATTGTTTAATTAAAGCTTACCTTTGTTTGGAAGACAGAATCTATGTGCATCTGTGGGAGGCAGTATATCAAGTATAAAAAAACAAGGTAGCAAAAGAGTACTTTGAACAAGCTCCTATGTAAAAGGACACAAGGGGTGTGGAGAGACACAGCTTTCCTGTTCAGGGTGCCTGCAAGTCAGCCATGTGACCTTCCAGGTTACTCCAGTAGATTCTTCTTCCCTAGTTAACAGTCTCCCACAAAACAATGCCATGACAAGCTATGGTGCTTTGTATTTTGCATGATGCATTTGGTTTTTGAAAACCACAATAAGAAACAGCGATCTGTTGTTCTGTGGCTTCCACACTTCACCATGGTTGCTTTGTTTTATTTTTGGTTATCCAAAACCATTGCCGTGGTCCTGGTCTGCAGCTGCCACAGAATTCCTTGAAAAGACTTGCAGCTGCTGCAGGAGCAGCTCCATTCATCCACAGTGGGATTGAAGTTCAGGTGTGGTAGCAGATGGGATATGTGCCAACAGCAGGAGGACTGTGTGAGGAGAGTAGAAACCATGCTAGCATAGAAGCCACTTAATCTTTGTCAGGCACATCCAGACAAAAAACTGAACATAATGGAAAGCATGTAGGGTTGTTTGTTGTGACAAGTGAAGTCAAGTAAATCAGTCAGCATTCTGTGTTCACTGAACATGCACTGTCCTTATTAGGCTGTTTTGCATTTCTTTCCATAATGAGGGTTGCCTCACTTTTGAATATTTTATGTACTTCGGCAAGTCTTGTGGTTTCCCCACAATGCATAATCCTTACCCTTGTCATGGATGGCAACCAGTTTGGCTGCAGAGCAATCCAAATTTGGAGAATGACTTTATCATTAGCATAGGATGACTTTCAACATAAAGAGCAGGAGGATAGAACCTCATGTCTGTAGGTCCAATAGACTCCTCTAGACTTTCTCAGGTGGTCACACATTTCACCTCATGCTATCCCTTTTCCACAACTGGCAATGACTTGGTGGTTTCCTGGTTTTGCAAATGTTTCTTTCCGTACTCTAAAATGTTGAACTGCCTCTTAGTTATTGGCAGTAACAGCTTTCAGCAAAACTATACTGGTAGTTCTGGTATTTTCGGCCACCGTTTTTGCTTTCAGTGTTGCCCACCACATGAGTGCTGCTTCAAAACTGAATGTGGCCCTCAGGTTGAAGAGTTTCAACAGTGCTGAAATACAGGCTCAAAATGATCAGCAAATTCCAGATCTTGGATTATATAGGGCATCTCTGTTCACTCTGAGAGTAAATCCTTCGTGAGAAGTGTGTCCTGCTGGAATTTCCCTGCCTCTTGACAGAATCCAGAACTGTAAAGCCCATGTCTTCATGCCACAAATTTATGCCAAGATGGTTGTAGGTTCTGTTGATTTATTTCCCCCTCTATAAGTCTAACTGGTATTTATCTACTGTTAATTTGCTATGAGGCACTTTCCTGCTCTCTGTGTGTATGTGCATGTGTGCGGTAAATATTTTCAAAACAAAATCTGTTTTATTGCTTTCCAAGAATGGGGGCAAGAGATATTTACATGAGAAAGGACTTGGCTCCAGTGATTAAAAACAATATTTAGAATGAGATCAAGAAACACAGCATGCCTCTGAATTAAAGCACTGGATTAGTACTCTTAAGTGTACACATTGGAATTTAATGATAACCAGGTGGTATCCAATTATTGTTAATCTATGGCATTCTTTTCTGATCGTCTATATTCTTGCTGCCAAGTAAATCAGTGTTGTATGGGAAATATAATTAATCTGGAAGTTAAAGAGAAATGTAATTAGGCATAATTTCAGAGGCTGTCATTTTGTTTTCATATCTGCATCTTATTATTTAATCTAGAAGACTTGGACCAGCATGGGTTTAATATAGGGGCATTACGACTAAAATACAGTCATGACCATTAATGCGGCAAGTTGCCAGTGCAGAGACCAATGGCTTTGATTAGAGAGCACTACAAGCGATGGGCTGCTCACATACAGCAGCGTGATGAGCTGCAGATGCTAAGCAGAGCGAGTTTTCGGAAACCAGGAAGGCTACATTCCATCGGTCTTTCCACTGTTTGCAAAGCTCGGGCATATTCAAGGATGATGAAATTGTGGCATGCCTCAACTGGGCAATCCATCTGCTGCCCTGGACCGATATCTTAACTGACAACAGTCCCCAAACACCATTCCACTTGGAATAGCAAAGTGCTGCTTTGACAGTTGGAGGTCATAGCTGAAGGGAGCAATAAGGAGCCAGTCCAATCAGGATCCTTGAGGAGAACAAAGATTTTAAGACCCTTTTCTAACTTCTCTCACTAGTGATGAGAAAAAGAAAGCAACAATGAGTGGCAGGAAGCTAATGAGCATCCTCAAACTGCAACCAAAGTGTCTGATAAAAGGAACAGTTACTTGTTTATGAATGAGGGAATACAATTTCAGAGAGACAGTGGTTTACAATTCTAAAATCTGCTATGGATATTACATCAAATACAGCAGTAAAACATCCAGTTTACATCCAGGTAAACTGTTATATTTATGTCCAGTTTCTGGGATCCTGTGGGCAGCTGCCTGAGCACTGAGTGAAAAAATATGCTGATCCCGATAGACCTTTGGTCTGATTCAGCATGGATCTTCTTAAGACTGCATTGAATGCATGCACCTACTTGCATGTGCACACAAGCAAATGTTTCACATCTATGAAGATACTGCAAAAAATAGTGAGGTGAAGAAACCTATGAGCATGTTTACCAAGTAGGGATGCTTAAGCACTTCATTTTGAAGTGGAAACCCCTTCAAATTGGACTTCCTGGACCTATGAGGAGGGAAAAGGCTATCACTGGCTACTAGCTTTGCTAACAATGTGTGGTCAGGAGGATTGCTTGAGGGATCCTGAGGGCAGCTGGTTTGCCACTATGTGTATGGAGTACTGGGCAGATGGACCTTTGGTCTTTTCTTATGCTCTTTTGTTCTTATGTCACTTGGAACACACTTATCATTCTGTTTTCACACAAAATGGTTCTTAACAGCAAAATGCATATTTCAGGTAAAACTCGTGAAATATGCATGGTAGAGTAAAATGAATATAAAATGCATTTTTGTGAGTGAAATAGTGTGATCTTTCATGCCTTTAAAAACAATAGGAAATCACAGATAGATGCCAAAATGGGACAGAATAGACTTATGAATGGACTAGAAATCGAGTACTCTAATCTAATCCCAAGGGACTTGTACATCCCTCTGTGCTGTGGCATGTGGGTATGAAGGTTGAAATATCCCCTACTCAGGGAAATGGTTTAGCTTGACTGTCTCCCTCCCTCCTCGTCCATGTGTGTGTGTGTGTAAAGCTTTATTCTATTATGAAAGGCAAAGAAATGATCGATCACTATTGCATGCTATATATGTAAGGTTCCACACTTGGGCCTCTATTCACTGCTGTTTCTGAGGATCTTTTGTAATGGGTTGAGGGGAATGAAGAGATCAGCAACACAGAGTCCTTTAAAAGAGAGGACTCTCACTTGTAGAAGCACAGACCTTTTCTAATATTATCTAATACATTATGGTTCTTAAGAAGGGGCAACAGAAAGATAGTATCTTATCAAATGGATGCAGAATAAACTCTCATTCCTTTTCTTTGGTATACTACTGGTGTCACTTCTCTCATCCCCAGGTAACATGGTTTAGATTCCCATATTCTCCACAAAACCATTTCAACTACCTTTCCTTCAATGCTTTCTTCACTAGAAGTTTGACCTTTTCAACCCCATGATTACAGCTTTTGGTCATGTGGAACAATAACGTGGAGATGCACTTAATTCCTTCCTGTGAAAGCCACTTTTCCCGAGCTGAGAGCAGACTTCCTTTTTGCAACAGCAAGAGTTATCAATCACTTGTGTGCCTCGCCTGAATATTTCTGGATGATTAAAAAAGAGAGAGTGCGCGCTATTCTTTCACTTGGCGTCCTATAAAACCAAATTATTAATCATGACTTCACCAGCAAATGCAAAGTATCTTTCAAGTCGGCTAGTGCTATGGAAATGAATTCATTCTTTACTGAAGCTACACTCTTGCTCTGTGGGAGCTGTTTGTCAGTTTCTCCAGAGTGACACTAAATCAAGTTGCAATGCACTGTTACTGTAAATCACAGTCTAATTTACCTGTCACTGTGTTGTGACACTTGGTTAAAAATGCTTTTTAATTGCGACTATAAATTATGCATTAACAATTCCTCATGGCAGCCTTAATATTACATCAGAATATTTTTGTTGGGGTGGCGTGAAATAGACAGAACAACAGCAACAACGTCAAGTTGAGATTGGAATTTTAAAGATGTATATGATGAGCACAACAATGCTAAGTTCTTCCCTTTGAACACCTCAAAAAGAACATCAGTCTTGGCTGCACCCTATAAATCTCATTGGAAAGAACCTTCTGATCAAGATAGAATCAGGCAAACTGCATGGCACTTCCACATTTTGATGGATCATGATGGTCACAAGCTCTTGCCAATCTCAAATGCTTGTCTTAGACCCATTGTTCTCACCAAGAGTTTCTTTTCCCCTTGATTCTCCAGTCCACTTTAGCAAGAATGAAGGCCAACTCCATTGACTTCCTTGGTGTCCACCTTTAAAGCAAATTTGTTTTGAACATCAAGTTTCCATTTTTCTCAGCAGATATTTATCCCAGTAGATATATAATAGATCTAGAGACCCCTTCCTTACTTCTCAGAGCAGTCATCATTACTGAAACGGCAAAGGTAAGCTGGATTGTTCAAGAGAGCAATAGAGACAGAGGACATGAGTGGAGCATACTTAGGTAATGATTGACAGACTCGTACATTATGCATTCTCTTTAGAGGTGCTTCAAGCTAACATTTCTGTGACTTTTTATGGAAGATTCTATGGGAAATTCTGTTCAGCTATACAGACTGAGGACATGTTCAAAGTTCATGCAATTTTTCCTTGGCTGTCTCCCCTATCTGCACCTCACCGTTATGTAGGATAGTTTTAACACAGAGCTTATTTTCAGAATGCCTTTATGTATCGTTTGAAGACCTGCAGTGAAGGGGGCATACCTTTTTCCCCTGTAGAGGCTATTGTAAAGATATAGAGCTCCCTGCAGCGATGCCACTGCTCTTACCAACCTGTCAGCTCTCACTACTGGACCAGATTGCAGGGCCTCCAATGGCCATGTGAGGGGTCTAGGCAGGTACAGCCTAGCCCCAATCCTTTTAGGGTGTGAAAGTTCAATGCTGATAACTTAAATTGGGCATAGAAAACAAACAGGTGGCCAATGAAGCAGGTACTGATAGGTATAATGTGATTTGGAGCTCCAGCAAACTAGATTCTGCCCCAGCTGAAGTTTTTAAACATCTATAAGGGAGTCCTAGGTAGAGCAACTTATCGTAATCTAGCCTGAATGTAACCAAAGAATTTCTCAGCCAGGTAAGGTTTGTCTTCTCTAGATAAGTCCACAGTGAGCAAATCAGCCAAAACTGCTTTCAAAAAAGTACTTCTGACCACTCTCACCACCTGCATATATCAAAAGTGGTACGTGGATCAGGGGATCTAGAGGGTCTCCACTTTGCTATTACAAGTTGTCTCAGGCATTCTACACGCCAGCCTGGCCCTAAGAACAGTAAAGTGAGCTGGGCTAAGAGAAAAGTAACTGGGCTACGGAGGGCAGAGAAGCAAAATAGACCTCAGCTACATATCTTTTCAAATGCAACCAGTTCCCTGCCTCTCTATGTGTGTCCGCACATGCACATGTGTGTTTCAGTCAATTGCAATGTCAACCCCCCCCCCCAAACAATAGTACTTGAACCAATACCAGAGAAAGTTGTAACAACAGACTCAGCATCAGGCTCAGCTCTCTGGGGAGGGAGCTCCAAAATTGGGAGCCACTATAGAAGGGGCCCTTCTCTGTCAGTCACCACCTACTCATCTCTGATGGGCCTTCTGCCATTTGAGGCTTCATAGGTCAATACTAGCACTGTGAATTGTGCTTGGAAAAGAACTAGGAACTACCATTTTAAGAGTGTAATGTATCACATTCACTTGGCCTCAGCCAATAATAGCTTCTGAATTCTGCAGTTTCTGAACAGCATTCAAAGATGAGCCTATATACAATACCACACAAGATATTACCAGAGCATGGATAACCCTGGCCAGTCTAGTCTGAGTTATTACCTCCTAACATCTAGTCAGAGGTCATCATCAAATTTCACCTACTAGCATTAAACTTTTCTTTTGAGTGCAAGGGGTTATTCTTCTCTTCCATATCACATTACAACATGGGATTCTGATCTTAGGTCACTTTTGAAAGCACCATCATTGCTTAGTGCTCCCACCAATTTAAGGCTCTGGCATGAAATCTTGTGCTGAATTGAGTTTGTTAGTGCTACGAATGTCCTTGTGATTGCTCTGGCCTCTTTTGTCCTAATCCTCTTCCTCAATGCTTGAATTTTGGGGCATGCAATGGTATCCAAAATGCATCCTGTGATTGAAGTGTACCCAATGTATTTTCTTTCCCATCTTCTGTGCTCTGGCATGCATCACAATGCAGTCCTTCTGTTGCTGGCTGTTCTTATGTGTACTTTGTTTACAAAAGTGGATCAATACGGAACCACTGGCAGCTGATTCAGAAGCATAAAACGCAGAAGCAGCAAGGTAAATGCCTGTTTGCTGTAGGACTGAACTTGTTGCTGACACTGTCAAGGAACAGAGGGTGGAATCTGACTGCTTACTCATACCAACCATGCAGATCATTGCAAACACTGAAAATAAAAGCTAACTCATGATCTCACATGTATCACAAAGCTATTAAAAGTATATTGGATCAAATTCAGGGTCATTACATATTCAAGAATCATGTACTTAGTGGATTCAACCTACAGGCTGACTACTAATTTCAAGCTCTGGCAGGTTTGCTAGAAGTTTTTGGTGTCAAAGTGAGTTTTTCAAGACTGAAATGATCTTCAGCAGAGCTACTGTTTGCAAGCAGAGGGACTCTGCTTCAATTCCCAGCTGCTACAACTAAAAAGGGTCAGATAGCAGGTGGTGCAAAAGACCTCTGCCTGAAACCATGAGAGCTGAAGCCAATCAGAACAAACAACACTAATTTAAATGGGCAAAACATCCAATTTGACCACATTCTTATGGTCATTAGGCCAAACTCTCTGTACACCTGTGGTATATTCCTCCCTCAAAACCAGTGGAGGTTTTTCTTCCAGAGGAATGCAAATAGCAGCTTCAGAAGGAGAACATTTGTCAAGACTGTGGCCAGACTAAGAAGAATGTAATTCCCCCAGGGCTACTCAAACTTTGCAGTAGCTCATGCATTTAATTGCATCCATGTAATTAATGGCACTGATAGAGTCTGAGGGAGAGGTATACCAACCCCTAACCCCATTATTCCTAGTTTCCATAATCAAAAGGAGAATACAAGGTCCCTTCTCACTCAAAACAAATAGGTTTCTGTGCAGTTTTTAAAGTTAATCAACATTAATGTTAAGGCTCTTTTTGCTACTTCTGCTTGTTTCCCTCTGTGCTTGTTTTCCTCCTTGTCCTTCTTCACTCCTGCAATCATTTACTCCTCTTGCTTGTGGCTGGATGTCTCTCCTAATGGTTTTCCCCTGCCATTTTAAAGCTTCTTCCCTGATAGTCTTTGCCTGGCCATGATCAAAACTGCTCATCAGCTGTCTCAGGTATGAGCCCCAGTTAGAAAAGAGGGAGCTCTATTGTGGTGCCTAGTCTAGACTAGGTCCTCAAAAAATTATCAATTAAAGACTCCCCTGCCCCCATTAAATGATCGGTTGAATGAGGGACACAGCTTGGAAGGTGGAGTTGAATTAACTCTGCCCTCCCTTCCAAATCCAACACAATATTTTTCAGCTGTTCTGCAGTCTGATCTCCAGATTGCCTAGAAATCATTACAAGTTCAGAAAAATGGAGTAAGGGAGACATGATAGAGGTGTTTAAAATAATGCACAGAGTGGAGAGAGTAGAGGAAGGCATTTTTGCTCCCTCCCATTACCCTTGAACCCATCCAGCATCATCTCATGAAGCTGATAGGTTGGAGGTTTAGGACAGATAAAAGGAAGGACTTCTTCTCACAGCGTATAGTTGGGTATATGCTGTTGTGTATACACAACATATAGTTGTGTATAAAGTATGGAATTCACTGCCACAGGAAGTAGTTGTGACTGTCATGTGGATGGCTTTAAAAAGGGATTGGACGGATTCATGAGGAAGGAGGCTATTGGTGGCTCCTAGCCTTGCTAGCTGTGTGCTGTGTCTTTCACCAAGGGTGTCATGTCTGAATATACCAATTGTTGAGCAGCTTGAAGAAGAGGATTTCTTGCACCCAACCTGCTGGAGGGATCCTGTGGGCACCTGGTTTGCCACCCTGTGTACAGAGTGCTGGACTAGAAGGATCTTTGGTCTGACCTTACAAGGTTTAATGTTCTTAAAACAGCTGGAATTCAGCAGCTAGCATTTCCAACGTTAAATGTGCCATCCAATATCAGTGAAATGCAGTGTGATTCATGGTATTGAATGTAAAGGCATCGGGGTATCTCCATCTATGTGAAAAATGACTCTTTGAAAGAGACAAAAATACAAATCTTTCTTTATGATGGAAGGATTTGAATAACTACCTCATTCTGTATACATTTTTATTTCTCAGGCAGCCAGAACATGTGTATTAAAGATTCTTGTCCATGCTATGAAGTACAAGTGTGCTGAGAGAGTGATTTCTTTTTAAAACCTGTGTGTCAAAGGGAGAATCAATTATATTTGTATGTATGACACACACCTCCAATAAAGTGATTTGCAACAATATATCATTGTGTAGGCAAACTGTACATTACCACTTGAATGAGACTTAATTTGAAGATGCAAAGGCTCACCAAGCCGGTCATGCACCTTAAGGTGACTTTGAGGCAAGAAACCAGCATGGCACAGACCCAGATAAGGCCCATTCTAAGAGATGTGTCCACTGCGCCCCCAGAAACTGCTATTAAAGCTTCAGACTGGATTTTGAGATTTGGACGAAGGCAGGGAGCTTGCTCTATAAAACATTAGATTTCCTACTGATGTTTCCCACAAATCATCAACCTGAAAGGAAATCTCTCTTGAACTGGCCTACCTCACAGGGCCTTTAGCTACCTTAATCTTTCACTTCCATTCTTCCAGTAAAAATGCCTGCCAAGAATTTAAGATTCACATAGGTAACTTGAATTAATTTCACATACATGCCGCACAAACACAGACATACACACACAGTTTTGCCACTAAAGTAAATATACTGAAATTGAAGACTTGCAGCTATTGTATTGTCTCCAAATCACATGACCAGATGGTGGTGATCAGACAACCAGATAATCCACAGACAACTAGGAAAAAGCAGAGCAATCACTGAAGCTGTTTGATGTATTCCGCCTGAAAGAACTGTGATTGGAAATCTGTTACACCCTGATCAGAAGGTACAGCTCTTAGCATGCCCCCTCCCCATGTGCACCAAGACATTTCCCATTTATTGAGAGATTAGAAAGCTTGCTAGGAGGTATAAAAAGGTAGCAAACTGGCATTTTGAAAGTAAAGCACACTCTCTCAGGCAAGTCTAAAACCCCAAGGCCAGTCCATGCCCTGTCTGAGTTACCAGAGGCAGCCAGAATATCTCAGCTCAAAGAATCTGTGTTGCAGAGCTGGGCCTCACCTGAGGCATTTGCATGGCCCTAGAACTGGGAGTCTCTACAGTTGCCCAAGAATGCCAGCCCCTGAAAGCGGCTCTGTGAATATGCTGGGCCAGCTCAGCAACTGTCTGTCAGAGTTTGCTAGCAATAAATATGGCTTAGCCCATGATACAGTTGCAAGGTGCTGGCTTTGACCTATAAAGCATTACATGGTTTAGGAATGTAATCCTTGGTGGTAGGTTCATGCTGGGAAAAGCATTCCAATGCGATGTTCATTTTGTAAGGCCCTCCACCAGGTGCCCATCCATGGGAGGCTTAGAAGGCAGCAACTAAGTGGACTTCCCTCTCAGTAACAGTTATTCCACTGCCCCGTTGTGGAATAAACTCTTCAGAAAGGCTGGATTTGCAGGTGTCAACATGGTTTTCGTTGTATTTGAAGTGAAGACTTTCTTCTACTCATAGGCATTTGGCATAGGTTTTTCATTAGGTCATGAGATGTTTGGATACATGTTTGTCTGTTTAACCATAAATACACTGTCTGTTAGATGCGATATATTTTAACATTTTTTAATCTTCGTAAACCACCCAGAGGGATTTGGCTATTGCGTGATAATAAATGAAAGGAAGCTTAAATATGCGGCATGTTGGGTTCTGCCTCTTTCACCCTAGCCTTTTTGCCTTTGGTTTGTCCACCACTGGAATGTGGCTGCCAAGAGCTTCTCCAAAATGGGATTCAGTGTTTTGGCGGAAAGAAGTTGGACAGACGTGTCTAAGGGATTGAATCATCATGGGACCTCTCTGATCTGCCCAGGTTACACACACTGCTATATCACTGTCCATCTTTCCTTCTGCCTTTGTTTTACAAGTGCAGCATAATAACATCTTATTTTTAGTCATGTTCCATTTCCACAGAGTCTCACCTCACGGTTTGCAACTGGGTCAATGTGGACTGTACAGCACCTCTTGATTGGCTGGATTTGGCTCCCCCTCCCAGTTGCAGACCCCATTCCATGTATTTTTAGGACTCCTAGGCAATAACTTCTATTCCTTCACCACTTCGCTAGACCTCTTTGCCCAGGATGCCATCAGAGCATCTTTGTGTCAAAGAAAACAGTAATATCACCACAAAACAGAAACACAGTCCAATTTATCAAGCAGCAGAAAAGTTTCTTAATAATCCACAGAAGTTGTTTGGCTAGAATAGGCAAAATCAGGCACAATTCTATACATGTCTACTCAATGGGGCTTACTTCCAGGTAAGTAGGTATACAATTTCATTCCTAGTCAGAGGGATAAGTAGCATACATAAAAGTGTACTTCATGCCTTCTTCAGCTCTCTTCATTTATAAGCTTATGCTGATGTAGTTTGCTTCCTCTTTGGTTATACCCCTGAAAATGAAAGGAAAATCAGGCAGTGGTTTGCCAGAATCCAGAGTGCCAAAGGAACAAATGAATTAAAAGTGCTCTCCAAAACTTCAAAAAGCTTTGAACTGGCCAAGCGAAGAAGTATTCTCCTTTTGTATTAAAACTGAAACAGACACAGAAACAGGCATAGGTAGAACAAAGAACCATCTTGCTGACTCATATTTGTTCCAAGGAAAGGGTGATAAGGCTCAGACAGAAACAATGAATCAACATAGCTAAAATGGGATTTAACAAACATAGTAGCCCATGGGAGCTGGCAAAGTGAGCTTTGCAGTGGATCAGCAAAAAGCAGAGCACATTAAAATAGATAAATGAGCACAACAAGGGCATGAAGGCAAGCCAAAAGTTAAAGAAAGAAAGGAGGGACTTGGAGTTCACAACGAAACAGAAAGGAAACTAATTTACAGGAGGAAAAGTTTAAATGGAGTGCGGGGGGGGGAAGGGTGGAATCAGAGATAACTGGAAAGAAATTTTCTCTGACACATGCTGTCTTTCTACAATGCTAGTCTCACTGTGACAGCCAAGGAGAGAAAGCTAAAGAGAAGAACAAAAATAAACACGCCATGCTGAGCAGAACTCACTCAGGAAGTCCTGTGCAATCCCATGTACAATGAGGGGAGCCTGTTTAAGAATCTAACTGCGCTCTGCTACTCCTATTAATTTCAATGAACTTTCTCAAAAGAGTTTCCCAATGGATTGAGTCCCATCTGGGCAAGTCTTTATAGATCAAGGAGATCTAGAAAGCATAGCTAAGCAGTCAGATGCGTTATATAGTTCTGAAGCGGAAACAAACAGGCATCCAAGAGTCCATAACACAGAGCACCCAATCACTGATAGCAAGGAAAGGTGTTGCTTCCAGTACTGGCTAGACAGACACAGAATGTTTTTAATAACAGAGCAGTTCAGCTGAGGTATATTAGAGTTTTCTCCTACTTCTGAGGAGTCCTTTTTGAAGTATGCACCTTCTTATGGAAGAGGCAGAGTCCCATCCTCCTGACAGGGATTAATTTAATTTAATTTAAACTTTTCTATCCCATCCTTTGCGCAAGCCTCAGGATGGCTTACAAAAACCTGTATAGATAGACCTGCAGCTGTATCCTGCAAGGTTCCAGTATTCCACAGTTCTTCTGACATGAGTAGATCAATGGGAGCTTGAGTTCCTCCAGGTCAAAACAGTCCTCCAGCAGGGACATTACCATGAAAAAAGGGCAGCAAGTCCCACTGGCCAAAAATTTAGCCAGTGGGGACATGGCTTGCATGGGGATGCAGCATCTGGCCATGACCCTGCTCCTTCTGTTCCCCCATCAATATAACCCCTCTGGGGCTTTTTAAATGTGCCTCTGCTTTTTGACATACCTTAATGGCCCCTCCATTTCATACTGAAGTTCATTGATATCCCTAGTTATGAATATCTGATCCTCTGAAATTTCTAACTCAAGCAATGGGTTGAAATTTCACAGAAATTTATTTATTTATTTATCCATTTTTCGATTTATATCCTGCCTTTTTCCTACAAAGGGCTCAAGGCAGCTTACATCTCCTCCTCCATCGTATCCCCACAACAACCACCCTGTGAGGTAGGTTGGGCTGAGAGTCTGTGACTGGCCCAAGGTCACCCAGTTGGCTCCATGGCTGAGCAGGGTCTAGAACCCAGATCGTCTGAGTCCCAGTCCCATGCTCTTAACCACTACACCAGACTGGATGTCTTGCACATATAATTTTACACAGTGTGATATTTAGAAGCCCACTACAAGCCATACCAGCCTAGGCTCAGCTTTTACTCCTGTGTATCTCAGATCTAGACCTGTTTTGGCAGTCTTGAATGATTCTGACAGTGTCAGTTGATATTTCTGTCAGTATTAAAATCATTGTAATAAGAACGTGGGGGATGTGGGTGGTGCAGAGGGTTAAACCATTGAACTGCTGGGCTGTTGATTGGAAGGTTGGCAGTTCAAATCTAATGCTTTGTCCCAGCTCTTGCTTACCTAGCAATTTGAAAGCATGCAAATGTGTGTAGCTGAATAGGTAACACTTCAGTGGGACAGGTAACAGTGTTCCATGTGCCTCAGCATTTAGTCATGCTGGCCACTGGACCACGGAAGTGTCTTTGGACAATGCTGGTTCTTTGGCTTACAAATGGAGATGAGCACCAGTCCCAGAGTTGGGCATGACCAGCATGCACGTGTGGGGAAACCTCTACCTTTACCTAATAAGAACATGTTTCGTCTGGAACACTTTTTCTAACTTTTCTTTGGTCCCTGATAGTGGCAACAAGGATTCATATGCCCAATTTATGGGGAGGCACAAGGGGACAGTGCAACAAACTCCCACTTTGGTAAACCACTCAATTTTTATTGCAAGTACCGATTCATTGAATAGCAATTCCACTGAATCATTATTTTGCAAGAGAAATTGCTGATGCGTGGGTGGAAAATCTAATCAGCCTCATAGCTAAGGGTTAAAGGCGTTGCTTGCAGGCATATACATCCTGATGTGGATTGGGTCCATAGCAATGGGAAAAGGCTACAGCACCTTATCTTCTACATTAGAGTACTATTTAATATACTGCCTGCTGTGACTCTGATTGTACATAAAAAAGAAAATATTGTGTGGGTTTTCCCTTAGTGTCAACACAGCGACAGTTTACAGCAGAGTGCTCTGTTGCTTCATTTCTTACTGCACCATTGAAGCTCTGCTCACTCTCTATTATGCCAAGTTAATAAACAACCAACAAGACAAGATATCCCGATTAGCTTTCCAGTCAAAACATCCACTGAATCGATTATATGTCAGCAAGTAAGAATTTTAATGGCAGTTGTAGATGGCTGTTCTCTAAAGTATGGTATGTACTGGAAAATAATTATACAAAAGATTTAAAAAATCATGCTAGTGTTTCGATTTTGTTTTCTTTCATTTATTTATTTACTGCATTAAATGCCTTCATTACTTCAGCAGTAGTGGCTGAAATACAAAGCATTTCCCAGGGTTTTCTTTGCAATTAGATAAGATCAAATGACATGATGTACATCCTACCTTGAGTCTGCACCTGAAAATAAAAACACTTTCCTTATACTTGGCTGTGAAGGGTGTGATCGTATGCATGTTTAGGCAGAAAAGCTAAGGAATTCTGGAAGTTGTAGAACTTTGTTTTGCCTAAGTACACATAGGATTCCATCCTAAATAAATAAAAACAGTCATATAGAGAAGGGTCTTTAAAAATGCTCCTTTTCCCACCCCTTCTTTCCTGATAAGAAAACACAGAGAATTCAGGGATTTACTGGAATCCTGTGGGCCCAAAACTTGCATAGGATGGGCATGTGTCCTCTCTTTTAGGGGACAGTACTCTATTTGAAGGGCTGTTCTGTCCAATTCCATTTTAAAGATAATTAACCATAAGAACGGTCCATTGAACATATTGCAGAAGTCAGGTGCTCAGGGACCTAAGTGCTTGCATGGTGTTCACTGTTGGAAAAATGTTCTTAGGGTATATGGGGAAAGTGCAAAACTGTGAACTTGTAATTCTGAATGCAAACATATTTGGAAAATTGCAATGCTTTTCTGAGAATTGCATTCCTACTCACATTTGTGATTCAAGTACAAGAACAAAATCCTCATACATCTTTAAGTGTGGGGACATAGATGATTAAGGCAGGGTTTGGTTTTGCTGTTGTGTCCAATGCAAAAGTACAAAATGCAAGAGGGGGATGATGTGTACCTCTGGGTGTTGACTGGCTTTGACTGATACTAATAGTTGCTAGCACCTCTGATGAATTTACCAGCAAGTTTCCAGTGCATCCTTTATGGGGATTTCCATGCCAGGAGGATAGATTGCCATTTAAAGGGTGGTGTCCTGATGACTGAATTACATTAGAAACCTAGCAGAGAGGAAGACATGTGTATATTCCAGAAGGCTAATAATACCTGCTGGCCATTGGATGGGGACTCTGTCCCATGTTCTGTGCTAAATAGACATGGCAAACGCACTTACTGAGACAGCAGAACAATTCATTCTGTATGGTTAAAGAATGATCAAAGGAAAAGGAAAATGTGGGCTCACAATGCAGATCAATGATTGCATATGCAGCCTGAGAACTCTGTAGCTACGACAGATTTTAAAAAACCATGACATACAAGGCTGGATGATCTCATACATATTGGGAGAAATTGTGGCACTCCAAATGCTAGACTTACTACTGCAGAACAGGAAGCAGTGGGCAGTAGATGCCCATCCATCTTGAACAAAATGGCTATAATAGCTTTTCAATAGTATTGACAGCTTCTGGGTGCTTACTATCTGCAGCCATTCCATTTTATCATTCTCCTCTATCTAAGGTAATAGATTTGTAGTATTGTACAAGAAACTTTAGTACCTCAGGAATAGTATCATCAATTTTCATTGGCAAAGTTCCTTTGGCAATAGGAAGTGAACATTATTTATCTTTCATATAGATGTTTCCTTTTTATATAAATGCATGCATAAAAACATGTGAGGCTTGAGGGAGGGAGGGAGGGAGGGATCTTCTGCTTATAGTGCGGAAATGTTCCTGAAAAGTCTATGGAAATCCTATTTTAATCTCATACTATAAATAGTCTCAACAAATGATTTATCACTATTGCTTGGTTCTTTACTGTGCTGGTAACAACCAGATTTTTATGATATAATATATATTATTTTGGAAACTGTACCCCAAACCATTATTAATAGATATAGAGCATCCATTCGATTTTAGGAAGTGTTCCTTTTGGAGTCTAATAGTTTGCAATTAGTATTATGGTATGATGGCTTAGGAAAAAATAATCACACATTTTCCTTGAATTTCCAATATACAGAAATATCCCCTGAAATTATTTTTAAGCAAAAGAAAACTATTCAATACTGTATAACGTTATCATTTTCTAAACAGATTTTCCAGCAAAACATTCTTCTACATTTAGAAGTTAGTACTCTCATCTCTTTGATGAGTTCATTCATGAGTTGGGTCTGTTAAACTTTTACAACTTTAGCTACCTTGATTATTATAAATGGACCAATAACTATGCTTTTGCCTTCCTAGTATGCCTGGTAGATAATATTTTCATCTGAAGTTTGCTTTTTTACTAATACTATGGTTTTATGATAATCTTAGGAGTTTTAATGGAGATGAATTACCTTGAGTGATGATGCATTAGAAGGAGAGGAGAGAAATTCCCATATAAAGAAAAAACTGAGCACAGTCCAATTTTTTAAGGAAACTGGGTGATGTTGTTTGACCTTCCTGCATTACTCTGGATTCTGCAGGACTAATGTTGTTTCTACTACCATAATAAAGGAAAGTTTTGAAAAGGATTTTTCTTGGCGGGGATAAGACAGAGTTTCATTCTCCACTGCTCTCCAATTCTAGCTGAAATTTGTCACAACAATATTTCAGATCAGCTCTGGCTATTAGGAGGTGAAGGGGGCAGAGAAGTAAAGATTGAATTTAGGCATGAAAGCTGTGCTGAATCAGACTAAAGCCCCATCTGGTCCTGTAGTCTGTTCGTACAGTGGATGCCTATAGGAAGTCCACAGCAGGACATCACCACAAGGACATCCTCCATTGGTGTTCTCCAGGAACTGGTATCCAGAGACTTACATCCTCTGGTACTGAAGGTAATACAGAGCCATCAGGTCTAGTAACTGTTGAAAGTCTCGTCCTCTTTGTTAGCAAGTGTCCATTAATGGCAAAGAGAAACAGTCAGATGAAACTAGTTGTCAGACTTAAATTTCAGCTATTCGTCTTTAGGAACCCAATGCATGATTAACCTAGTTCTGTTACCTGTCTTGGCTGAAAATCATATTCCTTTCAATAGAAACTGGTTTGTTTGTTATACACTCTGTTATCCACTTAGTCTAGAAACAATGGTCTTTTATTTTTAAAAGGAGTATTTGAGAGCTCCATTCCCACCTTGCAACACTTTTTCCAAGAGGACATCAGGATTGCTGTAACTTAAGATGGTGATTAGGATCTTGATTGGATTTGGCCATTTTCCCTTTCCGGGCTGCAGCACTGAACTGCACTTTCAGGAACGGCTTTGGGGTATCAGTGGCTATGGTAGGACTGGAGCAGCCTGAAAAGCTCCAGGACACATGTGGAATATTACATGCCAGCTAGCATTTGGATCCCACCAAGTATATTGAATGCCCTGGCATAGCAACCCAATGCTCCTTTGACATCATAATCCATTTATGGCAGCTGAATTTCTCATTTTTATTGCCAATTTTACTAAGATTTTTTTTAACCCAATTGCTCCCTGCTGTTAAGCTACTTTTTATTTATAGTACATCAAATCCTTCTCAAGAGAGTTACAATAGTACAACTCTATTACTTGAGAGGGATTACACAGATTCCATGAGGGCCTAATTTGTCTTATTATGGGTATGTGTTACTTAGCTGATGGAATATAGGCGACAGATCTGGAGAATGCCTGTTCTTCTTATAGAAACTTAGTAATTACTGCATTTTATTCTCTCTCTCTGTCTCTGTCTCATTCTTAAGCTATGATGAGAAGCTTTGACAAGCACATTTTCTTAATGGATTAGACTAAGGAATCTGACAAAATACATTCCAGTAACCGAAAATGGAAAGCTGACATGATGAGCCTAGGCAGTGGCAACTGCTAAGGTTTTCACAGTGCACATTTTATGGAGTCAGTTTGACAGCTGCTTGGAGTGTTGCCAAACTAATGGAAAAATCTGATAACTTGGGATTGTTCAGAGTCAACAGAGGTTTGCTTTAATGCTTGCTCAGTACAAATGTACTCCCTGCTAGTACAGCTGAATTCAGCAGAACAGTTGATTCAGACAACTAGTTCGACACAGCAACTGACATAGGAAACAGCCGAGAGGTGACTTCTTTGGCAAGAGGCTGGTTGTATGTCATCTACACACAAGAAGATCAGGACTCCTAGAATCTTCACTCATCCCAGATTGCCTGTGTTCATTCATGACATGTCACATTCTTATCCACAGAGTGATTCATAAAGTATATCACATATCAATTTCTGACTATTTCAACAAAGGTGAGCTGGTATTGGCTAAACGTGGTGTCCCATCAATGTATTTGCTTCTCCATTTGCTTTCCTGTCGTTTCTGGTTGCCAACAGCAGTGTGACCCTGTTAGTACACAGGATGAAGCAGTCAGCTCAGGCAACAGATGTGAGTGGTTTGGTGGAGGCAGCAGCTGCCTCCCTTGATGGTTGCTGGAGGACAGAGTTGCATTTTCTAAGTAGCCTGCCCAGCAATCTCTAACCAAGCCTGCTGCCCCCCAGATGCAGCAGAGGATGCTGTCCAAGCAAAGCCCACCTGCCAGTCTAGTTAGCTTCCTTGAGTGGAAGGAAGGAAGGAAGGAAATTCCCTTCCCTGAGCAGCAAAATGCCTTAAAGCAGCCCTTCCCAATACAGACAATTCCTTGCTCTCCATCGATGTTCTTACTTTTTCACAATCCCTCTCACAAATTTGGTTTCACTGTCCCCATTCTGCCACCCAGACATTTTGTACGTTTAAACAGCCATCTATTCCTAGGCTTCAACTCATTCTAAGCATTCAATCAATGCCAATGCGGACAATCTAAATGTTCTTTCTCTCATGTGTTGTGGAGCTATACGTTCAGAACAGGAAACTTTAAGCATTCCCTCAATTTTTATTCCAAAATTCCAAGCAGAATTTTTAAAATTCAAAGTAAGGAGAGTGAGAGAAAGAGAAACATAGTTGCATTGAAATCTATCAGCTGGAGCAATGGGGCAGGAGGTGGAGTGTCTCTTTGGTTTCAGCCATTATTAGTTTACCAGTCAGCGCTTCCAACAAAGAAAACATGGTGCCTACCAAGTATTTTTTCACAGCTGCTTTGTGAGAGGAAGCAGAAGCAGAATGTGGGAGCTAATAAGTTTAAAGACAAAAGATTCAGTGATAACTGGAAGCAATGTGAATTTGGGAAATGAATTAATTGGAGAAGAACTTATTTATTTAGAGGTGGGTTGTGAATGGAAGCAATAATGAAATGATTGCCTGAGGGTGAACTGATTTGGAATTGGAGCAGAATGAACTAATTAGGGGAGAAACTGAGTTTCAGTCACAGGTGGGAAGATGTCATCAGGACATCAGATCTGCCCATTGACAAATACTAATACTGCACATTAAGATGTAGCCCTTTGTACAGGTTCCTTACAGGTCTGTTCAGACCTCACTACTACTCTGTCAGCAATATTCCAGAAATGGCAGGCCTGCTGATTGATACCAAAGTAATTAAATATGCATACACCTCCCTAATTCCCAAGAAAAAAATGCAGATACCTTCTGGACAATGCGAGAATATCTTAATGTACAAGTCCTAATCTGGCATGATAGTGCTAAAAAAGAAAATCACTATGCACGGAGGGTACACAAAAGTAGCCCCTTTCCCAACAACATGCCATAGCAAAGCTCCTCCTATAGACATCCACTCACGTTGCAGCAAGGAGACTTTTGCATGCACAGTTGCTGGTGGAGCGAGTTTCACCACTTTTAATAATACCTGAGCATATCTACACTGTTCACAAAAGAATTCTACATCTTGAAGGTCATTTAGATGGAAGGAGGAGGAGGGCTTGCATTTAAAGAATAAAGATTGCTTACAGTTAAGGAGGGAGTGAAGTCGCTGGTTTTCTTGTGTGATAATATGAGCCTTGAAGCACCTATCAGTCCAGCCCTTCTTCAGCACTAAGTTGAAGGGCATGAATGGGGGCTGCAGCCTCCCCATTAAGGTGGGCTCAGCTCAAAGGGATCTGGTTGCCACTTGAAATATGGCCTCACATTTTGAGTATAGGACAGCTCATATATTGCGTTCTCCCTCCCACCTTCCCCCCTGGTGAAATCAAGAGACTTTTTTGTTCAAGGAATTTGGAACACTTTAGAGCAGATTTTTATATATTATTTACTCATGGGTATCTAATTTTCATGTTTCTTTTTCAGGAACGCTGAGTTCACAAAAAGCTCTACAAAAATGAAGAAAATAGTGCTGAAGAATCAGGAATGTTTTAAACTCTGTGGTGAATTTCCTGTAGGGAGTGACAGAAAGAAACAACCTATACAATGCAGTCGATCATTTTACAGTCTCTGTCAAAATTGCAACAACACTGCACTGTTTCGCGCTCCCCTGCAAATACTAATGAAGTATCACATAATGCAACTGGTATCACCTTGGCTCACAAGCTCAAATATTGAAAAATACTGATGGACTGCCTTACAGAGAGTTGATCTGCAGAATAATTAGAAAGGCAAAATGAAATAGGAAGAAAGAACCGAAAAAAGAATCCTTCAAAGGAACATAATACAAAAATGTACAGTGATTATACTGAAGGTTGACTAAGTTGGAAAGAATAAGCAAAAGAAAACAGGAAGAAGCAGCTTCTAAACAAAATTGACTTTGCCAAACTGCCATGGGATCAAATTATTTTCTCAGCAAATTTCTCAGCAAAATTTCAACCTTCCCTTGCAAGCCATTATTTTTGCCTGGGTGGGCAATTTGTAGCCATCCAAATGTTTTTGCTTACAATGCCCATCAGCCCTAACTAACATAACCTATGCTGAGAAATCGTAGGAATTGTAAGTCAACTCATTTGACAGTTTTCAATTTGCCTAGCTTTGATTTAACAGTACATTCAATGTACACAAGAACATCTTGGCAGAGTCCAAATGGCCAACAGAACAAGATATTCAGTCCAAAACTACACTGTGATAGCACTTGAAGTAAAGTATCATTGTTAGGTTGAGCTTTTCACATATGCAAAGCAGGCAGCTCTGTGAGAAAAGCCAGCACATTTGAATTACCTGAGTTAAGCTAGTTTTTGCTGAGTCAATAAATTATATGGAAAATACTAAGAACAGATGCAACATACAGATATACAAAACAGAGACTACACTAACAATGTACAGACATGAATACACAACCATCAGGCTGATGAGAAATAAATTGTTAACAAGAGCTGTACTTTATTTAAACCACAGGAAAACAAAAAACCTGGTTTGCATCTGTTCAGTACATCAGCCAAGAAGAATAGCAACAAATATGCTACCCTGAAGTACCTGTTGACAGATGTTCAATTATTTTTTAAGGCTTATCATGGTGAATCAGAAGTGTGACATGGATCTTAAAAGCTTACTTTAACCTGAGAATTATTCCTTTCATCTTAGGTGGTCCAGCAACAATACACATATGGCAACAAGTAAAAATTGGTACTTTTAGAGGTAATATGTGAAATTCCTTGCAGTGCAATAGGACTGAATCCAACTATGTCCTTCTATATGTGGACAGGCTCTTTATCCAGTGGATACCTTTGCTAATTGAAGAGGAAGGAAAGAGATTTTGGCAGTTCCCTCTTCTCCCATGGAGAAAAGTTCCAGGTTGGGGGGATCATCAGTGTAGCAGCACTTGTTAATACTTAGATGTCATACACATTTAAGTCATGCATGTGTTTTCTGGGTGAAAGCAATAATGAAGAAAAGCCAAAAATATCCAACATTGTGTAAATGCCTGCTCTGTAAATTGACTTTGAAAGCAATCCCATGCTGCCTTGACAGCTTTGAGAGGGTCATAGATATTGGAGAGGCTGGAAAGGTGATTGGTAGAGAAGGGCTAAAGAGGTCAGGGAGTGGAGGGAAGGGAAGACTGGGGCTTTCAGCATACAAGGAAGCACCCTGGCATCTTTTCTCCAGTTCTAAAGTGCTTCAGCGAGAGGGCCAAAAATGGCTGCCTAGGTCAATTACAGATCAGGAAGAGCATGGAGGCAGAGAGGACCTCTGCTATTTCTCCTGCTCTGCACCAGATCTTCATAAGCGTCCAAGTTCAAGGACATGTAAAAGGGTCTGGAACCCAGAGGCATACACTTTGCAGCCCTAATCTGACTTCTGCTACACAGCACACTGCCCTTCTTCTGGATGAAAATCAGAACAATAGGATGATTGTGTTATCAAATTACAGTGCTTCAGAGGCAAAGAAATACAAAGTTTACTCAGAAGATCCTTGGCTGTCATGGGGTCTCTTCTCATTAGTCCCTCCCTCAGCATGTTCTTGTTCTTCTCTACCTTCTTCTGCAGCTATCATCCTGTCTCCACACACTGCATTGCCAGTGCCACCATTGCTCCCCAGAAAACAGGTCAGAAGTATTTGTGGATTGTTGCCTAGTAACCAGACAGATTCTGTTATCACAGGTATGGCATAATGGTCAGGTGAGCTTGAGGAGACCTCAGAGTTTCATAGAGCTATAATTCTCCGAGAAGGGACTGGGCGGCACTCAGGGTAGTGAAATTGCAGGGAGCTGCATTCTCAAACACAGTAGCAGCCAGGGGAAATATTCAAGAAGCTCAGTCCTGACCACAGTGTGAAGAGGCAGGGACTGTGCCTGGACCACCCATCACAGTCCATTGCTCTTGACATAACAGTGACTTCTAAATAATGCACTTACACTGTTTGGATTTCTTGGGATCATTATTCATAGGAATTTTCAAGATGGCAAAGTGCCTTGGATTTTGATTGTCTCACTTGGTATTTATGCATTTCCACAAAATGCACCCAAAACAATCCAATGGGGTATGAATGAGGAGAAAACAGATCACAGGAATAAAATAAAAGGACTTGAGAGCTGCCACACAGAAGATGACAATTCAGCCAAACAGAAATAGCAGATGTCACTTTCTGAATCTAATTGGAGCATCTCAGTGTAGCACTCTTCAATTTTATACTCCAGCTAACATCTGCTTATGTGTTCCCAAGGTACTGCTTTACCGCTATGCCTTAAAACAGCTGGCAGAAGCATCCCATCCGCCTCTCATTTTCTAAGGAAACAACATAAACACATCCACTTCATCCATGAAATTTGAAACGCAGTAAGATCATTTCTAGTTTGCCTCTGACTATAGGAAAAGATGTTTCCTTCCTTCCTTCCTTCCTTCCTTCCTTCCTTCCTTCCTTCCTTCGTTACTGGTGTTCACAAGGTTCAAAGATGCCAATTAATGAACTTGGTCCTTTAAGCATTTTGCTTTGAAAAGGTACATGTTGGTCTTTTCAAGCACATTCCAACAGTAGTAGTCAAATTTCTCAGAAGTTTCTGTAGGAAGTGGAACAGCAGAGTAGGTCAATCTGATTAAACATCCTCCCCCCACCCCAAAATTAAATTAAAGTGGTTTCCTTTTTAAGTACTTCAAAGCTTATGATTAAAAAGCAGAGCAAGTGACATGCTAGTTCTGGCTCATAAATGTCATTAAACACTTAATAAAAGCTGCAGAGGTTTTTCAATCTAGGTCTCCCTGAAGCATCTACCAATTCTTGCTAAGGTTTCCCTTCTTGTCCAAAACTCAGCATGTTGTACATTTATTTTTTGTTTAAAAATGTACTGTGATGAAAATTCTTTTTTAAAAAGAGAGATGAATTGTGCAGTCTCTCAGTGTCTGAAATTAAGTTCCATCTACAAACATACAGCATTTTTTCATGCTGCAGATTCAATTTAAAAGAACAATAGCCTCTAAAAATAAACATAATATATAACCATCTCAGGCAGTGTCACATGCAATAGAAAGAAATGATGAGAGTTCTTCAGCAAGAATTTTAATGAACCTTCTTATCTCTTGATTGAATAGAAGTATTATTTATTTTAAAGAAAGCAGTCACCACTTCCCTTAAGTTTAGAATGAAACTCTTACGACTGATTCTGTCCTGGCAGTGAACTAAAATGGTTAAAAATATCCCCAAATTAAAACCAGTAAAAGAAATTTTAATGTCTGCTAAAATAAATACTCTGTATGCCCTTAATCAGACAATGTGTGGACAAATAACTATTGAGTTCTTAAAGCAATTAATAGAGAAATCTTCCCAAAAGACAACAAAATGACTATTCCATTATGCAGGTCCACAGAATACTGGCTAAGAAACTTTGCTACAACATCAAGAAGTTGCCGGATTTATTTTTTTCCTCTGCCATTAATTCATCAAGCCAGCTCTACCCAAACTCCAGATGTTTGGGACTACAGCTTCATACATCCATGACCATTGGCAGTGCTGAATGGAAATGATGGAACTGAGGTCCCAAACATCTGAAGAGTGCCAGGTTGGGGAAGGCTGCCAGAGGGACGGTATCCTAAAGCTCTTAAACATTGTCTGGAGGCTAGGCATGCAATATGCCAGATTCCTAGTGCTGAGGTAGGAGAGAACAATGTGATCTCAGAGCTGAGAACTGGCATTCTGACACACACTCACCCCATACATGCACACTCCACCCACTCACAATTGGTATGAACACAACTACACTGACTGTTCTCCAGGGTTAGGAACACAGCCTTGGAGAAGGGTTAAAGGTGGTGTTTCAGGAAGCAAGGGGAAGAGGAGATTGAGCACTTCCAAAGTGCCCCAGTTAGACAGCCCAGAATGGCAGCCTAGCAAAAATGCAGAATGGGAGGAGCAGGGAAGTGAAGACTATCTCTGTTGCTCTTCCCTCTGGCAGGAAATCCCATGATGGTCTGAACTCAGGGGCTTTCAGTCCTTAGACTGTCTCCCCTCTGCAGTATGAAGGATTATAATACTTATAGTTTATTTAATTATATAGATGCTGCCTTTCAGAGCAACACCTTCTCAAGACAGCATATAATAGACATTTAACTTCATAACATAGCAAGATTATTTGGAATAACAGAAAATGGAAAGATTACACTCCCAAATAAATTATAGCCTACTTGCAAGTAACTCTTCTAATCCATGCCCCAAATGACCATCCTCTGATCCATTCTGACATGCCTATCCACCAAAGTTACTCAAGAAGTCACACCATTCATAAGTGTAGAACTGTACAGGGTAGTATTTAAAGTAGTCAGAAAAGCATAAATAACATCAACTCAGAAATAAAGTTCTCAAAATACAGCTACCCTAAGGGAGCACCCCCCCACCCCGCAACACACACGGAAATAATTTTCCGATAATTTTTCAGATTGTTTATTCCATGTTTTCATTACTGCTGACAAGAGTTTGGCCACAAACACTGAAAAGCTTCTTAGGGTCGACATTCTAGTTTCAGGAGGGGCTTAAGATAATGGAGTGATCAGGTCCAAGTACCAACAATTGGTACTTGAATTTAAATCTCTCTGCAAGTCACTAAGCCTCAGGAGCCATTTCAGCCTTTTAGAATTGGAACAGAGTGAAACAGTCACTGCCATAAAGCCAGTGCATTTTTTGTCATAGAACACACTGGAACAGAGTTCCAGCACCTTTTTTCAACAGATTTTCCAAGTTTTAAAAGTTAATTTTGAAAATTTGATGTTTGGTCCACATGGATTTGAATTGCCCTGTCGAGCATAGCAGGTCAGCGGCAAAATCATTAAAAAGGTGCATGCAGGCTGCTTGTGTGTCGAATCCGATGCATGCGTACTTCACACTGGCTGTGATGGCGCTGCTTGGCTTGTGGCACTGCTCGGCTTGTGATTGGTCGTGTGGTCGTGTGCTGAGTGCTTACTGAGGGCAGCGACCGTTATGTTTTGTTACACAACTGACGTGTGTGAGTGTGTGTGCAGTGATTGACTATGTGCGAAAGGTAAATAATTTCATGAGTTCCGGCACCTTTTTCTTACAAAAAAAGCACTGCATAAAGCTATCAAATGATTGATGGCTGAGGAAAATGGGTGGGGGATGGGAGAAAAGGGCATGGTCATCAAGGTTTGGACTGGGACCCCGGCAATGGCAAATTTGTCCTATAATCCTGGGTTCCACACTCCAGTGTTTAGCATTACAGTGTGAAGAATTACAGTGTTCAGTACTCTTCAGTTCTTCTAAATTAGCTGGAACGTGAGATGAGATGTCAGCACCATGGATAGTTCCCTCAACATTTTTACTGTTTTAAACTGCCACCAGCTCCACTGTATAGACATGCCCATTGCTAGCCATCAGTTGATTATTCAGTCACAGGTTCAGCTGCAATTTAACTGACTTCAGTCAAAAGCACAATGTTGGAAAAGATGCAAACATAACCATAGGAAGTTGCCTTATACCGGATCAAACTACGTATTTGTTTCCATAGCATGGTATTCCCAACTCTGATTGCAAGAGGCTGCAGGAATCTAAAGTGAAAGTCTTCCATCCATCACCTACTTTGCTATAAGTTATTGCAGATATCTGTAACCCCTTTCCACCTATATGCTGCCATTTCCCCATCTTAGATTTAGCCTTCTTTTCATCTGTTGGAGCATCAGCTGTTAAAACTCTACATTTTCTACTACCAATACTGGAACTGACCTATTGAAATTAGCACATTCTATAGAAGCATAAATAGAAGCTGTTAACACATAGGAAGTCATCTGCAATCAGAAGAACTTGGAAAGGCTAATTTTAGGTTTCAAAATTCACCTGTTTTTCATTAATTCATGTATGCACTGGAATACCAAAATAATAGCTACGCTTGGCTGACTGCAAATCATTTCCTTGGAGCAGGTTTGTATATAGGAATATCAAGTAGGTTGAACTCCTGCGTTCTGTTAAAGCACTCACCATAATTCCACCTGATAAATGCTCCAAGCCATCAAGTGGTCAGTCTTTACATTTCCTAATTATGCTGGGGAGATATGTGGTTGTTTGGTGATCCTTGTCCTGCAATTAGATATTTCAGTCCAATAAAAGCTGTCATAGAAGGACTACCATCCCAACGAAATGAAGTCCGTCTCAGCTTGTTTTGTGAAATCTTGTATAAAAGTAAGCAGTATTGGTCTGTCACTAACTGATTAGTTAAGGTAAATAAATTGTGACACGGGGCCTTCAAGGCATGCACAATCTGATTTCAGCTATACTTAGAAAGGAAAGCTGTGTTTACAGCATGGATCAAACAAATGTGGAAGTATATCTTCATCCAGTTTATTTACAGTAATTGAAATAGACATCTGAATGGCTGGATTGAAAACAGCTGCTGGCAAAAAGTCAATTTGGGGATACTGGGGATCTAGTCTGACACAACTGGGCCGCTTCCTTCCTTATCCTGAAACATACCCAGTCCAGACTGGAATAGCAAAGCTTTTTAAATGAAAGAGGTACTAGCTAGAAGATCCTTGGTTAAACCTTGGTTTAAAACTTATCTCAGCCACATACTAAAGTGCATGCTTTAGATCCAAATTTGGGTGCTTTGCAACTGGGCTGGCTGAGGCACCTTCCTATAGGACTATTTTTAGAACTGTTGCCTAGAGATCCAGAGATCCAATTAGGCTGTATTTATTTCTTTGTTAGATTTGTATCAACTTTTTTCTTTTAAAGAACTCAGAGCAGCTTACATCATTTTCCAACTCCTAGTCTCTATCTTATCCCCACAACAACAACCCTGTGAGGTAGCCTGAGCTACCAAAATCACCCAGTTGGCTCCATGGCTGAGTGGCAACTAGAACCCAGTTTGCCAGGGTCCCAGTCCTGGGCTCTTAACTCCTACACCAAACTGGCTCTTTCAGTATCAACATGAAACTGAAACTGAAAGAACTTTCTATTCTGGCTCAGGATTTTGAGTGTTTTGATATTAAAAATCTGGGATTAAATGCTTGTATATTCAACTGCATTAGTGACAAATAAAGGTTGCCACTTCTTTTGACCTGAGGCACTCCTCATATTTAACAACTGTCTGGCAGGCAAGTACAACATGGTCCCCAGTATTCTAGGAATAGCTGGACTTACAGCATTTGTTTGATACAAATGCATGAAAATTTCATTTCAGTTTGTTTTTGATATCAATGCGCTAAATTTAAAAGCTTCTTCATATTTAGGAGTGAAAGAATTTGAGATTTACAATTTCAGGTGCAGGAGAAAATAAAACTGACAAACTCACCCATCCCTACGAATGAATGAAGAGAAAAGCAGTTTATGATATGGTGGACTTACTGTTTCCTTACTCCATGCTGCTTGATTTATAAAGTTAATGAAGTAGAATGGGGATTGGGAAACCCCTCCTGCCATAGGCATTTTCAGTGTCCTGTTATTAGTTAAATGTGGGTTGGTGGTACCCATGCATCTCATCTCTTAAGGGGTTAATATTAAAGTCTTTGCAACTGTGTTGTCAGAGATGGACTCCTCCCCACTTCTCTCCACCCTGCCAGTTATGGAAATTTGCTGACTTTTTCAAAGAACATCACCTTCTGGTTGCATCTAGGATTATAAATGGAGAGTGGTTTTGAGGAATCTGAAAAATGAATCAAAATCATCATACATCCCTAGTACAGCATACTTGTACTGCTTTATTTAGAACATCCAGAACTACTTACGTGCAAGGGTACACAGTGTGGTGTGGGGTCAATCTGTCCTGCTGGGGTTCTCCAGAGAGCCACCCCTTTTCTGTCCAAATCCCTTTCCCTGACCACCTATCCGTTGGTTGTTTCCCATCCTTTGTGTAGCAATTTCTCCATTCTAAAGGGTTGACTTTCATCTCCTAAGGCTTAGCCAGTGGTGGTTAAGTTAAATATGCTCTTCTGTTTGGCTCTGCCCCTTTTTCCTTCAGCCTCACCACTACTTGATGCATCCCCTGAGAGCTTCTCCAAAGTAGATTTCAGCCTTCAAAACCGCTGGTATATGTGGAGTTGTCTGTGCCAGTTCCATTACATTTTCCCTTCTTTCTAGAAAAGTCTATCAGAAAAGCCCTGTATGGACATGCAGAATAAGCACACAGCTTTGGGTTCTTAACAGCAGAGAACCCTTCCACTGACCTTAGAGGGTTTGGTCTTCAAACCAGCATGCTGCATATGTACAGGATGATGGATATGTATGAGAAAAGGGCAGCTGTAGTGTTCCTTCACCTCGTGTGTTTATTCCAAAAAGCACTAACTAGCAACTTAATCCACTGCACAGCTACAGCTGAGGGTTACTTGATCATCTCACAGAATATCCTTCTGCAGCACTTTGCCACAGCAATTACTGAAATGCCAGCAGAGAGTGTGCCATGCTTTCTATGAACTCTATAGCTATGAGCAGTTGTTCAAAAGATGCCTTTAGATGTCAGCCAGTCTATCACTGCAGTGCTTTGAATCCCCTGATTCTAATGGACTTTGAATGGACACTACTTACTGAAACAGCAGCTATTAGTTACACTTTGTGATTCAGATCTGCAAAAGCATGCCAGAAAGGCTGTCCTGTCATCCTGGCTTTCACTTCACCTCCACCTTACTTCTGCCTTCTGTACTGATTATTTAGGACTCAGCTATGCAACAGATGTGGGTTCAGAATTGGAATATGCAGTGGCATGTGATAATAATAATACTTCTGAGCATGTAAAGGTTTCATTTTATTTACAATCCCTTTCTTACTGAATGCACAGGGATGAAATGAAAGACCAGGGCCAAACAGGGGAGAAGGCATGTCTCATAAGCATTATGACTTAAGATGGAGTAATTATTTATACATTTATATCCTGTCTTTCTTCCAAGGAGCTCAAGACCATCTATACATTTTCTGCCCCCATCCATTTTATCCTTCCAAGAATACTTTGAGTTAGGTTAGGCTGAGAGAGAGGTCAAAAGTTACCTGGTGTGCTTTGAGGTGAATTTGAATCCAGGTCTCCCCAGTCCTGAGTCAACACTTTCATAATTATATTAGATTAATGCTAAATACACAATAGGCAGAATAGTCACATCCTAAAAAAATACTCATTACCTTTGCTGTTCAAACAGATCCTGGAGTACAGCACAAAACTATTGTGAAAACTACACACACCAGGCATTTAATATGATTATTCTGCAAAATGCAAGAATTGATGAGAACATCATTCTGTTTGAATGTTTATGCAAATTTAGCAGTTTTGTACCTCTTAAACCAGTAAGCAAACTGGAACACAGTTGTGTACCAATATTCACACTTTCTGAATGTTTTCCTACAGTTCTTCACTCAAAAAATAATGAGCTCAAAAATTCATAAAATATGAAAAAGGAGCACAAATATTTGAAATGGTTAAAATGGTACACAGTGATGCATTATAAAGTGGAAAACAGTTTTCAAAGATATGTGCATTAGAAAACAATGCACACAAAATGCATAAACTAGGAAAAGTGGGCAAAGAGCATTTATTAGGAGATATTTGCACAATATTGTGTATGAATTTTCATGCAGAGTTTTAAAAATGTACATTAATGCATAATGGGACAGAAACATACTTAAATGTAGGGGTAAATGAAATACTATGCAGAACTGATATGGACAGGTATATCATGTCCATACATCCAAAGAGATCTCTTTTTAAATGTAGATGCAAATGTGAACACACATGCATCGTCCATAATTTAGGTATACCAATATGGCCAGGGAGGCTTCTGACTCATACATGAGTGGGATTCCTTATCCACGGCAACTTTAATTCTGAACTTAATGGGAGCTAGCCATGTTCTGAATGCCATCCCGAAAGTAGGGTCGCCACCATGGAATCACCAATGTCTCCTGCATTCCAAGCTGTATGTGTGACCTCACTCCAGCAAGAAACCGAGAATCGAAAAGAGCTGCAAGAGAGCTGACAAAGTACTGGCAAAGTATGTTGACTTGTGAGATGAGGAAGCATATAATCAGCTCACTCAAGATCCACCAATATGACCTGGTGAAGTGTTGCTAAATATATCACACAGGTGCCTGCTGATTTTAGACTATAGTAGCATAATAGCAGAATAACAGTTTAAAATCCTTAATGTCTGCAAAATAGCTAAGAAAAATAACTCTGATGAAAAACAGTCTGTATATCTGAAGCAGATTGGTGATTGGCTGCCAGTCATCCATGGAGTTTCCTCACCAATGCCCAACTGCTGTGTTTAAACACACAGAACACAGAAGAAAGATGATTGCAAGTGCTCTGTTTTAGTCGTGAATGGCAATGTTGGATTGGGGAATGGAAAGGTGTGCTGCAAAGTGTGCATGCGCGCGCGCGCGTGTGTGTGTGTAGGATAGTGAGGGCTAAAGCTCTGTCAAACTCAGTAACTGAACTGCAGAACCACTGTGAAGCTGCTGAAAGCTCTCATAATGATAGGGACAGCTTCTGTCAGTTTGCCAGCTATGATCATACTCCTATGGAAGCCAGTTGGTGGGGACAAATCATGCTTACCATGGTGCATTAAGATTGTACTAAGTACAAATAGGGTCCATAAACAGTCTCTTTGATTTTAGAAACCTGAAGAAGCAACCATACATACCTTTCTCAGACAGTTTTGAGTGAAAAATGCCAATTTTCTGCCAGCTGATGCTGAAGATGCTATTTTCCATTTTTGTTTTGTTTTTTGCAGGTTAGGAAGGAAATTATCTTAAAATTGAAAATGCCTTGCTTTGCCAAGGATGTGTAAGAACAATTTCTCACTAGGTAATATGAGTTTATTTGGCAGAAAACAGTGAAATGCTACAGCTTAAAGTCAAATACTTAAGACCACATTGTTAAAGCCAGCTGAATAGCAAGTAGGATACCAAGATACCATACCTGAATCTTAAATTCATTGACTTCTAAGTAATTTCCAATGTATGTTTAAAAGTAGCTTCTGTATAGCCTGAAGTACCAGATCCTGCTTAATCTCAGAAGCTAAGCACAGGCCTCATTGCCATCTGGATGGGTGACATAAAATATTGTGAAGTGTCCAGAGTGCTTTGCCTAGGGACAGTATAGAAATGTAATGCAACAATATTATTAATATTATTAACAATAATAATAGTAAAGTGACACTGCTTCTCAGTCTTGAATTGATCATTTGTATAGCATGTCACTAAACACATAATGCGGACACATAATGTAACTATCTAGAGAAGATGAAGCATATTTAAGTTTGGTTGCTGGGTGGAAGGAAAGCCATATGTGAATGTCATGTACATTGTTTTGATTTCCTTAATAGAAAAAGATAGCATCTAAATGTCCTGATGTTACTGAGGGACAGAATGTTAGGACTGGGACCACTTCTCCCAAGATACCAAGGTGGTTACCTTGGAGTCTGAATCTGAACTGGAAGAAGAGGTTGGGGATTACATGAGCGGAGCCGGCTGGAGTTGGGGTTCAGACTGGATGGCCTGAGAAGCCCCTTCTGACTTGCTTTTTTTCCTATGTTTCTATGCTTCTGTGAGGTAGGGCTGGGATATTTACCTGAAAGGCCAGCAAATCCCAAAATCAGCCATGTGGCTGATGCGAACCAGAACACCTTTGTTTGGGTGGAGACATTGTTGAACAGGCAAGTCAGAGAGGGACAGATGTGATATGATCCATCCTATCACCTAGCATGAGATCAGAAGAGCAGACCAATTCAGTGGCATCCAGCATTGTTGCCTTCTGGCCAGAAAGAACAGGAACCTCCCTGAGGGCGGTGCTAACTCTACTTGATGGAGGAAAGGAGAAGGATTCAGTTCAGCATCAACTTCTTAACTTAAGCAGTATTCCCCTAATTAGCTGGCTGACTAATTTCACTAATGTGTTTTGTTAATGACCTCTACAATATTCCTTTTGTGACATACCATTTGGCTGGCCTATTTAACAGAATAAAGCAGCCTCTTGCCTTAATCTGTTTGGAAGGAAAGAAGTGGGGGGCAGAGACCATCCTCCAACACAGAGTGAGTATATGTACTAGTTGATGTAGTTTTCTATTCACATTTCAGAATATAAATCCAATGTATTACTTGCATGAATAGCCTCAGTTTGATTGCAGATTTATTTTCAGAGCAACCCCTTTTTAGAAAGCCATTTCAGAACCAATTCTGAGGACTAGTCCTTCAATAAACAAAAGATAGCTGCAGACACCAAGCCACATCTGCAGAGGATACTGAAGAGACTTTTTAAAAAAGTATCTAAAAAGTAAGGTCACATATTAGGATTTCCATCCCAGGGATTCAGACAAGAGTGACTGCAAGAATCCCATAACTATGTTCATTCCATGTGTATGTCTACATGTGTCAGTTTATCAAAAGAACTAGAGTCACAAGGCAGTGACAGAACCAGTGGGTAGAGGAATCTGAAAATGATCTGCTAGCTTTGTGACCTGCGGAAATTTTCACCCAGACCCTTCTGCAAATTCAATGCAGCAGCCCTGTCCACAACAGACACCACATACATTTTCCCTCTCCTGACTAACATCCATTCGACCTTCTAGAGAAAGAGTTCTCCAGTCATACAGATCTACACATGAAGAGTTCCTAAACTTGAGGAGGGACCTTGACTGGGCACATACAGCTGTCCATATGTGCCTAGATCTCTTTATCACAAACTTCTAATGGCTCCAAAAAATCTTCTGCATGTTCATTGAATGTGTGGAGGTTGCATGGACCCATGAGCAAGCAGCAAGACAGAACATAGTCCCAGTCATGAAGCAACTAGTTCGTATATAGTTCCTGGCTCTGTTTTGTGGTTTGCAAATCTTTTAGTGAAGTATTTGTAATTTTCACTTGACACAATTTTATCAAAATGAGTTGAAGTCAAACATGAAGGTTATCTTTGAACAACTGTCAGAAACAGAGCAGGACAACAGATTGCTTCTGGAGATGAGATTTGGCTTTTAAGTTCACCATCCCTCTCTTAGGATAGTTTCCAGGTGCTTCAAATTATACTGGAACATTCCAGCGTTTTCCCCATCTTTCTAACTACTTTTTTGGGCAATCAGAGTTGAGGGAGAAAATGCAATGAAGTGATGAGCAGTGATGAGCAGGGCCAAACTACCAACAATGTAGCAGATCTTAATGCAAAGCTCTAACAGTAAATCTTGGAAGAGGCATTTCAACATTTTAGAAAGGGTAAGAAAGGCACAAAATACTTGATATTTTCAAAACATCCGAATTTATTCCAATGCCTGTTCACTCAAAATTTATTTTTCCAATTTTTAATAAGCTGTATACAAATGCAAAGTAGGAGAAACACGTGGGGTCTAAATCAAGTGGTCTTGCTATCCATTCTACCTTTAGTTCTATACACGCTGCATAGTTGTCTCTAGCAGTGGAACACGTACAAGGTACATTCCAGGTACTTCCAGGCAATGATGACAAAGGTGTCTCGCCTGTGCCCCAAATCTTTAGCAGGAGAGAGCTGGAGTTTTACAACTCCACACTACAGTTAATCCAGTGGCAAAATGCAAAGTGTTGAATTTTGCTGCTAATACAGCATTTTGTGCCTAAAGAGCTGGTATCCTCCTTGCTGGGCTTTGACTATTGAAGCGCTTACTACTGAGGCACATCTGTGAAATGTTTCCTTATTTCACAGATGAAAGAAGTAATGTAGCCTTTTCTTTCCACCCAGGCTGCCTCAGGCTCTTAAAGTGCAAATTTGTTGTATTTGTATTTGAAATATATTTAGATTAATTAAATATGTTCTCCACATTTAGTCTGTGTTAAATTTTAATGGTTGTACTTTTAAGTCTTCTTCCTCTTATTGAAATGTTGCGCTCAGCTCTGGCTTGCAGAGGGGAAGGAAACTCGCACTGTGTTGCAAATGAGAACATGGGAGTTTTCAACACTGGCAAACACTATATTCCAACACTAAACTGTCTCAGGGACATTGTATCTCCTTCATTTCAAAGGCCAAATTCAATTCAAGAAGCTTGCAGGAGATGCCTACCTGTGATAAGCAGAGCCAAAGTACCAACAATCCAGAAGATCTTAGTTTAAAGCTCTAAGAGTATTTGTTCACTGTGAAGTGAAATGAAGTTCACTGTTCACAAGTGAAGAGACATTTGAACATTTTAGAATGGGTAAAACCCCCCCACAAAAGTAACCACTAAGTGAGCAGCAGTTGAGGAAAGGGGTGGGCAGGTGAAGGGCTGTGGCCATGTGGGCCTAGACTGGAACCCCAGATTGGCTAGATCTGGCCTGCAAGCTTGAAATTTTGCTCTCCCATACAGCTGAGAAAAATGAAAAAGCTATTTTTCTTTCTCATTTGCTTTCACTTTCTACTATTTCTATCCTGCCTTTTTTCCTTTCAAGGAAAGGCAGCTTACACAATTCTCCTCCTCCTTTCAATCTTATCTTCACAGGTAGTTTAGGCTGAGTGTTTGTACCTGGCTCAAACTCACCCGGAGGGCTTCATTGCTGCATTGGGAACTAGAACCCACATCTCCCAAGTGCCAGTCCCGTACTCTTAACCACTACACCACACTGACGGTGACACTTGATGCTGTGAAAAAGAAGTGAAACTAGCTTCAGGCCCCCAGTCTCTCTGAGCTGCTTGATGATATTTGTTTTTCAGTACAGTTTGAGACTTTGCCCCTTCCCTGTTTCCTTTGTCCTTCCCTTCCCTTTCCACCTGTGGGTAATTGTTGCACTGGGAGACAGAAAAAGAAGAAGCATAACTACTAATCCTTTGTAGAAAGACATTGCTTATGTTGCCATGGCTTAAATTTACTTCTGGAGAAGTGAAAGTTTAGAAACAAGCATTTTCAGTCAGTTTGCAAACAGGAGGAAAGCCAATGTCTTCACCTTGAGAGTGCAATGGGCTATTTCTACACTGGCAACTGCATACTATGCAGCTCCTTGACAAAATATCAGCTTTTATCTCCACCAGTTACTGTCAACAGCTCCTAAGTGGCATTCTGCTACTCACCTGTCACATCTTTGAATAGCACATCCTACAGAATGCTAATGAGCAGGTATTTTAGTGAGTAACCTGTATTTAGGAAAAGAGGTATTTTTAAGCATTCATACCCAGTTCAGTAGCACAAACTTCTATGGGTAGATTTTGTTCACAGAAACGTCTGAAACATCATTTATGATGCCAAACAAACGCTGGAGCAAGCACAAAATGCTATATGCTGGCCATCTGGCAGAAATAACAGATTATCACATCCATACACAGGTGTGTATTTTTCCACACCCTGCTAGTCCCAGCATATCAATTCTACACTGCAAATGTAAAGAAATTTTGATATTTGTAAATGTTGTCTTTGATCATCAAGCCTTTCTCTATGTATAGAGAATGATATCTGACTATCAAGCTCTGTCAGCATCTTAACTCAAATGCCACCCTCTTTTCTGGCTGTTGTTCATGTTGCTTCTATAATTGTATTCAGTTTCCTATTAGTACAGTTATTTTTGAACATGTTCTTGTTATAAAAGCACCAAAGGCCCCACAGGGTCAGGTACTGGGATCATAAACCAAAGAATGAAATAATCCATTTCCCTCCCCTCACCATCCTTCATCCATCTTTACTCAGCTGGCAAATTTCCCAGCACTAAAGTCCCACTTGGCTTCCAAGTGATCAACAACTGCCAAATCCTGAGCTTTCTAGACTTCCAGTTAGCTTGCTCTGTAAGCCTAGGGCTCCTTGCTCATTGCCACTAGCAATTTTCTACAGCAGTCAGTTAATCTACTGCATCTATTTTTGGTATTCTTGCAGAATTGAAATCGAAAAACTGCACAAAGAATTCTTCCTTTCCTGCTACATAGCCTCCTGCTGGCACTGTATAAAAGCAGAATAACACAATTACACAAGTGAGGAAATACATTTTGTTTTGCTTTCACAAGCAAGACTGGATTCTCCTTACTCTTCAAAAAAATGTAAAGGGAATGTTAAAAGAGAAATAAAACTGGAGAGTCACGTTTTTGTCTACAGGATGTAGAAACAACTGTGAATGAGAAATAATGAGTGTGCGATAAATGCCTTTCATAGAGAAACCATGACTCTCCACCTCTGAAGCTGAGGAAAAGAACTAAAGCATGAACTGAGAAGGAGGCTAACATGTCCATTATCAAGTCTTGAAACTGGGACATCTCCTTTAGATTCACAAAACAGGGTGGCAAAGAAATGTGGCACAGATGGAAGCTGCATCACAAGTGGTCAAGTTATATCGTAGATCATTATGACATAGTGCCATTATTGCATATGGTGCTGTTTAGATTAACTTTATTTATGATATTTTATATCACCCAGAAGCTAAAGCAAATACAGGCCAGAGATTCTTAACAGGGCAGAGAGATAGACATCATAAGGAGGAAGCGTGAATAAAAGGTGGGTAAGAAATACAAAAATAGTAACAGTTCTATGGCATCCACAATCCAACTATTGGTCTGTGCAAGCATTTCATTGGAAGCAGAGCCAGAAAGTCAGAAAAAGTCATTCTTTTAGGGATGTGTGAGAAATTCAGTTTGCTCACAAAACATAAGAGCACATTCCATTTAAAACTCCAAATGTGAACATGTGCCCACCAAAATATTTGTAAATCAATGTACATGTGTACATAGTAATCTCATTCCCGATTCCACATTCACTTTAGTCTATGGAGCAAATCTTGCAACTGGGAAATTTGTGGACATTTCAGAAAAAAATTACATATCTCAGGGGATTTCTGCAAATCTCCAGTTTGATTACTGTTCAGGTTGGACAAATCTCCCATTAGCATAATGGAAACAGTGCCTGCCAATGTGAAGATGTTTGGCCTAACATCTTTACCAAACATGCAAAGACAATTCTGGAACAATTTAAAACATCATGGAGTCCCATCATGAAGTCCTATATACTGACAATCATGTATTTATCCAAAGGGCTGCAGAACAAGACACAATTGAATAAAAGTCATAGCACATATTTTGGTGAATCAGAGTCTAACTGGCTGAAGCTGAAGCTTGTCTGGTCTTTACTCAAGAAAGGCCAAATATGTCTTCTATATTTTCCCACTCTCATTCAATTCAATAACAATAATAAAAGAGATACTTTACAAAAAGAAATACAAGGAGAGACTGCAGAGAAATCCTCAGGGTAGGTCTGGGATTACTCCAGAGTCACCTGAAGAGTAGGGATGTGTAAGGAATCCATTTTGGTCTGGGATTACTCCAGAGTCATCCGAGGGGTAGGGATGTGTGAGGAATCCATTTCAGACATGGGAATCCATTGGATTCCCTGGGTTCTGTTCCCTAGACACCAATCAGCTTCGTCATGGCTCTGATTTCAAGTTCCTGGTGAACATTCCCAACATTCACCCAGCACCCAACAGGAACCAGCTGCCATATCCTGCACAAGCAGCTTTTCTTTGTGCTGCTGGATGAGACACAGGAGGTAGTTACTGGTTAACAATCTTCCTTTCAGCTCAGCTCAGCTAAAACTTAGGAGAAGACGTAATGCACTAGTTCTTCCCATGTTTTTTTCCCAGATTAGAGCATGAAGGTAGCATGGCAGCCTACAGAGCAATGCAAAAGTGTAACACTGCACAAACAGCGCCCTTAGCCACCTCACAGTGATTTGATAAGCACAGAAACACCCCCAGAATAAAAATATTCAGAGAAGAAAGCAAAGCAAGAAAACTGCCAAGGATTCGGAGGACTCTTTTGGAGAAGCATACACTCCACCTTTTCCCTCACAACACTGCAGCTGTTCCCTCATACCTGCATTGTGGAGCAAATAAAGTGAGGGCTAGGCTGCCAACACAATTGATGCTTTTGCCACTTGCAGTGGCATCCTGAACAAACCAAAAACCTTTTGGAAAATAGAAAGAGGCTACAAGCCCTGTCAGGACGGAGCCCTGTCTGTGTGACACTGCTGTAGAATTTCTTCTCCTGTAGAGATGTCCACTGAAGCTGTCCTTCAGTTTCTCTGCCTACAAACAGAGTGGAGCATTTTTGCCCACTGCTCTAAAAATGGTGCCACGGACCTGTGAAACCCACAAAGCATGTTTAGCCTTGAGAAGAGAAGACTGATAGCACTCTTCAAGTACCTGCAAAGTTGTCACAAAGATGAAGGCCAGGATCTTTTCTCAATCATCTCAGAGAGCAAGACATGGAATAATGAGCTTGATTACTGGAAGCCAAGTTCCAGCTGAACATCAGTAGGAACTTCCTGACTTTTATAGCAAGTTGACAATGGAAGCAATTACCTGGGGAGGTTGTGAGCTCTCTCACACTGGAGGCATTCAAGATGCAACTGGACAGTCATCTGAGAGGGATGGTTTAACTTGGAGTACTGCACTGAGCAGGAGGCTGGACCTGATGGCCCTCTGGCCCCTTCCAGCTCTACTAGTCTATGATGCTATGATTCTATGAAGAGAAGGAGAAGATGGGTGGTTGCTCTGGAGAACCTTGCAGGCCAGTTTCTTGCTGAGGCAAAAGATACGGCATGCAAATGGCTATCTGCTGGGTACCCACTAGAGATTGGAGCAGTAGATATTCCTGGCAGGGGCTGCACATTTCACTGCTTTTCCTGCTGTACTGCATGATGCTGGCATTTGACCCTGCTTCAGGGGTGGGCTGATATCCACTTATAATTGGTAGTTATCAAGCTACAATTCCTGCTGAGACTGCAGCCAATTTTGAACATGCAGTTAGAGTCATGTGCTAGTTTTGGTGGGTAATCCTACCTCTAAGTTCTGTGACAAACCAATTGACCTTAATGGAAGTGGTGCTTTACCACTGGATATCTGTCATTGCTCAGCCAAGGACAAGTTTGCTTTTCTGTGCACACTTTTGGAGCATATATACAAAATGATGAGCCCTGGATGGAAACATCTTTTAACCTTGTGTTGTAGTGAGAGCAAGGCGACTTTGATCAGGAGTACTAACTGATATGAGAGCACGTTCACCCTTCTTTGTGCAGGCCAGTTAAGCTTTAATTAAATTTGTCTGCAGTTGAACTCAAGAGAAATCATGAAATTAAGATGCAATACCTCCAGGGACCACACTCATTCTAAATGCAGAAATCAACTATAACATTCTACTGTGCTTTTAAATAAACAAATAAATAAATAAAAGCAATGCTCTATCTTCTGTAGATATTTATCAGGACAACATGAGTAAAAGAAATTAATTCATGAGAAGATGCCTGTGGCATGCCTGATATTGCACAATATGCCTACACAAGTAAGCTTATTGAGTTGGTCTCATTATTCCTCCAAGGATGACAGACTGATAGGATTTCAGTAGGTTGGACTCAGACTAAGGGCCAAACTACATGTGATATTAACTGTATCTTTGCATTCAACATGGACTTTAAAATTGCGCAGAGGCCTTAAGTTAGTGAGGTGTGGGTGGAACTGATCCTAATCAGGGTTGTAGCAAGCATGGTGGTAGGGAAGCCATATGTTCCTTTCTCTGGGAACAGTGATCCCAAGGAAAACTGTTCCTCTGAAGTTTGTATTAGCTCTTGGGGGAGGTGTCCCTAATTGCCCACAGAAACTTGGTGGGATTTGCATTTTTAAAACCTGCACTTTTAATGACATACGTAGTTTAATTTCATATGTAGTTTGGCCTCAAGGTAGCTGCACTAAACAGTGCAAATTAGTGATCAAAATTAGTGGAACTAAGCAAAATCATGGCTACACTTCCACACCAGTATTGTGGGACCTGAGACACCTGACCTAAGACACTCCATTATTTCTTACATCTTTAGGAAGTGGAATTGTGTCTCCCCAGGCTTTCCATTGGCTGGCTTATGCCAGTGGGCATAACTCCCTCTGCTGGTGGCTCTTCCCCTTACCCCCATTTTTCCTTTCTCTGTGATGAATAGAAAGGGACTCCACCGTCATAAGGAAGAGATGCTGCAAAGCCAACAGGGGCATTCTCAGGGCTTTGCTATTTCCTACAATGTATTTCATATTCAGGCTTGTGTTTGTCCACTGATACATTTGAATCACCCTGAATGCAAGAACAGAATGCAGCTCCAAACCTGCTTTGCCCTGGGGCTGGTGTTAGCTGAAAAAGAAACTGTATAGCCAGAATCATATTAAAAATAAACGAAGAGCTTTGGATTTTCTTCAGGCTACATTCACCACTAGCCTCAACAGAAAGGAGGGGGGAAAGGATGAAGCACAAGCAGCCCACATATTTCTACTACCTTCTGTTAGAGAATGAAGAAATCTGTGGATCTCAAAAGCTCCATTTTAGTTCCAGGTTCTAGGATATCACAGGTTTAGGGACTAAGGAAGCAAAGCTCTTACCTAACTGGTATTAAGAGCACCTGTGTCCCAGTAGGCCATGACCTTCCAATCAGAAGAGACGCTCAGACAGGCTGTCTCAACTGCTGGAATTGGTTCCACAGGAACAAACACACATTCTAAGAATAGAGTTAGGCTCTCTGGCCATTTTTGCTCTCCAAAGCTCTGGGGCAAGCCAGGACTTCAAAGTCTTGCTATGACATATTAACATATTAGCATGTTAACATTTGCACCGTCTGAATTCTGTGCAGCTGCTCAATACTTGAGGACATTTTCCTGTTTCTGCTGCAATTCCAAGGAGAACCTACGTGATCCATGCACAGAGGCAGCAGCTCTGAGAACAGCTACACGAAGCCAGGCAACAGTCATTCTGAGATGTGCTGTAGAAAGATACGCTTAGTGTTATAATGAAGTGTGCTTCATGCTTCAGTCTCCCGTGCCATTGCTTTACAGAATTTGCTGTAGCAAATATTACACAAGCCAAGGGGCTTGTGTAATATTTGTGTAATTCATTGAATTAGAGGAGTGCAGGTGATCTTCTGAGAAAGGTACTATAATCCCAAACCTAAGTGCAATCTGAATGCTTTAATAGCATTGTGATATAAAGTCAGAGCAGTTTGAACGTGTTCTAAAGAAGCAAATATGAGAGGAAAGAAATTCACTGGTTACTCCCATTAGTTCTCTTCTTTTTCGTCTGTTTCAACCAATCCATCACAAACTCAATATGGAAGAATTAAACCTTGCACTTAATAGGGCTAGCTATTTTTTTCAAAGCAGGAAGTATACTAAAATGCATGAAAATAGCATTGAAGTAAATATTTCATGAAATGCTCTAGAAGATGCTAAACCAGGGTTGTTCAAGGGGTCTTCCTGAAATGTTCCATCCAATCCCAAGATCCTTATATGTATACATATGTGCAAATCTACACAAATATTTATTGTCTTCACTGGAAGGACCAACAATTGAATGCTCAGAAAAAAATGAGAGCCACATCTGGACAGATAAATGGGGTGTGGTGAATTGGCCTATTTGCATGCAACGAAAATGGAAAACAAATGTATGCTTCTATGTTAGTCAGAGCCATCAAGATAAATAAAAAGTAAGAGAACAATGATACTCAAATTAAATGGTGCTCATTTGGGAGATTATTTAAAAATCTTTAAAAAAAAATACAGACAATGCAGAAATTTGTTCATTGGTCAGGAAGCCAAAACAGAGAATACCGTTAGAACATTCCTAAAGCAAACAGGTTGCATGTGAGTGGGTAGATGGGTGGAATTCATAGGCTTGCATTAAAAAATTCACAAAACATTTTGATACTCACTTCCTTGACCAAGAACATCTAACAAGCGTTGTGTCTAGATTTGTTCAGGACTCTTTCTACCGCTAACCCGTTCAATGCCAATCAAGGAAATGTTTAGTGTTGTGCTCAGCTCAGAGGAAGAAAAGGGCAGATTCTCAATGTCTTCATGGATGTAACATCTCACATCAGCAGCTACATCAGTGGAGCAGGGGGTTAATAACCCCTCCCCCCACCTGGCAGAAACCCTCTTCATCAATAGTAGTTTTGCCTTTGCCCTCCCAACCTATAGGAGTCAGTGTAGACAAGGCAGAGGGTCAAGTAGGACACCCTCCACTCCCAGTTTTTTAAGCTGTGGAATTAACTGAAAACACAATACAGGGATTTCTGCCTACTCAGCTCTGATCAGTTTAGAGGTCATAGGAAACATGATAGGGACATGATATCCCTCTATAAGTACCTCAAAGGCTGTCACAAAGAAGGTCAAGATCTCTTCTTGCTAATGCCAGAATGTAGGATACGGAATAATCAATTCAAGTTGCAGCAACCCAGATTCAGGCTGGACATCAGGAAAAGCTTCCTTCCTGTCAGAGCAATATAACAGTGGAACCAGCTGCCTAGAGGGGTGGTGGGCTCCCACACACTGGAGACGTTCAGAAAGAACCTGGACAGCCATCTGAGTGGGATGGTGCAACATGGTGTCCTTCAACAGCAGAGGGTTGGACTCGATGGCCATCATGGCCCCTTCCAACTCTTCTATTCTATGATTGTATGAAACCAGGAGGAGTGGTGCTCTAAAACCCTGGTCACAACATTAGGAAAGGGAATTGTGAGAAAAGCACCTCATGTATCACTTGGTAAATCAGCAGTGAGCACATTGCACAGAAGCATAATGTTGTAGAATAGAAGCCCTATAAGGCCACCAAGTCCAATCCTCTGCTTAGTGCAGGACTTCAGGTGAAACCATCTTTTATGGATAGCTGTGCAACTGCTTCTCGAATGTTGCTGGTATAGGAGAACCCCCAATCCCTCTAGCTAATTGGTTCCATTGTCATCCTGCTCTAATAGTTAGCAAGTTCTTCCTGATGTCCAGCCAGAATCTGGCTTCCTGTAACTTGAGCCCAGTGTTCCTGTAACCTGAACCCTGCAAGCAGTGGAAAAGTGTTATCATATCTTCCCTCCCGTCTTCTCTTCTCAAAGCTAAACATTCCCAGTTCTTTTAATATTTCCTCATAGGGATTTATTTCCAGGCCCCTGAACACTTTTGTTGCCTTCCTCTGAACCATTTCTAGTTTGTCTGCATCCTTCTTAAACTGCTGAGTCCAGAAATGGGGTCTAATTAGTGCCAAATAAAAGGGAACCAGTACCTCATGTGATTTGGAAACTATACTTTTATTAATGCAGCCCAAAATAGTACCTGCTCCCTTCTCCCGCCACATCACACTGTTGGCTCATACTCAGCTTGTGATCAACAACAGTGCCAAGATCCTTCTCACTTATAGTACTGTTGAGCCAAGTGTCCCCCATCTTGTAACTGTGCATTCAGTTTCCTTTTTCTAACTGTAGAACTTGGCATTTGCCCCTGTTAAAATTCATTTATTTGCTTTCAGCCCTTTTTTATAATGAAATACTTGTATTTAAGATTTAAAGGCTGTGGGACCCAAGGATGGAGAAAGGAATACCAAAGAAGACCTGCCCTAAGTCAATGGGGTTACAATGAAGGTGATTCACGGGAAACAGATGCTTCCTCAATCAAGCTGGCTGACTAGATGTAAATGGGAGAGATATTGCTTGTTCCAGGAGCATGGGCCCTTCACCTTAGTGAAGGAAGGAGAGATCACAAGGTGATCCTAGCCTTGTTTGATTTCCTTACAGTAATAGATGTTTAAGGAGTACAGTAATAACCACTGTTCACTCAGCAGCTGTTCACTCAACCACTTTCTTCCAAGAAGGTAGGTGTAATATTGGAACACGTTACTGGAACCACTTGCTTTGCTTTGTTTCGCTTTGCTTTGCTTTTGTCTTTCCATTGTGTACTCTCTGTGTGAGATTATATGGTTCATGTTGTTATATTAATCACCTACATGAAACCTCAAACTGATGTGAAGATTGTTTTCAATATTGTCAAAATCAGTTTATAAGAGCTTCAGATACAACACCATTTTACCATCACCTTTCAAATCTTTCATGGGAAATAACAAGAAATAAAGCAAAGCAAAGCAGTTGTTTAGAATTAATCTATTTTGCTAGTTCATCCCAAAACCAATAGTCAGGGCACATGAAAAATGACTTCCCATAATTCTGCTTGTATACCATTTTCCCCAGCCTAGGTCAGGTTCCAAAGAACTATCAAACCAGGAGCTTCCTATGCCATATGGCAAACAGGTTTGAAACTGATTGTGATATGACATGAGGATCCAGAGGATAGAGATACATTCATCCCACTGGGCTACTACAGGCTCCTTTTGTGAGCCTAAGCAGCTGTCTGGATCTAAGAGAAGGTAGATCTCCTCTGAGGAAGTAAACCAGATTTGCTTGATCATTGGAGGCTAGAACACTGGAGGCATTCAGTTAAATTATTCCCTCATTTATCAGCACCTATTGGGAATTTATGTTGGGCTGCCTTTACACTGGCAATAAAATCTACTCTTTATGCAGAATAAACCTATTTTGTATGCTGTACAAGTTAATGAAACTTTGATCATATGTTGCTATGATGGTTTCCATGTCAGTTTTTAGATACATCAACTGACTTTGAGCTACTCTTTTTATTGTGCTGTATGCTTTGCACTTTTTATTTTTATAGACTACATTCTTTACTTTATTTGATGATTTTCCAAGTTCTAGTTTTATATTTTGCTAGAATATTAAAATTTCATGAAGCGGCGTGATTGTCATTTTAGTGTGCTTGCAAGCATTCTGTGAACTAACATCCGTTCAAGCTTGTCATTCATTTTGTGTACATATCAAAGGCAACTTAAATTGTAGTCATTTATCAGAAACTAGAAAATAGCAATATACTCTTTCCATTGTGGAATTAATGTGTGTTGTTCATGCACATTCCATGATAATGAGCAACCATTGCTCTCTCTAAAATGCAATCTAAAATGCTCCAAGTTGTTTTTAAGTAATGCTATCATAATAATTTTCTGCAGTCAAGGGAATAAGTGAATTTTCAATCAACAATTAATAAAATGAAATGGATTCATTTTCAAAAATACTGATATGCAAAAGTGATATGCAAATAGTAATCATAATAAAAATGGAAAGATGGTACTCATATCCAAAAGATTGATACAGTTTTTCCCAATAGGGCAGTGTCCAATGCTATCTGTGCATAAAATCACTATTGCAACCTATCATGTCTAAAGCACCGGAAAATGGGCCAAAATCCTTGTTTCCAGAACAGAAGAGTACAGAACAGAACAGTGACACTATTGGATGCTGCCTGTTAAACATGTTGTATGAAAAAAGCAAAGAAGCTGAGATGGGGTTATGTTCAAGATAATTAAAGCAGATCAATTAAAGCAGATAAGTTGGGTTTTAATGCTCTTTAACCATGCACTTACATTCAAGATGGTTCATGTGTGAAAAACTTAGGGATATTTTCTCATGCTCTTAAAGCATGATTATGAGTGAAATGGGATTCTAATCTTATTAGATAATTGTGTATATGAAGCCAAGAGGTATTAACTCTTCTGGATTAATTGAATTGGATTTTAAGGGTGTTATGTGAAGGCAAGCTTCCTTTTTCCACCCAGAATATCGTAGCCATAATTTTTTGTCTGGTTTCTGTTTTGCTCCTTTAAAAGTGACCTCCCATAAACAGTGCTGATAAGAGAACTCAGAAAATTATACTGATAAAACAGGGTATTTTATTAATATATAACCTAAAGGGGTCATGAGTTGTAGTGGTTAAGTGTGTTAGACTAGGATGCAGAAGATCTGGACTTAATCCCCACTCAGCCAGAAAACTCACTGGGTGACTTTGGACCAGTTGCTGACTTGCAATCTAACCTACATCATAGGATTGTTGTAAGGGTAAAATAAAGAGGAGATGAACCTTGTAAACTGCCTTGGGTCATTTGCAAAAGGAAGAAGGTAGGGAAATGCATGCAATGTAATAATTATGATGATCGATAAATCCAAATAATTTTCACAGCATGTAGCATCACATCACTCAGATGTTGCCACTGTCAATGTATCACTATTTCAGGCTCCATCCCAGCACATCCTATCAAATGTGGTATAATGTGGTTAAACTTGGGGATGGGAGAACCCCCAACTCTGCTATTCTGCCACCAAATGATGTGAGTCATCTTGGACAATTTGGTGTAAAGGTAAGTTAACCATGTGGGGATTATTTATTAAATTTGCTTGCACTTTTCCTTCAAAAAGTTCAGAATTGTTCATGTAAGTTACCTAGATGGTTTTGCAACTGGATGGTCTGCAGCTTCATAACTGGAATGGTTAACATGTGTCTGTAACATGTCACAGTTAAAAATGCCTTTGTAGACCACACTCTGGGCTAACATAAAATGGGTTGACCTTAATAGGATGGACAATTATGCATCACTCCCACCCCAAAAAATAAGTGTGTGGGGGGGATGCATCCCCACAAAAAGGATTTTCACAAAATGTCCACATGCCAAGACATACGTATAGATGCAAATCTGGAACCAATTGCTCTGATTTAAATAGAAAAACAGTACACCTCTGAAGAATGGAGAAGACCATGACCAGGTGGATCTCTGTGACAGCTCTGTGTGCTACCCAGGGTCTTATTGTTGGCCAACTCCAGGGCCCCTGCTTTACCTCCTTTTTATATATTTCTTGGACTACACAGCCCTTCCAATACAGGAATGTCCTCTGTAAAGAATCTGAAGTTGATTAGACTTTCCCCTCTCCTCAATCAGGTCCGCTTGAATTAAGTTTGGAAGCTTATCCTCAAGTAGAACACTCAACAAATATGATTTGTGGGGATTTGTCCATAATGCAAATGTTGAAGTCAAAGACTCTGTGCAAAGACAAATGAACACAATGATGTGTTCGTAGCACAGTACATCGGACAGCCAGGTGCAGTGGCTTGCCTAAGGTGGCAGAGTTTTGTTCATATTTATATTATATTTTACCACTGTGGAAGTGGTATTTCAATTTTTCAACTTCACTTAGCAAAATATCTTGGGGAGCCTCTCAATCATAAGAGACAGGCAGTTTGTTTCCATGGTCTGCAGTGTATCTATATTTTCTCTTTCCTATATTTTTATATCTAACATATAATTGAATTTGTGCCAGCACACTTACATTTAAATCAGGATGACTGGCTTGTTCTAGGTGTGCATATATTTTGCTAGATAAACTTTGTAAAAGCATATCATAATAGTTTAGTAGTTCAGTAAGGAAGTGTCATGGCTCTACTCCCAGCTGGGCTGGCTAGGGGCTATGTTCTCCGTGGGCGGGTGGGATTGTTAATTGGACTGGGATGTGCTGGGAGGGCATTTAAGTGTTTTTAGGTGTTTTTAATGTGTTTTAGCTTATATTTTTATGGAGTTATTCTCGGCCACGAAGATGGGATTGCCTGGGAAGTGTGTGGGCACTGCCACTGGGGATGTTATGGGCAATGGACGTTACAGCATTGGGGGTCTAACATGTCTGCGTAGAAGAAGGAGATGGCTAGCACCTGTTCCTCCTTCTGGTTATTCCCCCAGCCTGAGGGTTCCAGGTAGTCCTGTAATCTGCCCCCCGGGCCTGTCGGTGCTGTTGCTTAATGCCAGGTCGGTCCACAATAAATCTTCCCTCATCCATGACTTGATTGTGGATGAGGGGGCCGACCTGGCTTGCATTACAGAGACCTGGGTGGGTGAGAGTGGGGGACATCTCCCTCTCTCAACTGTGCCCACCCGGGTATCTGGTTCAGCACCGCCCATGCCTGGAGGGGAGGGGGGTTGCTTTGGTTTATTGAGCTTCTTTTCCCCTCACGGGGCTTCCTGTCCCCTCGAGGCCAGGTCTAGAGTGCCTCTACTTGGTGTTGGGTGACTGAGACAGATTAGGGATTCTGTTGGTGTTCCGTGCACCCTTCTGCCCAACAGACTTCCTGCCTGAGCTGACGGAGATTGTCTCGGATTTGGTTTTGAAGACTCCCAGGATGTTGGTCCTGGGGGACTTCAATCTCCATGCTGAGACGGTTTTGAATGGGGCAACTCAGGACTTCATGGCCTCCATGACAGCCATGGGGCTGTCTCAACACGTCATTGGCCCAATCCATGAATGTGGACACATTCTGGACCTGGTTTTCTCGACAGGGCAGGAGGAGGATGATCTGAGGGTGAGGAACTTGTGTCTGACTCCCCTGTCATGGTCAGATCTCTTCCTTGTGAGGTTTGAGCTTGAGAGCGGCCTTTCCCTCTGTAAGGGTGCAGACCCAACTGTGCTGGTCCGCCCCCGGAGCCAGATGGATCTGAATGGATTCCTGAAGGCCCTGGGGGATTTCCCTGTTGATAAGGCTGGTGCTCCTGTCGAAGCTCTGGTCGAACTATGGAATGGGAAAATGACCAGGGCTATTGACATGATCGCTCCCGAGTGTCTTCTCCCACCTGGCAGAGCCTGTTCATCCCCTTGGTATACACCGGAATTACGGGTGATGAAGCGGGTTGGGAGATGTCTAGAGCATAGGTGGAGGAAATCACAGGATGAATCTGACCGAACACACTTGAGAGCCCATTATCAGGCCTATGCTGTGGCGGTGAGGGCGGTGAAGAAGAAATGCTTCTCTGCTTCCATTGCCTCCTCACAATGCCGTCCGGCGGAGCTCTTTCGGGTGGTACAGGGACTGGTACATCCGGGCCCAAAGAAAGATCTCGTGCCACCCTCGAAGGCCCGCTGTGATGACTTCGCCAAGCATTTCTGGGAGAAAATCTCTCAGATTCGTCACGAACTGGACTCTACTATTGAATCAGATTCTACTGGGGAGGTGCCAATGCTACTGTCTGGTCCACAATTGATGGATGAGTTTCAGTTGTTGCGGCTTGATGATGTGGATAAGGTGCTTAGACAGGTATGTCCTACCACCTGCTTATTGGACCCTTGCCCATCTTGGCTTCTCAAGACAGCCAAGGACAGGATTGGGATGTGGATCCTGGAGGTCGTCAATGCCTCTCTGAGGGACAGCCGGGTATCTGCCTCTTTAAAGAAGGCGGTAGTCCGGCCAGCCCTAAAGAAGACATCCCTGGATCCAGAGGTGGCCACCAATTATAGACCAGTGGCCAACATCCCGTTCTTGGGCAAGATGTTAGAACTGGTGGTGGCGGGACAAATCCAAGCACTCTTGGATGAAACTGATTATCTGGACCCATTTCAGTCCGGCTTCAGACCCGGGTAAGGTACTGAATCTGCCTTGGTTGCCCTGTATGATGACCTGTGCAGGGAGAGAGACAGGGGGAGTGTGTTCCTGTTGGTTCTCCTGGACCTCTCAGCGGCTTTCGATACCATCGACCATGGTATCCTTCTAGATAGGCTAGCGGGATTGGGGGTCGGAGGCACTGCTTTGCAGTGGTTCTGCTCCTATCACAATGGCTGATTCCAGAAGGTGGTGCTGGGGGACTATGGCTCTGCGCCATGGCAGCTATGCCATGGAGTTCTGCAGGGGTCCATTTTGTCCCCCTTGCTATTCAACATGTACATGAAACCACTGGGAGAGGTCATTAGGAGGTGTGGGCTGCGGAATCATCAGTACGCTGATGATACCCAGCTCTACCTCTCGTTCTCAACTAATCCAGGTGAGGCGGTGGCTGTACTGAACCAGTGCCTGACCAAGGTAATGGGCTGGATGAGGGCCAATAAACTGAAGCTCCATCCAGACACGATGGAGGTCCTGTTGGTAGGTGGGTCGGGCTTCAGGTTGGGGGACCTGGACCTTGTCCTGAACGGGGTTGCACTCCCTCTTAGGGACAGGGTTCGCAGCTTGGGAGTGCTCCTCGACCCAGAGCTGACATTAGAAGCTTAGGTAACAGCAGTGGCGAGAAGCACCTTCCTTCAGCTTCGGCTAATCCATCAGCTGCGTCCCTACCTGGAGAATGACTGCCTGGTGACTGTGACACATCCATTGGTAACTTCCCGATTAGATTTCTGTAACGCGTTCTACATGGGGCTACCCTTGAAGACGGTCCAGATACTTCAATTGGTGCAAAATAGAGCTGCCAGGTTGCTGACGGGGACTGGGCGTTGTTCTCATATAACCCCAGTTCTCCGTCAGCTTCACTGGCTCCCCATTGAAGTCCAGGCCCAATTCAAGGTGTTGGTTATCACCTATAAAGCCCTTAACGGCTTGGGACCTGGTTATCTAAAGGAGCGCTTGCATCCATATATGCTCCCCCGCCCCCTGAGATCGGTGGGGGAGGCCCTTTTCTGGGAGCCCTCTGTGAAGGATATTAGGAGGGTGAGTACCCGGAGGAGGGCCTTCTCTGCATTGGTGCCCCACCTATGGAATGCGCTTCCCAGAGAGGTCCGCCTGGCACCGTCGTTATTTGTTTTTCGGCACCAGGCCAAGACCTTTTTATTTAAACGATAATTTAATTGTTAATCTGTGTTTTATTTAATGGTTTTATATTATCACCGAGAACTCCAAATTTTTAATATTGTTCCATGCTTTGTTTATTTGTTTTCCTTGTGAGCTGCCCTGAGGCTTCGGCGATGGGTGCAGCATAGAAATGTTATAAATAAACAAACATTTCCATGGAGAACTGGAAAAAATCTTGCTTGAAACTCAGAGAGCTGCTGCCAGTCAGAGTTGACAGCTCTGGACTAGATGGAGCAAGAATCTGACACAGAATAAGGTAGCTTCCTGTGTCCCTATATTCCAAACAGCAGCAAGCATGACTGGATTCACCTGATTACAGACTACTCAGATCTGTATTGTACATGGATATTTACTCAATTTCCAAGCAGAATTTGCAAAGCCTTGTATTTGTCAGTACAATCAAGATACACTAACACAAATTCCTAGATATCTAATACATATCACCATGGTTTCAAATGTGAAAACTACTGGTGCAGACCAGATCTCAAGAGGCAAAAAATAGAATAAAAATCTAGTCTTTTTTATTTCCTTAACTGAAGGTGACTTTCAGTGACAATGGAATCCTTTTTTAAACTCTGTAGGCGTTCTAGCTGAGAGGTGCCATAGATTACCAAAAAAGAAAAACAAAAACAAAACTCAGGTGTTTCATAATTTTTCAGTATTGCCTACATGGCATAAGTAAACAATATTGACAAGGAAGAATGAACATCAATCAACAAAAGTTAAAAGAAATCTGGCTTTGAAGCAACATTTTAATTCATTTAATAAAAGTCCATTAACCACACAAGAAGCCCCGGTTGCATGTCTGGATGACATGGAATACACTGTCAGATTGTGAATGGACTGAGACTATGCTTTAATGGTGATATTTTTAGAAAGATAAAATCCCACTTCACGAAGTGGTTTAATTAAAAGGTAGGTAATTTAAACAAAAAGTTCAGGAGATTTCCATTTAAGATTCCCTGAGCTCATCTGTAATGAGAAGAAATTTGATTAAAATGAGAACCAGCACAAATCTTTCTATTTCCCCAAATTGCACTAGTAGTAATAGCTATATGGGTCTGAGACAAGTCTAATAAAATCTTCTCTTATGTAGACAAGGCTTCAGCAAAGTGTACCCTCAGATGGTTCCTCAGGAATTGTTTGTTCCATGTTATGTGGTGTCAGGCTAGTGGGTACTTCTGTTACCTCTTTTCATGAGAGGAAACTGTATTTTCACAAGTAGCACTAGTGCCATCAGATGTTTTGATTTGTGTGAATGAACTTGTGAGGAGAGTGCACATACTATCTCTGCCCCCTCTGTGGTCATATTTGTAAAAGTCAACAGATAGAGGGTGAGTTCCTAAAGGAAAGGACCTCCTCCATCCATGGGGGCTCTGCATGCAATTCAGAATGACAGAAATGCACAATGAAAGGCCTCTGTAGACCATGCAGAGAGCCTCCATGAACAGCCACCCTCTGAGTCCATTGTGATGAGAATGATTATGACTGGAAGCAGGAATAAGACCAGCATGCTTCCTCTCCTTGCATGTTTACTCTTCATTTAATCAGAATGCCTGGAGATCAATTAGTTTTGTTCTGCATGTATTCCTCCAAGAACCACAGAGTTCTTATCTGGTCTCCTGTCTGGGCACTTGTGATCAGACATTAGGGAGCCAATTATGCGGAAATGCATACATGCCAGCATGGCAATTACCCTTGCCAGCGTCAAAAGGAAGATACCCTGAATGCCTTCAGGCATTCAGCTTAACCTGAGATGGGTGAGTAGAACTGCCCCGGCCACACCTCCTCTGCATTGATCTGCAAAATTCAGACCTTGTGTTTGCCCTGGTGGATGCAGCTTCTTTACATAAGGGGGATGCTGATGGTGTCAGGTTTGCCCTCTGTGTGCATCTATCAGCTGAATGTGTGGATAGCAGGGAAGCATTTCTGTTGCAGGTATGTCAGCGATGGTGTGGGGGGGGGAGCATGGAGGGTGAAGAAGGACTTTTCCTGTAGCTGTCAGGTGTGTAGCTATCACATGCATCATCCACACGGGATGGGGCTAGACTACTTGGCCCTGTGATCTCCATTCCCATGGTCCTTACATGCATTTCGGGAGTAGTATGGAAAGCAAATATGCACCCTCATTTTTCATCCCCACATATTGTAGGGAACAGGTCTCTGAGATTAATATTATTGAATGTAACTTAGGAATATTAAGTTAAACAACACAATATGCATTTGGATTGAAATTTCATTTGCTGGGATATGTCCCTTAACCGGAATCACCCATTTCCTGCAATGTCCTGCTCCTTCAAAATGCACCTGGATTTAATGTTGTCCATTAACAGTTATCATTGCCCTATTTTATTTGATTTTTGCCACAGAGAGCATCCGTACTCTCACTGTTGGAGGCAGGTGCTCCTCTGTATCAGAGGAGTAAAGGGCAAAACTCATAGAAATAATGTAATATCCTTAATTGTGCATAAGTGAGTCATTGTACAGAGACAGGACACAGAAAACCCAATTTAAGCACAGAGAAAACTAGTGCTATAGATATAGAAGTATGCACACAGGACTAAAGTACAACAGTCACGTTTATCCTCCCAAATATGCTCTGTTTGATAATATTGCAAATTAGTAAGTATTAAATTAGCCACAGGAGGGCTCCCTTTAGCAAAACTGAACATCACAAAAAAAATCTTGTTTATGAATAAAAACAATAATGTGTGTTCTTATGGAGCAATCAAGGCTCTAACATTTGAAAAGTTGCTTCCTCTCTGTGATACAGGCATGTTTTATTTTCAATATTTACACTCTGTAGCAGATTTTTAGTACCTTTACCAGCCTGCTATTTAACTTCTACATTAGAGATCTAGGATTGTATCCAATGTCTCAATCTTTTCAATGTGTCTACTCTAAGCAGGACTAAACTTGGCTATAATCACTAGTATTTACCAATAGCATCTGTTTGAGCTCACAAAATTGATGCTCCCACTGCGCTCTGCCTCTCTCTTACATACCCTGACATAAAAGACAATACCTAAGTACACAAATAAAATTAGCTTATGAAGGAGAAAGCTAGGCTAAATTCCAACTGTGTGTATGCATTTTATGTGGAAGGTTACTTATATGGACGCGCGCACACACACACACACACACACACTGAGGACTCCTAAACTTTGTGACTTTGAAGTGGAACAATCCAAACTCAAGCCCATCAATGTGGTTTTACAGAAGGCGTTGTTCATACAGCTCAACTTTCATTTTGAGGAACCTCTTGATTCCAAACATGTGTAAAGAGCCCACAGCTTGGTGGAGGGTTGTTGTCTCTTTTATAAGAGCTAAAGCTTTGTAGGAGTCAGAATAGCTGCGCCATATGGCTACAATACAAGTGTCTATTTTGAAAATAACTGCAAAAGCAAGGAGGCTGTTAACACAAAGATGACTATTTATTGTCCAATATAATGATAAAGCCATCTGCGCTTCATGCTCTGGCACCCCCATCCAGGGGGTAATCTATAATGACAATATCAGAGTTGGTGTAATACAGCAGTTGAGAGGTTAAGCAGTGATCTGTAAAATCCCATGTTCAGCTCCCAAAAGTATAGTGGGCTTTTTTCAGCTTAAACACCCCTTCCCCAATATTTTAATTATTGATTGATTTGATTCATGTCCTTCCGTTTTCTGTTAAAGAACTCAAAGTGGTTTACATCATTCTCCTGCTGCTCTCAATCTTATTCGTACAACAACAACCCTGTAAGGTAGGTTGGGCTGAGAGTCTGTGACTGGCCCAAAGTCACCCCGTTGGCTCCACGGCTGAGTGGGGACTAGAACCCAGATTGCTTGAATCCCAGTTCACCACACTAGCCCTCATTTTCCTTTGGGCTATTATTCTTCAAGTTAATGACATAATGTATGTGAAGTATTTTGAACATTCAAGCATGTTCTGGAAATCAGGTAAATTTCCAGATACCATTTCAGTTCTCACAAAGGGCAGGAGAGCTTGCCAAGTGAAGGCAAAGGGTTTACAGTTTCCCATAGGCTACAGACATTAATCCAGTCCACAGAAAATGCCATAATGCCATTAAATAGTTGCAAGCATTGATTCACAGAGTAATTAAAGTTTAAACACTCACTGAAATGTTTAAGATATTAATTAAAAGCCACCCCAGAAGAGGAGCAAACTTTACAAGCCTTTGATTTTATTATTATTATTATTATTATTATTATTATTATTATTATTATTATTATTTGAATTTGGATTCAAGAATTTCTGGCATCCCTGAATGACAAATGCTTTTGGTTGGAAGAGGGATCCCATAGCCAAGCAAAGTCTTTGCTATCCAGGGATCATGTCACCCAGTCACAGAAACTCCAGAGCTGGCAGGTTCAACAGCTGGAAATGTGATTCATGTAATTCCTTCCAACCCCAGTTGTCGCCTGACTGGAGCTTACTTTACTCTCCTGGAAAGTAATGGAGCAGCAATTCTAGTTTCTTAGGAATTCAAGTGAAAGATACCTTTGGAGATGCAGCTTCTCTCTAATGAAATTTAGACCACAGAGATGTAAGAACTTGGCATTATTTTCCCCATCATCCTTGGATTGAGGAGAAACAAGGAGTGGGATATCTAGGGAGTGAATGTCAAACATTTCCCTGCTCATCTGTAGTGAAAAACGTGTAGGAAAATATGAGGATGTACATAAGCTCTGTCCTCAGTATCCCTGTATACCTGGCTTCCATGTAAAGGTCTGAATATAGTTCTGTAAGCATGCTCAATGGAACATGCTGTGATGGAAACTTTTTTTAATTAATCACTGCCACCTCTTCCCCCTCTTGAATGCACACTTTAATATGGTGGGGAGGTGAGGTTGAAAGCTTTGGAGAAACTGAAAGACGAATGTCACCAGCATGCCAGACTCTCTCACTAGGCTGGACTCCTAATAAAGTCAGACATTGTGGAATGAGCAAAGCTGAGGCACCAGACGCATCCACCCTCTTCAGGAATAATGGTCATATCAGCAGAAGTGAATTGATACCTCTAATGGTAATGGGGGTGGGAGTGTGGGTGGAGAAACTCCTGAAGGACACCTACCGAGAAGCAGCATTAGTTGAAAGCAGCATTGGCAGAGGTTTGTTCACTGACAATGGCACTGAAACACAAGTTAACTCTGCTAGTACTGCGCAGAAGGCAGTGTTGGTCAACCCCTTCTGAATATTTCTTACCTTTATAACCTTACGATGAAACAATCCAGAATGAAATGAGAGATGGGATGAGATTCCCAGGTCAGAAAGTGCTCAAATGGCTACTGGGAAACAGCAATACTCAAGTACAAATAGCACCATCACCAAAGATGCAACTAAATGAAAGCTCAAAGGAAGTCTAAGCAGCTGACATACATGGAAGGAAAGTCTGATGCTGCATAAGACATATACTGATGCATGGAAAGTGAGAAGTTTGAATCAAGGCACACTGGAAACCATAATGCATGAAATGGAAAGGCTAAGTTTCTCAGTGTGGGGTGGAAATGAACTAAGGTGGACTGGAATGTCTCCACTGGTGGGATATATTCAGACAGTCGAGCACAAAGTGTTTTACTCTGGAAATGGCAAACTCAGAAAAATGCTGTGGCTCTCGTACTGAGGCAAGATGTTATGCAGGTTGGAAGGGGCAAACTGACTGAATAACATCGATCCAAATTCTCAGGATACCTGTCTACATACCCATCCTTCATGTCTACACTGCAACAACAGTTGCCAAAGAAAAAAATCAAAAAGGTTTATGCAAAACAAAACTTGCTGATAAACATAGTTGACTTGAATACAAAAGCAGGAAACAAAGCAGAATTCAGTGTTTTGGGAAAATTTGTCCTAGGGCACAGAAACAAAGGGGGATTTCTAGGAGTCTGCAAAGCCAGTTACTGCAAGTGTGTACCTCAAGCAACTGACAGATTATGGTATACATGGACATCACCAGATGGCCAATACAGAAATCAAACAGACTATGAGATTAGAAACAAGAGAGGGAAAACTGTATTCTTGCTGCCAAAATAAACCAGGAGCACATTGTGGTAGTGACCATGAACTCTTAATATCAAAAATCAGAATGAAGCTGAAAAAGATCACTGAACAGCAGCATAGTGCCAATATACAAGTGCGGAATTTTAATCCACAAAAAGAATAGACTTGCATTACCAAACTCAGTTGACTGGGAGCCAGAAGATATTATTAGGGAAGAATGAAAAAAGGGCAATTACTATAGATAAAAGTAAAAGCTTAGTTGGATGACAAACACAAAAGCAAAACAAAAGACAACAGAAATGGAGCCAGGATCCTGAATGCAACTTTTCAGTGACTATCATGTACATATGAAAAGAATGATCACATTAGTGACCATTACACCTTAATGCTCCAAGAATTTTACCCTATATAGAGTGAGAATTTTACCTATATAGACTGACCTTTAAGCTGGATTCCAAAAGGAAGAGGCACTCAACCACAAATGTAAGTTGGCAACTGGATCACACTGAAGAATTGAGAAGGTCAGTCTGTGCTACATAGATTACAACAAAGCCTTTGACTGAGTAAGAAGCTATTGATGGTCCTGAAAGAAATGAGTGTACCTCAGCACTTGATTGTTCTGGTACATAACCTGTCTCATGGACAAGAAGCTACTGTTACGGAGAAACAGAACGGTTTTCTGTAGGCAAAGGCACTGGACAAGGATGCATTTTATCTTCCCACCAGTTCAATCTATAAGCAGAAAATATCATAAGAAAAACTGCATTAGGATCATTGGAAGGAGGAATTCACATTGGTGGAAGATACATCAATAAATTAAGATGTACAGATACCATATCACTGGTGGAAAGCAGCAATGAACTGAAATGACTCCTGATGAAATTAAATGAAGGTGCAAAAGCAGTGCTGCAGTTGAAAATTAATAAAAATTAAAAATCATAACAACAACAATTACACAACTTGAATGTCAGCAATGAAAGATATTGAAATTGTGAAACATTTTGCATCCCTTGGCTTAATCATCAATTTTTAAGGAGGCTGAAGCCAAGAAATTAGAAGACTGGGAAGGGCAGAGGCATCAATGCAGGAACAAGGAGGAAAAAAAATCAAGTATAAGGATGTTTCCTGGGAGACCAAGGCCAAAATAATCCATTCTCTTATATTCCCAGTCACTGTGTATGGGTGTGAAAGCTGAACAGTGAAGAAAACTGACAGGAGAAAATTGATGTATTTGAAACATGGTGCTGGAGAAGAGCTTTGCAAATATCCTGGATTAGGGTTGGGGCAAAACTCAAGGGAATCCACCCTCGAGCATTCACGGACTTCTTGTGATCAGCCTTTGTCTTAGAAAGGTGAGCCAAACCAAGAGGAAGTCTGTGAACAAAGGCTGTGCAACCAGCAACCTTCTTCTACATCATGCGCAGTTGCACAAACAAAGGCTGCTGCATGAGGCATTGAAGAAGGATGCTGCTTGCATGGTATGTGGGACTCAGCTCCTGGCAAGCATCCAGATAATATGTGCACGATTGCCAGGAACTCAGCCATTGAGCCAAGCCCAGGGATCAGGTTGCCCCCACTCCCCCCCCAAAAAAACCAACCAGATTCCTCACACATTCTACTCTCTACTGGTAGAAAGACATACAAATGGATCCTAGATCAAATCAAGCTAGAACTTTCCCTGAAAGCAACAAGGATGAACTTGAAGCTGTTGCACTACAGACACAACATGAGAAGGCAAGACGCACTGGAGAAGACAATAAGGCTAGAGAAAGTCAAAGAGAGAGGATGGATAGGAAGACCAAATATGAAATGGATCAGTTCCATAAAGGAAGACCAGCCTTGGGTTTACAAGAACTGAGCAGGCATGTCAAGGACAAGACCTTTTGGCAGACATTCATTCATAGGGTCACCATAAGCTGGAGACAATTGGGCAGCAGGTAACAACAAACCATCACTTTACATTGTAACACACCTGTCCCTGCCCCACCTCTGTTGTAACCCTCAGTAGTATATTTGTCAGGTGTTTTAGCCACCTTAACCTTATAAAGCCCTTTTGCATGAGCTATGCCCCTCACACAAGCCCTATTCCTAGGTCACTAGATCCTTCTCAGATTTCCTGCTTCCCTTATACTTGAGATTCATGAAAGATATTTGCCTCTTTACCTCAGGTTTCCCTTCCTAATCCCTGAAAAACACATGGGCATTCCCCTCTCATTACGAGCCTTTGGTCCCAACAGCCTTGGCTAACTAGGGTAATAATCTGTATTCAGTTATGTCCCTCACTGGAACCTTCATCTTCCTACTCTCTGAGTGCTCCTAAAGCTGTGTGTGTTCCTCGCCTCAGTCATTCATTCACATAATACAGGTTAAGAGTAAAACTAAACGCAAGTTTATTTTTATGAATGAAAGAGACATTCAGATGCTGGCTTAGCTATAAAAAGTTACAATCAGTACACTCCTCTCTGAGGAACGCTGCTATCCTTCTATGTTAATGCTAAGACCTTCTCTAGATGCTTTCCATTTTTCCTCCCCTATTTGACTACACCGCAGCCTGTCACAACTCTCTGCCCCTTGCTAACATTCCATGCAATGTGATCATTCACGGATCAAAGGGCAGAATTCCACTTGTCTGTTGCACACACTGGCAGAGTCAGTGTTCACAAACCCCAGCTCTTCAGGGTTTGTGATGATGGAATCTCTGAATCAGGTTCAGCTCACCATCCTTACAGAACCCTTCATGAACTGAGCTCACACCTAGGGATGTGGGAACATTAGGGTTGGGGCGTATGGGTGTACCCATCTTCCTTGCACCTTTCTGCCCTGCATGCAAGCAGACAAATGCCTACATAAGACATCAGTCAACAAGTTGGTTAGACACTAGGGGAAAGAATGAGGGCCAAAGTAGACCTGATGCTAAACCCATCATTAGTAACCATGCCTATTTAAATTAAAGTACAGTGGTATTTCCATTGTATGGAGCAGAGACTTACTCATTTCGTCCCTCTCCATATATTCTATAGCCCTCTCCATATATTCTATAGCCCTGCATGGCAACCTCCCACTGGTGCGACTGAGAGATTCATTTCTGGGGCTAACAGCAGGAAAGAGATTGCATTTTTGTGTCTGAGTGGTGGCAGAGGGAGAGAACGTCACTTGCTGTTGGCCAGACAAAAATTGAGTGGCAGCATGCCTGATACTGATGTTTCTTAAAAATAAAAACTACTATAGTTGCTAATTATGCATCCGGTCAAGTTCGGCTAAAGAGGAAAAAATGGATCTACAATAATGGGCGAAGCTGGAGTAAGAAGAGGGATACTGGAAACAATCAGGACAGTGAATAGGTTAGCCAGATATACATATGACAAAATTAGGTTGCAGCAAATAGGTATTGAGTTGTATAATACCAATATACTTCCTCTTGTTCATCCCTTTCTAGTCAACAAATTTAATCATGAGGCTTCACCACCCACCTCCGCATGCAATAGTTAGCACGCGAAAAGCACTGTAGGTGAAATTACATTCTGTTATGTCATGAGGAATATCCTTTGTATGCTGCTGAAGAGCTAGATGGAATAAATGTAGTAAAACTCATTAGAGATGCATTGAAAGAATACTTTCAAGGTTACCTAGCCATTATTAAGAGTGACTGCCAGATTTTTTTTTCTTTTGGGGTGGGGGGTGGAGTGTTAAAACAAGAGAAAAAGAAGAATGCTATTATGAGAAATAACTTAACATCCCAAGTCCCTGTCTTGGGAATTTGCCAGGCAGAGTTCTACTGAGGCATTTAAATTATTTTCTGTGACTGTTCAGGTAACAAACAATATGACAGAGAAGAAGAAGACAAAATGAACTAAAATAAAAGGTAGAAAAATTTAAGCAGAACTCAAATACACCAATCAGAATTTACAAGGTTATAAAAGAGAAAACAGTAAACCAAACTCAGTTAAGTTCCTTGGTTTTTCATAACCTTCCAATGGTGACTGATTTATAGAGGAGACAACTTCATTTTTAACATGAAGCTTTATATTCTGCAGTTTAGTTGTCACTTTGCTACCAAACAATATATTTAATGATAACACTTTAAAAATAGTATTGTGTGTCATGCAAGAAATCTGATCTTAGAACTATTTTTTCTCTGAACTTATAGATTAGCAAACTATGTCTACATAAACATGTTCTAAAGAAGAGCCTTGCTGGAGAAGGTCAAAGTCTTTCTCACCATGATTAACTAGATATTTCTAGGTAACATAAAAGGCATTAAGATGTTGCCCATCCTTTGCCATTTGACCCCTGGCAACTAGTACACAAAGACATACTGCCTTGGAACCCAGAGATTCCATTTGCTGAACATAATTAATAGGCACTGACAGCCTTCTCTTCCATTAAAGGGATTCATTTCTCCTTCAAGCTACATACTATCTCTGTTACTGGAGGTACCATAAAGCCACCAGGACTAGTGGCCCTCTCCTCCATGAATTCATCCGTTCCCCCTTTAAAGCCATTCAAGTGGTGGCCATGGCTAGCTGTGCTGTGTGAAGCAGGACTTCTTTTACTTGTCCTGAATCTCCTCTCAATCATCTTCATGGGATGACCTCATATTCTAATATTATGAGGGCTAGAGAAAAGATCTTAATCCACTTACCCAGCACTTTGCATGTTTTTGTATACTTCTGAAACTCTTCTTTTCCCTTAATAGCCCCACATTTTGTAATCTAACCACTTAATCACTTGAGTTATTATTATTACATTGCATTTATACCCTGGTTAGGAACCCATTTGGCATTTTCTGACATTTTTGCATCAAGGGAGTGTGATCTTCCTTTTTGTTTATGCACAAAAGGATCTGCCTTTCCCACCTCTCAAACCTCAAACCAGTGGCCTCCTCCACTTCATATGAAGCACTTTTTGTGTGGTTGGCACAATTCTATTTATTTATGCTAATTAACTATGTGTCCATGTGCAATTTTGGATTGCCTTCCTGTTTGCTGAACACTTTAAAAATGTAAAAATAAGCAATAGAAATATTCAGAATTAATAAATTATTAATTTACATATCCGGTGTTTGGTGGAATGAAGTCTTTAGCAGCAGCTGTCTCTAGAGAGGAGTCTATCAGAAGTTCCACAACTGGCCAAAAGCCCTGATGAGTTCTCAGCAAGCTCAATACTCTAGGAGGTGGGATACACCACAGGGGCTTCAGCTGAAGCATGAAATTTGGGACAGGCTTACCCAGGAGGACACAGCCTCAGAATCTGATGATTCCATTGAACATCTCCATGCACATCAGTGTTACGGCAGAGAAGGAAAGAAAAATGACCTTTATCTACTACAAAGCTCTGCCATTCACATGCTAGCTTGTTTTTAAACCAGAAAGTCCAATTGCTAATGCCTTTCATCATGCAGAAGGAGCCCCTTGATCATTTTGGTTGCTTGCTTGCATCTGCACTTTTCCCCAAGCACCTTTCTGAGACAGGGTGACAAGAATGGTACACTGTATTCTGAATACAGCTGCACTATCGATTTATATAAAGCCATCATTACATTGCCCAGGATATCTTAATAACTTTCCTAATAATCCATAACATGAAATTTGCCTTTTTCATGGCCCTTGAGCTGACATTTTCATTCACCTATCCACTAAAACATTAAGCTTTCTTTGCTGATTTGTCAGTGCCAGTTTTGAAGCCATAAACATACACCTTATACCTTAAGTTATTTATTTTTTTCTTTATTGTCCAGTGTATATCATTGATCTTCATTTGCCATTCTGTTGCCTGTTTAACCAGCTCTGAGAGATTATTTTGGCTCTCTTCCCAACTCCGGCAAGATTTTTAGCCTGGATAATTTGGCCTCATCTGCAGACCTAAATGATACCTTACCAATTCTCCCTTGGCCCCAGTATAGGTTGTTGGTGGACATCGCTGCTTCCTTCTCTCCATTGTAGCACCGGTCCCTCTACAACTCCGCCTGCTATTTAACAAATTCCTGAGTGAAACAGTTGCTGCTCTTTGATAAGTTCATTTAGGAAACTTCAGTGAGAGATTTTGTCAAATGCTTTTAGGACATCTCCATCTACCAGTTCATCCCCATCTTCAGGCTTGTTGACACTTCCCACAAAACAGGCTAGTCTCTGGGTAGCTTGGTATCCTACACAAGTAGGTATCTTTGACACTCCAATGGGCATGCCACTACAACCACTGGCTCCCTCTCTTCTCACCCCACTATTTCTTGGACATTCCCCTTCCTTCTTGATTTCCACCTTCTAGTCACACACACTCATTCTGATCTGACATCCTCTTCTTATCCATCCATCAATCTCTTCCTTGTCTTCATTCTTTTGTCTTCCACCTCTGCCACTTCATCTGCCTCTGTGAGGGCTCTTTCCTAAAAGCAGGACATCGTGGCTCAGGCGACCCTGAAAATTGCATGACCATGGTACAACTTGTGATCTTCACAGGCACCTCAACCAGAATGTCTTGCTTTAAAGACATACCCCTCCATGTGCTGTATTTGGCTGTGACTGGCTCTCTGGTGAGCTGTGTCAACTGCTTTGGGTGGCTACCATGAGTTTCCAGATAGCCTACCTGATTTCGCACCCCAGGAGATTCCTTTGGCAGGGCATCAATAGATGGACAGGAAGCAATGGGGATGAGCTGGAGAGCTGCTACCACCTTCAGGAGGTCATTTTTGTGTCCCCAGAAGGTGGCACCCAAGGCAGCCGCCCTGTTCATCTCATTCTAAGAAATAGCTCTGCAAAGAGACTCCAAAGGACTGGTGAGATGGGAATTCCTTTAGGAGAAGCCATGCAGCTACTTTCCATCTGCAAGTTTTGTTTTGTAGCTTTCAACTAAACTACACCCACTGCTTTCAATTTCTATGCCACTTTTCCACACAATGTTCCCACAGCAGTTCACAGAATTAAAAACAGCAATACAAAAATTATGCATATCATTACATCAGTTGCAATAATGCATCATTCCAACAGCAACTGAAAAAAATCCCTAACACTGAAATAACATTATACATTAATTACAAAATAGGCAGTATTGACTTAACATACAATATCAACTTATATCAACAAAATGTAGTCAAAAGGCCAATACACCAACCTTTCTAATATATTGAGGTATTAACATACATATATCGAATAACCACTTCCTCAACCAAATTTTTAAAAAGCCAAAATGGAGGGTATAATGATCAGGTTTGTTACAAACTGAAACAGCTGTTCACTCACAAACCCCAGTCTCTCATTCTGGTGCATTTCTTCAAGCTCCAGCAGAGACAAGGTGGGGAGATGATGCATAATCACTTTCTCCATGCTATAGATGTTCCTGCTACCCAAAATGGATGCTATTAGGTCTGTATTTTCTTGGCTTCCTCTGGACCCTTCTAAAAAATAGTAATAACCACTCCAAATTTCTCACTTTCATGAAAGAGGCCAATTTTAGTGACAAACTGCATGTTATCATTAGAGGATCGACAATTTTACACATAAGGGTTTTTTTTTTTTTTAAGAATTCTTGGGTTTATGCCATCCACTCATAGTCACATGTTAGTTTTTAATTTATCAGTGAGATCTAAACATTAATGTCCTATAATTTCTATTTACCCTTCATATGCCCTCTGGGCATGGTTCAGGCATACATATATATCCTAACATTTTTCATAAGTGGTGCAAAAAAATTCATCCAGGTGCTCCTCAGTTTCACTATTCTTTTTCAATATTCCTTTCAAACATTCACTGTCTAATGGGACCTCACTGGCTGGTTTTTGGTTTCTAATTATTTTAAGGCTAGACCTCTTATTGATTGTGATGAATTTTGGCATTACATTGCCAGTCAATACCTCAATTAGCCAGCTACCCTTCTCTTATATATATTCTGTGTAGCAAAAGATACCAATTATATGAAGTGGACGGTATCCATTAAAATTTATGCATTACTCTTTAAGGTGGCACAAGACTCAGTGTTAATTTTGCCTGATAATAAGAACACTGATGGGATACAAGCATAGGTTCAGAAGTGAGTAGGGATGTGTGGATTTTGTTAAATCGGTGTTGACTCTGCTGTTGGGTATCTTTTGCTCAGTCATTAGCAAAGTGACAACTCAGATTTTGTTTCAGTTTCTCAAACTTGCTTTTATGTTGAAAAATGTATGTTTGCACAAATGTGCTCTTGTGCAAAAGTGACGTGCAAATTTCCTTAGAATATGCATGTTCCATGCATTTACCTATTTTGGAAAATGAGTATTTTCACGTGATGGTTTTAAAACATTTTAATAGCATGGCTAAATCTGTGTTCAAATTTGTGTTCTGTAGAATTCACAAGACTCAGAAAAGTCAGTACACTGGGGACTCTGCAGGTCAGATTCACAGATATCCCGTCTCATTTGAATCTGTTGCAAATTTCTCTGACACCCTTACATGGAAGTGGTAAGTGATTCTATGCAGTTCATGGCACAACTTAGAACATGAATCCTGATAAGCACAATCCTGTACATGACTCAAGTCCACTAAGTCAAAAGCTCTGATGCCCATGTAAATGCATACAGAATCATAACATCATACAGAATCAATCAATGTTCTATGATACATATGAGTTTTCTTTCACAACCATTTTTGCAAACATCTTTTTATAAAGCTGCATTCATTCATAAAGTCGCATTATTTAGTCATACTAAAAAGGCCCACCAGAGTGTAAGGCACAGAATGCCTGGTGGTTCTTCTACATAATTACGTAGGACAAAATAGACCATGTGAGGCCAATACTGAAGTGCACTACAGGCATGATGGCCACTTGTAATGATTGTTAGAACATGCCACTCCTAACTGGCATATTACCAATTCCTCTGGATCTATCACAATACAATCCTGTACACCTTCTCAGGTATAAGTCCCATTTATTTAATTAAGCTTAGTCCCAGATAAATGGATATAGTATTACAGCCTTAAATGATACAAATACGCATAAACAACTGAATTGTAGCATACACTTTCTGAGGTCTTTGTAGGACATCCCACCTGAGTTCTCAGAGTTATATTCTGCAATATATTCTTAATCAGAAAGAAAAAGGACATGACATTATGCTGAGCTCAGATTTGGGGCCATTCAGATTCAGATTCATGCACTAGATTTCTACACTGTTCAATGGCCAAAGCTCTCTAGCCAATATACAAGGACTTTAAAAACCTTTAAAATACAATATCGTAACCTAATATAAAAACCATTTACATGCAATACACAGATCAACACATACACAATTTTAACAGTCAACATTGGTTAAAATTGCATGTGTATCTCTCACTCTTTGCATGTATATCTGAGTTCATAACCCTGCCAGGTGCTGTCAAATACCAGAGAATATGAGAAGGTCTTAACCTGACATGAAAAATAATAGTGTTGGTGCCAGGCGGGCTTCTCTGGTGAGATCATTCCATAATCTTGGGGAAGGAGGGAATGCACATGATTGTAATGCTAATAAAGTTAAAGACAGATATCAACTCAGCATAGTTAACATACCACTTTGTGAGGCATATACTTGTGAAATTAACATATAAATAATATATAAACACTTACAGTCTTAAAATCCAGATATGCTGGATTGTAAAGTAAGACACTTGAAACTAGCAATTTGCCTTGAAACACATGTTTCTTACCCAAATTGTGTATTACTAAGCCTCACTTGTTACAATACATATATTCACATTCACTACAAAATTGAATTACAGGCCTCTGGACAGATAATACTTTGTGTGATGTTAAGCCCAGCTCAAAACATTTGATTAAAAGTCTTGTTTCACTAAGGAGAAGTCATATTGCTTCTGAAGCAGAGCCAGGATAAAATTATTCAAGTCGTGTAAGTTCTAAAGACCTTATTAGCACCAATTTCACCCTACATGTTTCAGCAAGTGATCTTTGAGAACTTTAGAACTTGTTCCTTCATTGTCCATGTGTTGATTTTAAAAGGATCATTTTGATTGCTCACGTACTACCTGCTCAGCATCTGACGTTGCAGTTCTGAACTTGCTTAGTAGGGTATAAAGCTCCATTGAACTCAGTAGGACTTAATGGTTAGACATATTCAATGTTGCAGTATAAGTATTTCCTTTGCTTAAGATAATGCCTTAGGCTGCAATACTATGCACACTTACCTAGGAGTAAGCCCCATTGACCACAGCAGGACTTTTGTGTGAGTAAACAAGCATAGAATTAGACTGACTGTTAACTAGAAAACAAAAACTCAAAGCAGTTACTGTAGAGTACATCTCAAATCCAGCTATTCATACTATTACATAACCAAACTCTTACTCAAAGTTATATTATATTCTATGTCCTAAGCTAGCAATATTATAGATACTTACCTAGGAGTAAGCCCTATTGAATACACTGGACGTTTCTTTTAAATAGAGCTTGCTGTAAAAGAATTTAAAATTTTGCAGTGCTTTTAGGAAGAAGAGACAGTTCTAAAAAAGAGTGATGTCTTATAAATGTAAAGCTCCTTTAAAGTGGCAGCTTGATTTAGAGCACTTCATAACTTTTTTAACACATTAAAAAAAGCTGTACTGCAAATGTCAACAGCAGGGTATCAATCAACAATTTGATGTGCATTACTGTGTCTTCTATTGACCAAACTAATTTACAGACATTCAATATGTGGAGGGGATATAACATGCTTGAGTGATGGCCCTTGAAATTAAGGATATTAATATAACAGTTGATATATAGTGCTGCCTGGAACATTCTGATGCAAGTGATAAACAAGCTACAAGATAAAACATTTCTATATTTTTACCTCCCTCAGCCTTGTATATATATGAAATGTTTAAAATCTATAAGGAACAGTTTGCAGGAAGACATACAGCTTTTCCTAATTTATTAGTATCCATGATTTAAAGTTTTGCATTAAAGCAACTCTCTAAAAGGCACTTAATTTAATGCAAGTCTTATTTTGGTTTACGAGCCATACATAAACTTAACGAGTTGAAAATTATGACAAAAAATATAGGTTATATTAACTGCTCTTAATCTCAGATGACAGAGAAGACCATAAACTAGAGATATTTAAGAGCACATTATGACATCAAGCAGAAAGACTGGTCCATGTACCCTGGGTGTGCATGTGTGTGCTGCCATTCTACACAGACGATGTTCACTACAGAAATATCCAGTCAGTGAAACGACTGGGCACTCAGAAGTGTTACTTGAGTAATGGGGAGACAAAAGGAACTCAGAAGTGTTGCTAGAAGGGGAGACAAGTGCAGGAAAAAAAGCATAGAGGGCTGTATTGAACAGACAGGATGTTCAGCTTGACTTAAGATGCCCACAGTCAAATTCTCATTCAGCTGAGAAGTTTTGTGGGCAGCCCAGAGGGCTCATCTCCAAGCTTTACCTATCTTTCTGGGTCAGTTTGAAAATAAGGGAGATAATCCTAAGGCACATTGTACAATGAAGAGTGCTTTAGAAATCATTATTGATCTGCCCCCATTTCCAAATATAATGTAGTTATATAGGTACCGTATTAAAGTGATTAGATCCAAATGCATTCTGTATGCTACAACTGATAACAGAGTTCTCATCAGACTTTTATAAGCATTCTTAGGTAAGTACACACCCATGTCCAAACTTTGAGGATCAAACTGAGTCCTGCTACAGGCAATGGACTGAGTGTCTACCGGAGAAGCAGATTTCATCTCACACTTTGTAAGCACAAAAGTCCAATAAATTAGATTCTGGAAACTTTCTTGCCTCAGGACACAGCCATCCTTCTTCCAGGTTTCTGTCATGAGTAGCACAAACCATACCAATCCTCAGTACCACGACGACTTCCTTGAGGGTTCTTTTCATGTGTGTACATCATTCACACAGAAACAGGTTCAAGTTAGAAGATGCATCTCTGCTAAGAGCCAGCCCAGCTTTTTATAGCAACTAAATAGATGCTCTAAGTCTCCGCTTAACATACACACAAACGCTCACTCAGGCACATGCATCTGTCTTTGCTCCGGACCACTCCGGATCTGATTCGGCCACTTACCTGCTGCTCCCCTAGCACGGAGGATTTCACCAGGTGTTTCTCCCTGTACAGAGACCAGAGTCCAATGTTTGGCAGAAAAATTAGAGTCACCACGAACAACAACGTCATTTGCAGAAACCTCTTCTGTTTTCTCTTCATGGCCAATGGCAGTGGATGCTGGAGAAGGACCGAGGTGAGGTGTATTCTTTTCTGCTTCCTTCGTGCTGCTGGCGACGGGGAATACTTCCTTTCTTACCCCTCTTTTCTTTCCGATTCAACCCCAAATAATGAACAGAAACTTCCGTCTCCTCGCCAGCTTGGTCACCCCTTCACGGGGGGAGTTTGTAATCTACGGATCCAAAGGAAAGATAAGGAGTTACCTCGTGCTAATCTGTGGCACAGCCTGCCAGCCACAGCCCTGCCCCATTGTCCGAGGAAGATCCTAAAATCCTATGGATCCATTCCCTCTCTGCCCCCCCTCCGCGCCCCGCCGCCCATCCCCCCATTCACACAAACCAGGGGAGTCGATATGATTGGCTGCGGAGCCGCTGCGAAGATCAGAAGTTACAGAGATCGGAGAGGGGGAGTTGGATCAGGCAAAGCAGCGCGACCAATTCCTCAGTCTACAGCAGCAGAATTTGGGAATCGCGGGAGGGCGAGGGAAGAGTCGGGAGGGAGCGAAGAGCAATTGGCAAGATCTTCCTTTGTCAGCTCCACAATCGCGCCCGCTCCGCCCCTCCAAGTAGTGAGAAGGGGATGCCTGGCATTGGCTGGTCCAAGCTTCTTCCCGTCAAGGAAATGGACCACAAGGTGCAGCCTTACCTGAGTCTGGCACCAGAAAGGACTCCGGTTTGGAAGAGATCTCCAAACTCTCCCCATCGCGCGCGCACACAAACACAGACCTCATCCCTCCCTTTAAAGAGCATCCCTCTTTCTCCTTCCTCTCCCCTCCGTCAGCAAGCTCGCTGGCAGAAGGAAACAGCCCTGACAGGCTACAGCTGGCATGACTTCTAATTTACACACGCACACGCGCGCGCGCGCACACGCGCGCACACGCGCGCAGCTCTCCAAAGATCAGACGCGCTCTGCTCGGAGAGAGGGTAATGTGGCAAAGTGCACAACGCAGACTTATTGCAGCTGGGGGGGGGGGTGCGTGTGAAGCAGGCAGCATGCGAGGGAAACGATTTCACTCATCACGGTACCATCCTTTGTTGGTGTATGGTGGGGCGGGGGGAGAAGAGAGAAGGGCGAGAGACGACACTCCCCTCCGGCTCACCAAGCTGCTCAGCTCCAGGAGACTCGAACATGATCTATTAAAAAGTGGGCAGAAGAAGGAGGAGAGCAGGCACCATCAGGAGGGGCGCCCTTTTTCTCGCCCCTCTTCGCCCCCCTTGGCACAGCCACCCCTTTCGGATGTCTCATTGCCTTGTCTTCCATCGGACCAATATTGGCTGGTAACTAACACGTGCAGCAGAAGATCTAATTTGGGAATGGGGGGGGGGTAGAGAGGTAAGAAGCCCGCCCTCTTCCCCCCCCCGCAAGAAGCAGGAGGGCGGGGGAGCGATTTCCCCGGAGAATCTGCGCCCAGAGCCCTCTCACCTGATCCCCCAGTCCTGAGCTCCACACCTCCGAGCAGGAGCGGATGGGAAGAAGCAGCGCTTTGCTGCCGGGCTGCTGGTCTTCCTCCTCTCTCGGTCCTTCATGATTAGTTGGTCGCAGGCGGCCGCGGCGGCGGCGAAGCAGCAGCAAGAGCGAGCCGGCTCCTTCGACAAGCCGCTCAGAAAGGCGGCGGCGCGGTGGGGGTGGGGATGGGGAGATGGGTGGGAGAGAGGAGGCGAAGGGCGGGAGGGCCCGCTGCAGCCGATCCCCTTCCCGGAGCCCCGCGAGTCCCGCTCCAGGCGAAGGGAGGGCGAGGATCCGGCGCGGAATTTCCCGGAGGCGGCAAACGCCCGAGGCCCCGGATCAGCTGCTCGCGGAGCCGCTGCCTGCAGGTGAACAGGGAGATGCGGACCGAGTCGCTGAAGGCAGGCGCTGGAGGGGGCCCTGGTGCGTCATGTTCCCGGGCTTCCCTAGCGCAAGGTTGCAAGTTGGAGCGGAGCAGGAGGCGAGGAGGAGGAGGAGGAAGGTGATGGGGACAGAAACTCTCACAGGACGGACATGGGGAGACGGAGAGGGTGAGAGAGGACCGGTTAGTTCTTAGCACTGAGGAATGAAGAAAAGTCTTAGCACCTGAGGCAAAAGGTGACAGGGGCTTGGTGTCTTCTGGCTGTGTTGGGTAGACTAGGATCCCCATCATCTTCAGCCACTATGGGCATGGTAGAAATCGTGGTCCTGCACATCCAGAGTATGCACAGTTGTAGAAAGCTGCTTTGGGGCAAAGGGGCAGCGAGGAGTTACTTTGCGCTTGCAAAGTGCAGGGCAGCAATCTGTTCAAACCTATGTCTGGATTATACCACATACAGATGGAGGCTGGCATGATGGAATTTCTACCCTGAGAAAGAAGGACCACAACTTCAGCTGCTGTCTGTGCAAACTAGCCAGGCTATATGCTATTGGAATATAGAGGATCCTAGAGACCAGACAGTGGGGATGGGGCAGTGCAGGAAAATCAATTCAATTAACAGACTAGGATTAATTTATCCTACAGTACTGTTTTGGCCTTTGCACAGGAACCTTTTCTAGTGAAAAGGAGATGAAGCAGAACATAGTTAAGAGAAGATGCATGATGTCTCTAAACCAACAGATTAGGCAGACCATAGTCATCATCCCAGCAAATGGTAAGGTAGCTTCTCAAATTACACTTAAGGAAAAGCTTCCCTGTCATACCAACCATCATGAAATGAGCTGTCCAGGGAGACAGCAGAATCTTCTTCTATGTAGGTTTTCGGAGCAAAGTTTGATGAGTTTGGTGCTATTCTACTTTTGATGGCACTACTTGCAGAAGAGGAGGGTGTCTATTTTCAATTATTCCTCCTTTCCCCTGCAACCTGAGAAAAATCATTGCAGAGGTCTGGAAGGCTATTCAGAATACTGTGGAAGGGGGTACAAAGGAGTCTAGGGAAGGAGGAGATGGTCAAAATCACCCTTCCTCTTCTATTAGCAAAGACATCTGACGGATTAAAAGCTGGTCCATGAATTGAATAGCATCACTGAGTTCATCAGTGCTAGTCTAACTCCAAGAATAAAAATTAGTCTTTAAAAGCCATTCACAAGCAAGCTGCTGGAAGATAGGCAAAGCATTCCTAATCCCAAACAGAAATACGTCAAATAAACTTTTTTAGGTAAGCTTCCAGATGCTGAGCATGTTCATTAGCCCTAGTAGCAGGGTGGATCTGATGGCCTTCTTGACCACTCCCAAATCTACTATTCTATTCTGTGATTCATTCCTTTTTTCTGTCCAGTGGTCATTGGTAACTTTTTGTGCTATGAAGAGTAATGCATGCATTACTACCAGGAGCTATACTGTTTTCCACATAGAGGCATTGCTGTGAGAAAAATACCACAACTTTCTCTATGTTTTAACTTCATACATATGCAATAAGGGCCACTATATGTAACTGCAATCATATGAATAACTGTCCTAGACAGGGACAATTTGGAAGAAAGAACTCCAACAGTGCTTCAGAAATGGAATTGACATTATATTGATGTCTATGTGACAATTCAAAAACAAAGTAATCCTGGAAATTGAGACATAACTCTTAAAATCTTTGTTAAATGTAATATCCGAAACCATGGGAGCACTATTCCTCCTAAGAAATCTTTTTCTCAATGAAAAATGCTGGTGCAGTCTTCTTGGGTTCTGTAGGGTTGGTGAATCATTCAGATATCATGTTTGATGTCAATTGTTGTTGGCAGTAACATAATTGGAGCACAGCATATTTCCTGAAACCATTGTTGTTCCACTAAGACTTCAGAAGGATAAATTCCTCTGTTGGGGATCACATTGAAGTTTACGTCAAAATAAGAAGCTGATAGGAAACATGAGAGATTACAGGGAGTGAGTGGGTTTAAAAAGTCTACAAATGCAGAGGATTGAGGGCAGTATCTTCAAATTATCATCAGAATCAATGCAATATTCTACTAACATAGATGGTATTGTAATGCAAATGTGATAGCAACTGGAAAACTTCCTCTTCTCCAAGGACTGTGAGGAAAAGATATTAGAACTTTGAGAGCTTGAGTAGTGTCAGGTCACAATATGGCTTCATTCCACCAGTTTGTAGGACTGAGTCCCCCTACCTCCACCACCACCTTTCCAAATTAGCTGACGAATATGAAACAGGCATTCCACATCAATTCCTTCTACAGTAGAAAGATAGACTTCATGCTGAAGCCCAGTGTATCTTCTCAATGCTACACTGGGTTTTCCTAAAAGTTTAGGCCACCATGATTACATCTTCCATGATGGTGAGATATACTGTACACAATACTCTTTATATAGGTACTTCTGTTATTTAATTTCCCCTTTTTCTTTTGTTAAGCAATACAGATAAGATAGTTGAGAATGCCTTTCCCAGTTAAATGAAAATACCTGCACTGTCAATCTTCCATACTTCTACTAGTTTTTAAATGGATAATAGGAGAACAAAAAGAATTTAGAACAAAATCAATTATGTTATCTGAACCATATGGAATGAATTGAGCAAAATTCTTTCCAAAGGCTATCTGAAAGAATCCTGTAGGGGACAAAGATACGTATTGTAGATTCTTTTATTCCATGTAATTCAAGTAGTATAAGCAAGTCAAAGGAAGGACTGCTGGGTCATTGGTAGAGCATATGAGGTAGGGCTGGGAACAATCCCCAGTTTGAAGCATTGGGGAGCAACCATAAACAGAAATGAATGACTCTGTTTACTTTCTGTAATGTTCACACTTGTCAAGCTCAAGTTCATTGTGTTTCTGAATCAGTTCACAGTTTTTAAATTAAAATTCTGCATGAAATCCATACACATTTTTCTGCACACAAATCTCTACACACTTTTTATTCAACTTTCCCAATATTTACCCTAAGCATTTTTCCCAATATGTGCAGTTTTATGTGCAATTTCCATTGATCTACACATTTATATGCACTTTTGATGGAGAATTGCATTGCAAAATTCAGAGAATTGTGAAAAGCAAGGGCCCCATAGGTTCACCTGTTAATTCAAGAAGCACAAATTAGGTCAGTTCATGTAAAAATGTTCAGCGATTCAATTTTTCTCCCACCCTTACTAGAAAATAGAAAATAGGGTGGGTCTAAAGAGTCTAAAGTGTTACCCTATGTTTCTCTCCTTGGGAAAGATAAAGTAGCCATTTCATGGGATTTAATAAAACCTTGAGTATTAATGAAAGAGTACACCACCTTTCCCTTCCCGTCCCTTAAAAAAATCTTTCTTCCAAAAAGATTGGACTGAAATGGAGTTCATTTCAGTATAGTCTCTTGTTGCCTCCACAGCAAAATGTGATGCTGACAGCTTTCCAGCAAGGACAGAAAGAAGCAACCATATGCTAAGTTCCTGAGACACTATGTAAGAAGCTTTTGATCCAGTTAATCAGTACGGTGCACACAGGTTTAGTCAGCATGAGTCATTTTGATCAAGGTGTCTTTCATGTGAAGGGAAACATTCATCACAAATGCAAGTCTGTTTGTTATGTCATTAAGAAGAAAATACAGAATCAAATTATTGGGGACATTATGGTTTTGTAGTAAAATGTTACATTACCATATTTCTGGTTTCCTACACATGGCTGAAATACAGATTGCCATATCAATTATACTTACCATATGAATGAAGGGGGATTCGACAAGTATGATATTGAATTTTTTCTTTCCTTTTTTAAAAGTTAATGAAATAAATAAATAAAGGCTGAATTTCCATTCTATGTGCCAGATGGTTTCAACAGTTCTATATGTGCCATAATATGATTTTGTTTTATTAACTCTTCTTAAACATTCCATTGAACAAATGGGGTGATTGATGGCTGCTGTTAAAAATGGTTGCTAAAACAAAATGCAAATGTATGAATTCGATGCTTACCCATTAGTTTCAAAGGAAACCAGCTGAAAGGCACACCAACATATCATCATTTATTTCTTTTTTAGTTTGTGAGAATTTTAATAAAATAAGCATTGCCATTGCCTTGCTGAGTCAGGCCAAAGGAATATCTAGTCCTGCAGTTCATTTGCAGCAGAACTGATCAAAGGGCTTTGATATTGTAGACCAGCTTGAACTACCAAAACTTCCAGGTGTGTGTGTGATGGGCAGGGGTGGTTGTTTCTAATTGTACTTGATTTAATGAGGAAAAGCCATGCAGTGTGAAACTAACAGAGAGAGAGAGTTAAATATTAGAACAGAAATTATGAAGGTTGAAATAAGTTGGCCTTTCTCAATCTGGTACCCTCCAGATGTTTAGTCTACAGTTCCCAGAATCTCTGCTGGTTTATCATGCTGGCTGGGCTGATGAGAGTTTATTTATTCATGTAAATTCTATACCATCCAAGTTATTAGTAACGGTAATTTTGAAATAGGATCATGAGACAATGAAAACATCATAAATATTTCTGTAATACATTTTTGTTTGCTGCAAGCCACCTAAGAAGGCCTTTGGCGATTATAGATGGCATATAAATATGTGAATGAATGAATAAATAAATAATACAAAACATAAAAACAGTTTTTAAAAGTTAACAACTACAACAATATACAGTACAGAAGAAACCTGTTAAAAACACCAGACATTGGCAACCACCATTTGGTAACTTAGGATCTCCTTACATGCATCAGCACAGAGTGCTGCCTTAACCTGGCCTCAAAAGGATGATAACTTGGTACCCAGAAGGCTACAGAGGTGGAATCATTCCACAGTTGATGGACTGCCACTGAGAAGACACTCCCTCTAAGCCTTCTTAGAAGTGGGACTCAGAAAGCGACCTTGGATGTTAATTGTTCCATATGGGAAGACTATGGCTGAGAGAAGCATTCCATGGTCCCAGACCATGCAGGGCTTTATAGGTTAAAAGCTACTCAGAAATATACAGGCAACCTATCAGAGGGCCAGAATTGGTGTTATATGTACAGATCTTCTGGTCCCAATTAAAAATCTGGTTGCCTCATTTTGCACAAGTTGCAGATTCTGAATGGTTGTCAAGGACTGTAATCTAATTTATAGACAATCAGGGCTTAAACTGCCCAAACCAGGGAAGGGAAGGTTGAAGTAAAGCTTTGTGGGGATTGGAGGGAGTGAGACAGATATTTCTTTATTTAAAGAAATATGTCTTGGCCGCCTTTCAGGGCAAAAGCCTCCCAAGGTGACATACAGCAATAAAACACATAAAATTTGCTTGGCTGAAGAACAGTAAAAACACAATAAAAACAGTAAGTACACAGTAAAAATGGGAATAAAACTGACAATAAAACCTGCAATGGAATCAGCAACAAAACCAGCTATGAAGGCAGCATTCATTTTAGGAGAAGACCAGAATAAAATAGTGTTTCAGGGCCAACTTAAAAGCCTGTTGAAGGCTTTAAAGGTCAAAAACAGCACTTTACATTGGGCTCAGCAAATGCTGCTTGTGAAGCAGGTGGGACTCTTGGGATTAGTTAGGAACAACAGCTTCCACAGGGAGCTTAGGACTGTGCCCACACTGCATGGGTGGGTGCGGCACTTTGCCAAAATGCCACTTCAATGGGCTGCAAAATGGTGACCTGGGCATATTTCTTCTGATTCCTCAGCTGACCTAAACAACAGTAGGCAATCTAGAAGGAAAAGTGCCAAAGACAGTTTTCCTCCTGGTGTGAAAAGATGGATTTAACAAGGACATTTTCCATGGGATTAGAGTGCAGGAGAGAAGGGGTTAATACATTCTTATTTTGTGTTGCCATTGAAACCCATCCACACAACACACTGTAGTAGTGAGAGCCAGTGTGGTGTAGTGATTAAGAGCATGGGACTGGGACTCAGAGGATCTGGGTTCTAGTCCCCGCTCAGCCATGGAGCCAACTGGGTGACTTTGGGCCAGTCACAGATTCTCAGCCCAACCTACCTCACAGGGTTGTTGTTGTGGGGATAAGATGGAGGAGGAGAGATGATGTAAGCTGCCTTGAGCCCTTTGTAGGAAAAAGGCAGGATATAAATCGCAATATAAATAAATAAAAATAAAATAGTACTTTCCCCATTGCTTCATCATTTATTAAAATGCAGTGAAGCCTTGCTGGAGACATGGGCTCTTGATGAACTCTTGACCTCTCTGTCCATTTCATGTGAGCTTAGTCCACCCTACCTTGCAGATTTCTTTTCTTATTATCCAGCACCTGATTTCATAAAATAACATGCACATTCCACAGTATCCTACTGGACTCTCAGATCATTTCTTCTGTACCTGATTTACCATCTACAATTTACAACTAAGCTATATTATATGATAGCACTGTTGCTCAGCAGTCATCCACATTTTTACATGCAGAACATCTAGACCCTAGCATCTCTGGGTAGGGCCAGGAAAACTGTTCCTGAAATCCATTGGCTGACAGCATCAACAGTATTGGACTACATGGATCCATGGTCTGATGCGGTATAAGGCAACTAATATGCCCCGACATAGGTTATGTCAGGCTACTGATTGACTTAGCCCTCTCTTGTTCACTCACAACAGGTAGTAGCACTCCAGCATTTTAGGTAGAGGGCCATGGATCCCAGGTGACAAATCTAATCCTCCTGCAGTTCCTAGCTGACTATTCTCTTCCCTGGTGCTACATGCTTTCCTCCAACCATGGATCCTCAATTATATGTAGCTTTCTCCCCATTTTAAAAAGGTTGAAATGTCTTTCCTAAGCCTTCCTTACTGGTAGTAAGAGCTTTAAACTATAATTTGCTGCTGTTAGGCCTTTCCTTTTTTGCCTTTGGCTTCATCCAGCATTGGCATGTGGCCCCCAAAAGTTTCTCAAAAATAGATTTTGGCCTTCAGGATGAGAAAGTTTTTGAACTCCTCTTGTAGTTCCTTTTAGCTGTGGATGAAAGTTGGTGAAACCTATATATGCAAAATATGTGAACTCCCTACAATGACACAAGTCTTATCACCAAGACGTCCATAGTTAGAATAGGCAAAAGAAACCGAAGTGTGAGACTACCACTTTTATTGCAAGCAGATTGTTTGCATATATACTTTTAGTATTTTAGGTAATTGTTAGTGTCTGCAATTGTTCATTGTTTCTCTGATCGTATTTGTGTGGGACTTTATTCTTAGCTTACATCCATGCAAAGTGTTTTTCTTTTAGCACCATCTGGAGAAGTGATTAAAAAAAATGGTGTGAACCGCGATGTATGGAACTATAATGCATAGAATAGCAAAGCAGTCAAACCAAAGACAACATGGGTTCTGAAGATTATTTATTTATTTATTTAGAAAATTTCTATGCCGCCCCATTCGCCGAAGCCTCGGGGTGGCTCACAACATAAATCAATTAAAATAATATAGATTAACAATATAAAATAAGTTAACAATATAAAATAAGCCGCCCTGGCCAAAGAATAAAATAAATAAATACTATTAACAGTTAAAATGATGTTTGAATAAAAAGGTCTTCACCTGGCGCTGAAAAACAACGATGGCGCCAGGCAGACTTCTCTGGGGAGCACATTCCATAGATTGGGCGCCACCGCAGAGAAAGCCCTCCTCCGAGTACTCACCCTCCTAATTTCCTTCACAGAGGGTTCCTGGAGAAGGGCCTCTCCCGCAGATCTCAGGGGGCGGGCGGGCATATACATGGAAAGCAAATTTCTCACCAATTAGATATCCCATTTAAACACAACTCCTTGTAATTGGTTTCAGGGATATGTCAATAGTGCTCTTGCTGAACACACAGTAATGTTCATTTTATTGTTTCACAAGGCAAAAATGGTTGATCTGCCCAGGGAAATCTCTTACTAAATCAGTGACTCATTGGCTCAAAGCTTAAAAACATGTTGGTTAATGTTAGATTAATGATGAATCAGGAGCTACCTTCAGAACAAGGCATTAAACTGCCTTATTCTAAAATTAAGTAAATCAACATTTACTAACTTGTTTGCAGGTTACACAGGGTATATTTTCAAAGAGCAATGAACCAAACCCAAAATCCCTGAATTGGCTCTTTACCACATGAAAAAGTTTCTTACTCTTAAACTTCCATTGGAATTTGCCTTGATTTTTGTGAAACAACAACTACAAAAGCCTATTGCTTTTAGGCATGTACACTAAAATTATTAAATAGAAATTTCTTACTCTTGATTACATTTCTGTTTCAACACTTATCTGATTCATAAACAGATATAAAGAAACACAAAATTAGCTCTTCCTTCATATATCCCTTGCCCCGCAATGAAAATATAAACAGTAAGTTTCTAAAAGAATTATTTCAATTACAGTATAGCTTAAATAATTAATTAATATTGTTCATGACTGGCTTGCTTTAAATCCTTACTGGAATTTCCCATTTCTTTTAACAATTCTTTAGATAGTTACATTCAATTGTCCATTATATAAATAGATCTCTACTTGTGTAATTGGAGTTACTCTTTTCTTCCTCCCCCAACATCTATCCCCTCTCCCTGCATGCATCCATCTTCTCTGTAGGATCAGCTAACTTTCAGGGCAGATTTACAAGCTGTGTAGGATTACAGGAAGGAAAGGAAATTCTTATCTGCCAATAGCATCTATTCAATTGACATAAGGACACCATTGAACACAACTCACTATGGTATACTTACATAGATTGCATTACTTTAGCTTTAGCTTTGGCTGTATAAACTTTCAGCCTGAGATGCTAGCTGCTGGAAACAATGTCTCTCTGAGAACGTAAGAAGAGCCATGCTGGATCTGTGCAAGGGCCCATCTTCTTCTCCTACAGTAGCTTACAAGCAGCCCATGGGAAAACCATGAACAAGAGTCAAATGCAACAACACACTCCTATCTATATTCCCCAGCAACTGGTGCATGTAGGTGTACTGCCTCTGAAACTGGTGCCTGTATCAGGTCTTCTCCCCTTTGGCTGGATAAAAACTGCAGTGTGTCTGTACAGGAGAAGCCTGAGCAATCTCTCCATGTCCTGACCTCAGGTTCCCTTATTTTGAGGGATACTTGCTGCTGGCATCTATGCTGCAAGAGAATGGACTGCCCTCTTCCTTTTTCAGTTGAACATTCTTCCTCTGGTCTCTTTCCCCTTGCTTGGGCGGAGAGTTCAGAACAATCTCTTGCATTTGTCAGCTAGCTGTCAGTAATGGCTCATTCCCAATTCTGAGATGGATTTCGGAAGATTCTTATTGTTCTGGCCTCTGAACAGCTTGCTATGGAATAGATTGGCTAAAGGTGGTTCTCAGAGCACCTCAGTCAGGTCCTCTGTGTTGCAATGCCAGGGTCACTTGGCCTGTCCTTTCACTTAAGCAAGACCCAGAGCTGTTTGCAGAAGGGAGGTTTCTGGCTCTAGAGGTGGGCAAGATGGAGTCTGCAGCTCAAGCACTGTCGTCTCAGCTGGGTGGGAATAGTGACCAATCATCCCATGGGTATGGAGAGGTAGCCCAGCAAGGGGGTGGAAGATGATGAGTGCTCTGATCTGCCAATAGGAGAATGGGAGGTGGGTTCAGGGTCTGCCAGGGCATGCACTGAGAGCCAAATAGTCTGCCAGAGGTAGAAAAACATTGTGAAAAGGAACTCTGAAGCAGTGTATTTACTCAGAAGAAGGACTGTGCCTCACAACAGCTAGTTCTTCCTGGGCTAGCAAGCAAATCCTCTGTTTTGTCTCCTGGATCATACAGAAGGGTCTAGTAGAATTCCATAGAACTGCATCCAGTATACAATGCTAGCAGTATACAATGCAAAACCCACTGGCCAATGAGCTTGAGTGAAATCTTCAAATTGCAGGGTTAGAATGAGCCTTAGGCATGATTCGACTTACTGAGATAAGTTTGTCATGACTATATTAAGTTCCATAGATTTAAATGTGTCTGATCCAAGCGATAGATCTCAATCCTTAATTTTCCACAGTCCCACTAGACAGAAGTGCTAGCTTTGTCAGCGATGATGCTTCAGTGAAATCTTCTAATCACAGATTTGAATCCTTAATTTCCCATCTCCTAAAAGAAAGATGCCATCCATCTAACTGCCACTTGATGATAAAAATGAATGTTATCAAAGAGAGAAAGTAAGACGCACAAAAGAGGGCATGCCAGCAGCAGAGAACCAATCAGTTCTGCATCAAAAAGAGTTCCCTGAAAACTTGCAGTGCTGAAGCTGAGTTTAATGAAATGGCCTTTTTAGCACTGCTGCTTAGATCACGGAATGTCATGAGCCAAGATATCAGAACGAAAGACTGCTTCAGAGGATATCTCCATGATTGACACTTCCCAATAGGTCAGTGCTCCTTAGACAAATGGAAACAGATCCTGCAACAGACAGCATTGCATTTTCACGTGTGCACCTGAATAAGTCAGCCAGATGCTATCCCCATCTGACGATTTCATCCAAGAAAGGGATAAGACCCGTACCAAAGAAATCCTACTGCAACTAACAAATAAAGCATATTCCTGCATTTCCCCACCACTCCGCCTGAGCGGCTGTCTTGCACAATGTATTTCTCCATTCCTATGCTTGCTTCAGGATAGGCCCAGACAGCTTATGTGCAGGGAAGCAAAACCTCTTAAGTTGCAAAGCACACATTTGCATTGTTTTGTTTCCCTTATATATTCTGGCTTCAATACTGCAAAGGAGCAGCCTAAGCACATCAGTGAAGGAAATGACCTTGTATCATTTCCAGATTTCTCACAACACAGGATTAGCATCCTTCCGCTGTAACATGCTTGGCTAAAATGCAGAAGCATTACCACTGCAGAGTCTAAAGGTCAAAGGATAAATGAGTAAAGCAAAAAACTGCAAAATGTTTGAAGTCACTAAAAGCTTTACGAACACTAATGGCTGAATGGAGCTGCCAATGGATGCTGAGCTACCTGTTGGTGTGTGGATGCCTCCCTTCTCAGCATTCTTTTCCCTTTGTTGAACGTCTCTGTCCTACTCAGTGTTTGAGTATTTAACCTCTACCTCTCTTCTTATTTTTCATGTCATTAATTCAAATATAAGCCTGGAGGCAGTGCCCTGCTACTGATTTTAATGACTGACTAACAGTTGCCTCTGGTATATATTAGGTGCTTTCTGTTACATACTGTGAAGGAATAGAGGAGGTGTGAAGGTTTATTTCTGTGTCGCAGTGACACATTCTGATTTTTGTATGCATGTATGTTAGCAGAGATGTTAAGCTTGCTGAGTGGTGCAGAGAGTTAATTGGCTGAAAGTATGTGAAAGGTGTGGAAACAGAAAGTTTATCCTGCTGCTCCTTCAGAAGAAGAGGAGGAGGAAGAAGCAGTTGGAAAAGAAGGAGCAAGGGAGGGGGCAACTCTTGGCTCTGATGAAAAGAGATAAAGTTTTGTCCCTGTAGAGATTACTGCCCCTGCTGAATGTTTAATGTTTGCAAGCAAATAAGAGAGCAACCCTATGGCTCCTGTGTGGGCATCCCAGGACCATTGGTGGCCTCAGAAAACCCTTGTGAAGTTGCTCCATGCCAGCTGCCTCTCTGATTTCAGAGAAGGAGGAAGAGGAAATGTTGCATTTGGGGAAAGACTAGAGAGGACAGGATACAAGTTCTTCCCTTGTGCTAGATGGGCTAAATTTCCTGTCTAGCAAAACTTACACAAGACATAACATGGGGCACTGAAGAGCACCTTTGCAAGTCTGGCAAGGCATAGAAACTCTGAACATCAAAGTCACAATAAGTAGGACTGCATCCCAACACTGACTGTGTGTTTTCTTGTATAGAAGGCACATTGAACCTCTTTCAGTCTAAAGTCCAAATTCCACTTCAAAGAAGCTCTCAGAAGGCTCAGTGCCATTAGTGGGAAATGCTGGAGGCAAAAATGGTTGGGTCTAAGATTAAATGGCCAAAATGGCAAAAATGCCAGCATATTTTAGGCTAAAGCTCATACTGCCAGTATTTCCACCTTTAGAATGAGGGCAGAGGTGCATGAAAGATGGGAAACAGAGGATGATTAGAGGTTGGAGGGAAAGGGAGTGGGGTCTGGGTTATGGGGTATGACAGTCTAAGGTACAAATGAGACCCCAGGTGGGACAGAGGTGGCCCCCAGGCCAGAGTTCTGTGTCCTTCCTGGGATTGCCCAGGTGGTTTGCTTAAATGCTCTGACCATGAGAAAAATAATGCATAATTACTTTTCTATAATTTTATTGTTGATTCCTCTCTCTCTCTCTCCCCTCACATACACACACACCTCAAAGCAAGCTTTACACACACACACACACAGAGAGAGAGAGAGAGAGAGAGAGAGAGAGAGAGAGAGAGAGAGAGAGTGCATAAAAGTTAAGTATATCTGTTACAATTAATAGATGGATGGATCTAGAAATATACTGCCACAAATAGAAACAGTTATGCACATTTCAACAAAGGCAAGCCAAATATGTATCCATTGGTAGGTGGCATTTAAGTGCCACCCGTTTGTGATTTATATATGGAATTCACTACTTTGAGAAGTGGTGATGGCTTCTGGTTCAGATGGCTTTAAAGGAGGATTCAGCAAACCCATGGTTATCTATGAGGCAATATACCCAAATGGAACCTCTCTCTTCAAAAGCAGTACGTCACCAACATTGCCTGCTTTTGCCCATAATAAGCATGTTTGGCCACAAGGACTGGTGGCTGGGGAAGGTTGCCAGTAGTGCAAAAGGATGTCAAGTGAGCATTTGAGAACTTCCTTTTGGCGCTGCTCTCTTTGCAGGACTAGGCTAAGCACAAAAGAAAGTCCATGGATTCTGGAGGGATGGATGCTGAGAGGGTTCCTTATGCACGTGCACATGCACACACACACAGAGTGAAAGTACAACAGGTGATTGTTGAATATTTGTTATTCAGTATCTGAATTTCTTTTTTTGTAAAATGGGCAATCTCCCTGGTGGACTGTGCAAATGCTCTGGGCATAATATATCTTGACTTCAGCAAAGCTTTTGACAAAGTGCCCCATGATATCCTGATTAGCTAATTAGCTAAATGCAGGGTAGATCAAACAACTGTCAGATATATCCACAGCTGCTACAGAATCAGACTCAAAGAATGCCCACCTTGTCAGACTGGGGCCTTGAGGGTTCAGTCGTGGTTCCAATGCTCATCCACATTTTTATTACTGGTTTTGATGAGAAAGTGCAGGGAACAATGATCAGATTTGCAGAGGGCAAAAATTGGGTGGGATAGCTGAAAGGCGATCTTGATTGGCTGGAGAACTAGGCTGTAAACAACAGAATGAAATTCAGTATGGACAAGTGTCAAGTTCTGCACCTAGAAAAAGAAACCAAATGCATCCTTACAAGATGAAGAATACTTGGTTCAACAATACTGCAAGTGAAAAGGATCGTGGAATTGTAGAACACAAGATGAATATGACTCAAAGTGCGATGTGGGTGCAAAAAGGGCAAATGCTGTTTTAGGCTGCATTAATAGAAATATCATTTCCAAATGCCAGACTCTGCACCTAGGAAAAAGAAACCAAATGCATTGTTACAAGATGGGGAATACTTAACAATACTACAAGCACTTTTCAAATATTTTTCAATGACTGCCACACAGAGGAAGGATAGGATCTCTTCTCAGTCATTCCAGAGCTCAGGACATGGAATTATGGGCTCAAGTTATAGGAAGCCCAATTCCAGCTGAACATCAGGAATAACTTCCTGACTGTGAAAGCAATATAACAATGGAACCAATTACCTAAGGAGGTTGTGGACCCTCCCAAGCTAGAGTTATTCAAGACACAGCTGGACAGCTGTCTGAGGATAGTTTAACTTGGAGTCCTGCACTGAGCAGGGGTGGGACCTGATGGCCTTCTTTTCTGGGATTCTGTGATTTTGCATATATAAAGTGAGGTTATATTCAGGAAAGTGTTTCCAAAATAAGCAGAAATCTGGATGGTGGTGGAGGTGAGTAATGGTAGAGTCATTATTATAAAAGGATATTGTCTAAGGGCAGAATCCTATGCATATTCAGACAGAAAAATGGTTCTACAGGTTCTAGCATTTACCAGCCAGCATGACTGTTTGGGCAATACTGGGAGCTGAAGGAGTTTTTTCCCCCTCTGGAGCACTATCACACCAAGTATTGTGCTCTACAACTTAAAATGGCCTTTGGACAAATGCAAGTTAGAAATTTGTTCTTTGAACCACCCCTTCATTTATGTTCTTGACTAGCCACAAGCATTTATATATTCATTAATTCTTCATCTGATCTGAGCCTTTAAATTGAGACATCGAAAACATATTTACTTTCAAATGACAGTTATGGCTTTTGATTATGCAGACAGAATTCCAGTGAGTGCCTGAATATAACCCTAGCATGGTTTGAAAATATTTAATGAACATCTATCACAGTTTTCATGATTAACGAATAGGTTTGTAGTGGAAGGGAAGGAACATTTTTAGATTTTAATTTTAAACTCATCAGCAGCTCCGAATAAGATTCATGTTACTTGAAGAAACTTCTGTTGCAGTTACACAAGCTGGCTCCATGGTGGAGCCAAAGGTATCTTCCAATATTTGCTTCCCAGACAAAAAACTAAGCAATATTCTGATAATATGCAGTTATTCTTTTGAGGGAAAATGCAGCTGAAATTTCAGGCTTTTCTTCTTTATCTGGCTTCTTCTGGCTTTTTTCTTCTTCTGTAGATTTATTTTGCAATTGAAATATTACAATAATTATTTTTCCCAAAATGTAAATTCTGCTTAATGAAGTTTCACTTGAGGTTCCAGACTGTTGCATTCATCCTTATATTGGCAAATGATATATGCAGTATTTGTGTAGTAAAGAGACATGTTAAAATGTTTTGCACAGTTTTAGATAGATATTTATCATAATTTGGATCCTTTAAAATTGTTTTTAAATGGCAGGTTGTTCAAGGTAAAGGAAATGATCCATGAACATAATATATTTTTGGACACTGATTTTTGAAAATAAAATTAGAGGAGTTTTTTAAGCCATTGCCTTTGTACAGACAGCAAACAGGCTGCAGAGACATAGGAACATTCTAAATATAGAAATGTGGATTGCTTTACAAAATGATTTCCCTAATATATGTATGCTTATGTCCTTGTAAAATAATAACAAGAACAAACCCTGATTAGCTAGACAAAATCTTGTTTTAAAAGGAAATCTGAGCATTTGACAGTTCCTGTTGAAACTGACAGCCCCCATAAATGGGGTGACCCATACTTTTCCACTTTCCCAAGAAGCTAGAGGCCTGGAAAAAGTGCAGGCACTTTCAGGTCCACCTCTAAACCCTAACCCTAACCCTAACCCTAACTCTAAACACTAGAGGATCTCATTGTGAAGTGGGCATTCCATTGGCCACTCCCTTTTTGAGCAAAGATCCATTTGCTGCTTTGCTTTCACTTGACAGCTTGCAGTTTGGCAACAAAGCAATAATTTAACCTATTTTTAGTGTTCTTTTCTCCGTGTGTGTCTGGATTGTGCCTCCTGTACCTTGACACCCTGTCCTCTGATCATGGCAGCTTTCGCTAGATGGACTTCTAGTGATGTTACTTTGGGTGGGGGAAGAGGTTAAAAGAGGCGCAGGACAGCTCATACCATGACTTCTCTAGTCTCCTCCATACCACACCCACTTGAATACTTCCTTTCCCCCTTCTGCATCCAACTTTTGATGCTGGGTACCAGCTGGTACAGTGATTTTCCTTTCTAGAGAAAAGTAGAAACCGGGATTGGGTTTTTTGATCTGGCTACTGCCTCTGACCTTGGAGTGAGGGGAATCACCGCTATTCTATGGCCTTTCAGACAATGTCTAGGGGTCACAGAATCGCTCCCTAACTGATGTACCAGGGCTTGAGTTTAGAACCTTTGAAATTTAAAATATGAACTTTGCCACTGAGCTATGGACCTTCCTTATTTGTGCTCCTGATCAAGAATATCTCAGTGCTTCAATTTCATTTTTTTTACTGTATGACCATCATCCAACATTTAATCTTGGACTGTGGTATCTATGTGTCAGACAGACATGTAGAGCAGATCATTCCCTCCCCACAGTTTTGAGAATAAGCAGTATATTGCATATTTTGGCTCATGACGTTGCCATCCTTCACCTTCAATGAATGCTGTTCTACAAATAAGCACACAATTTCTACAAATAAGCACACAATGAATAGATCATACATGAAGTGGGATGCAAAACAGCTTTAGTTTATCTAAGCATTTTGTTTATCTAAGTCTTTCCTGCACATGGACCTCAGCTGGCTGATGATAACAACTTTCTCTTCCTGAGCAAATAAGCAAGTGATGGAAATACCATTGATTGAAGCTTTATGAAATTACACCTGGAAAATGTGATAACCTGGCTAAATAAAATACTGCCTTAAGCAGAAATTAGAGTGATACCTAGTTGGATACCATTGGACGCAATTATGAATGCATGTAAAAATTCCTTTTATGTTAATAAGCCCAAATGACAAAGGTAAAAGGTGTCCCCTTTGATGACTTTTCCCCAGGGGCTTTGAGAACATGCATTCATGGGGGAAAGCAGGTTACAAAGGAGAGGCACTGTTTAAGACTTTCTTGTATTCCGTGGCAAAAAATGGAATCCACAGATTTACTAAATTCCTTCCATCTGTCTTTTGCAGATTGTCAGGTATTTTTCATTCCCTTATCCTCTCACTGACATTTGTTTTGTTTTGCAGAATGATATTCTACTTGCATTGTTTTACATTAGTGCAAATGCATGTTTGTGCAAATGTATCGATGCTCAGTAGGTGATACAAAGCACGGCTAATGCTCATGTGTGCCTACCCTTTTTACCAAAGTGGTCAAGTGGCCTACAAGTCTGTGGAATCTGCATAACTCCAAAAAAGGCAGTCCTCTGTAGAATTTGCAGGATGGATTAACAGAAATTCAGCTCCCTTGAATCCATTGTTGCTTTCTGCGACTTCCCTTACCACCACCTTCCCTTACCGGACAAAGATAGTGTTCACCTACTTGGCATTCAATTTTGACCCTCCTCAGGTAACCCTAATCAACTGAAGTGTCAATGTAATTTTCCTGCCTTCAAGAGTGAATGTTTTCATTTAAAGTGACTGGAAAATCTGTTGGTATACAGAATATTAATTCCCTTTTTAAAAACTTATATAGAGTACTGAGTAACAAAAAGATATTTTTAGTCTGTCTGAAATTTGTGGGCTTGAATGTATTGGTTGTACTTGTTCAAAATCCCTTGGCAACTAATTTTACTTTATGTTGCTTTTATATGCATAAACATTTCTTTTTTTTTTTTTTTGGTATTCTGTTTATGTTAAGAAAATAATTTTTAAAAAAGAAAAAAGAGTAAATGTTTTTACATAATCTGTCTGATCAGGATATGTATGGATGTTGTTGGAAAGAACAAGCAATAGTGAAGGCAATGCTTCTTATATAGGTATTATTACCTTTACTCTGGATTAGGTTAGTTTGCCTGCAGTGACTTCATGATTTAGCCAATTCTGACCATGTCACATGACCAGTGTAGCTAGAATGAATGAAAAAAATGGCTAATCAGAGCTGCAAAGACCAATGAACAGGAGAAAATAAGTAAGCTCTTCAGAAATATTTTGTGTTCCCCAAGAACTTTTGTCATGACAAAGAACTGGAGAAAAATTAGTGAGCCCTAAATGAGAGTTATTCATAAGCATTTCTGGGACTGCAGCTGGTGTTTCTAAAGCATTTCCAGGAACTTCAAATGGCCAAATCTATCATTCCAAAATTTAGATTAATCAAGCGAAAAACCAAAATAGCAAACACATCAACTTCTGTCCCAGAATTACTTACTCAGAGTCCTTTTCCTTAGAATCTGATAGTATGGTAGCAAGTTATTCTATTATGTGGACATTGAGTGAGAAACATTAGTGAGCCCAGAAATTAGAGATTAGACTAAATTAGGCCAGAGATTAGAAACTAGGGGCCAGAATAGACATGACAAAGAAAAATATATGGGTCCCCTGTGAAAAGGCAGTGAAAATGCTATGTGAGCGGTGGTAGAAGGAATCCTTCTAGGGAAGGACTCACAGGAGGAAAATGTCTAATCTTCCTGTGTCCACTGATCCTTAGCTGCACAAGTCTCCAGTCAACTTTCTTCCAGCTAGACTGGCATCTGGCATTGGAGCTTCATGTGGGGAAATAAATATGTGCATTTCCAGACAGCAGGAGAAAAAATTGGCTGATGAAAGGGTTAAATACTGCCTCACCCCACCTACTTACTCTCCTCTACAACTGTCACTCATATAGCCCTGTGTTAGTGTTATGTGAGAAATACCAGACTGGAAACTCTTTGTTACCTTTATAGTGTCAAGTTTGACCAAGACATCTAATACCATTTTGACCATTTTGATCATTTCAGTTGCAAGAGCAGGTGGTTTTCTGAGCAATATCCAGTGATTCCTTTACAACTTACTTTTTTGGGTTCAGTTCCCTTAGAGGATTTTATTTATTGAATGTTTGCAGAGTCCCTGAACTTCAGTTTCCTTTTATGCTTTCTGTATACTTTCTATGCATCTCAATTTTCTGTTCTGTCTCAAAAGGTGATATTTTATTTAATATTTTATAAGCCTGTGGTCTCTTTTCTGTCCTGTTAAATATCATGTGTTTGGGGAGCACATGTTATGGGGGAGGGGGAGTTTCAGCTCTTTCTTCTTTTCAAGGCTCTCCTGAACTTTTCCCTGGGGGTTTTTTCAGAAAGTCCTTCAAGCAATAATTCCTGATTTCTTGCAGTTCCCTTTCTGCCTCAACCTACATCAGCTCATTCAGATTTCTATCTTTTTCACATGTAGGATAGAAAAGTTTCATTAAAAGTTTACTTTTCTTGAGTACTACTTATTTTATATCAGTCTTGCTAAGTTCTGTGATATTCAGGCAGTTCAGAAGTTGGTGGAACTTTATTGCTTTCTAGTTTGTGACATTTAACCCATTTCCAGAAATGTAGATGGAAAAGGCTCCATAACATGCCTAGATTTGCAAGGAAGATGCCCCCTAATGCAAAATTTGAACTTGAAGGTTCTTCCCTAGGTGAAACTCCAGAATAATTAAATGAAGCCAAAAGAATTTTGATAAGATTACTAACATTCTCAGAGGAGTTTCTTACTTCCTTCATATTCATCCCTTCCTCTTCCATCCAGACATCCAAGTTCTACATTCATAAAGTTTTCTCAATAAAGACTTTAAGCTCTGTGTTGTTCAGTAAAGTTTTACTATCACCTACTGGAATAGCTTTCTTATTATTTTCCTATAGGTCAACACAAATAGTCAGAATTAATCATATTGAGAATTTCAGTGATATCCATATCACTGAGGATGCTTTGTTTAGACTGCCCTGCTTGCCTCTTTAGATGGTGGACTATTCTGGGGGACAAAAGGTCCTTCTCTTACCTTTCCATCTAGCACACCCATTTTTAAGTCTTGGTGACATCATTCTGAGCACTTGCCTAGTAGAAGCATATTATTAGCTTTATTAAAAGATGCCATTCTCTATTGCGTAAACAGTACAGCTATTTTGGTCCATAAGGTAAATTAGATGTGTGCAGCTTGTTCTAAACAAAATGGAAAAACCAATCATACCAAATGAATTTGATCATTTACATTTGGTGCTAATATTTACTCACCCACTCTTCATTCCATTATATGTCTGTAAGTAGTTGTTTTGAACTCCAGATTTTCTAAAATTAAAGTAACATGTCCATATAGGACTCACAATTCCACCCACACTGCGATATGAAATCTCCAGATTATCTCTGAATTCTATGAATCACATTACATGGAAGGCACAATGGAGAAGAGAGTAAAAATATTGTATGATTTTTGTTGGATCTGAACATGGAAACTGGGAAATGTCATTCAACCCTCATTAGCAAAATTTACAATTATATGGATACTAAAAGTTGCCATATTCATCCCATAGCTAAGTAGTAATAAGCATTCTGCATCCCCTCAGTCATGTTGGATTTTTCCTATTAGATCAGAACAGTTCTCACAGGCATTGTCAAGCATACATCTTACCCACCACCCCCTCAGAAGAATGAGCTTCCTTAGTCACCTATCTAAAACTGATTGCCTAGTCATGGTTATATGCATTGGGAAGCATGGTTTCTATGAATTGGGGGAGGGGGCAGAGATTTAAAGTAAACTGGGAGAATCTATAGTTAGAAGGGAAAGAAATTATTTTCTTACATACTTACCCTGTTGCAGACGCTATTTTGCATCCCTTTAATTCACAGAACATACAAGGCAGTTCCAACAGACATTTATTGTTGACTGTCCCCAATATTACCAACAAATGGCCTTTGCAGATGCCATAGTGGCATCTAATATGGCCTCCTTTCTGGAAACATTTATACTGGCGTTCTAAGCACTTGTTAGGCAGTAAGTGGAGTTATGATCATTGCACTTATGATCAAACATGCTCAGGACTCCACTGCTAATTTTAATAGAACCCATTAAGTTTAAAAGACATGAAAAATATTTTCTTCAAGCCAAAGAAGGGTAGAGCTTTTGTTTCTCTGAAGGTAAACCTGACCGCTAAATTGAGTATTTTCCTGATCATGGGGCAGGTGGGAGGGAGGGACAAATCTCCCAAATTAATTCAATAAGTTCTGCAATTATAGCTTATTTGTTGTTCATTGATGTGCTGCAGCAATTGGATTAATTAAAGTTCTCTTGGATACGGTGAGAAAATGTGGCCCTCCTTCAGATGCTAGGAAACTTCATTTTATTATTACTTGTTTACATTGAAAATTACATGGCAGGGTTAAAGATAAACCTCTTCCTTTGTATTTGGATGTTTAGGATAGATTGTTTAATATCTGGTGCTGATGGACCCTGTGCTCTTTTACAGTTTGTAGGTCATAGGGCTTTACTTTATTCCTGGGTAGTAATAGAGCATGGCCATCATTGTATCTTACTGCAATGCTTACTGTAACTTATAGCTTTAATACAATCCTAATGTTTACTTAAACTGCAGAAATTGTGTGCTGTTGTGGAATATTATCTTGGCATTTGAAACAGATGTGGTTTACAATAAATACTGTAAGAAATGTAAAATAAATGAATATTTTCTATCCCTATATTTTTCCATAGACAGAACTGCATCCTTGGGAAGATATCCCAAGAATCACTGGATGGATTGGATCATTCTCTTTTCCTGTACTAGTAGAGATGGAACTCCACTCTCATAAGCACCCATTTGCTGATGCAGAAACTTCTGCTGCCCTTGGTGCTCCATCATCAGTGCCTCAATGCCAAAGGAGGGCATTCTGTAATATGTTGAGGAAGTATTTGGATCTGCCAAATCCCTAGCATATTCCCAGAACAGGAGGAAAAGGACTTAACCTTCTGTTCCATCTTTCACCACCCATCTTAGGCCCTGCTGGCATGAACCCAGGATGGTAGTGTTGATGGCTCATTGTTCCCTGGTAGGGTTGTTCTAGTGAAACAAGGCAAGTCAAACTGGACTTCTAGAATGGATTCAATGATATCAAATTAAAAATCAAAGGTATAATTCGACTTTTTTCAGGTATCTATCCCTAGGACGAACATCATCATCCCGGGGAAGCACAGATATTTATCCATGTAGCTTTTTAGTCTTGCTAAAAATATTATGTGAACACTGCTGATGAACTGTAATAACTAAAAATATTTAGAGGTATTCCAATAAAAAACAACTCTCAAGTAACTTTCAAGAAACTCTCTTGAGTTCTTTGAATCTGATATCTAATATATACTAGCAGTGCAAGTCCATGCGTGTCAGTCAAAGTCATTGTACTCAGTGAGGCTTACTCCCAAGTAATTATGCATAGGATTGCCACTTTACAGCAAAATTCTATGTTGGCATACTTAGAAATAAGTTTTATCACATTTAATGAAGCTTATTCCCTACTAAGTACATTTAGGATTGCAGCTTAGGTGCATTAACTGAGTTCTTTCCCCTAATGAAAGATTTCAGTTCAGCTTCTTTTGGCTATTGAATATACTTTTGAGAAATTGATACAGCACATGCAATTAACACAGTACACTTCATTAGTTTTATTTGCTAAATATAGTTCCAATAAACCTACTAATTCAGACTGCAATTGCTTTAGGGTAGCAGAAAAAATTCTGAAAAACCCATGCTATTTCATGGGTATGAAATGAAATTATAATGTACTGCATTCATAAATAGGGGAAACCTAGGTGCAAATTAATATAATAATCAGAATCAGCCATGTTTTGTTGGATAGGTTTCAGCTTCCACAGCCTGAGGATGTGAACAAGAACCTTGAAAATCTGAAACCCACCACTTATTCCCTGGATCCTTTCCCTTCCCAGATACTGCAATTTACCCCCAAAAAGAAAGCAGTTAGAAAGCCAGAATTTGGAGAATTATTATTCAGTGTCTGATCCATTAGCAAGATACCGTAGGAGGTGGAACTTCACAGCACCAGCTAGTCTTGGATGAAGCTGATTATTTAGATCCATCGCAATATAGTTCTGGCATGCATGGTTTGAGGATAGACATAGCCTTCTTTACCCTGATGGATGATTTATACTAGGTAATGGATGGAGAGAACTGCAATACTGTTAGTTTTCTAGGATACCTCCATTCATAGTTTCCATCAACCAGAATATCCTTCTGAACTGTACATCTTGAACAGGAATGTGTCTGTTCAAGATGTAGAGTTACGTATCTCCAGTCCTTTCTGGAGAGACATGACCACAAGATGGCATCCGTGTGCTCGTGTTCTTTTCCATTGTCTTGGTCTGTGGGGTGCTTGGAGGGCCATCTTGTCTCCTATGCTGATTATTATCTACATGAAGCCACTAGGGAAGTTATCTAGAGTTTGGGGCTAATTTGTCACCAATATGCTAATGACATGCAGCTCTCCCTCTCATTTCCACCTTCTAGGCTCTGCAAAGGGAGGAGGGTAAACAAGCTCAAGCCTAACCCAGATATGAATGAATAACAGCATGTGGGAAATCTGCTAATCTGGATGGAGGTGTGTGACTACTACTGGATGGGGACTGAGATCTCTCTGCAAGACCCATTTCAGAGCATGGTGAGTCTCCTGGATTTTTGCTGTTGATGGATACACAGCTGGCAATGATTACCAAAAATATCATGTAAATAGAAAAAGCAGTTGTTGGATTAGTAATTCATGGCCTAGTTAGAGCCATATTGCATTTCATCTAGGACTTCTCTTTAAGACAATTTGGAAGCTGCCATTCATGCAGAATGTAGTTGCCCAGCTACTTGTGGAGGCCAAGTTATCAAGAATATCTCATCTATTCTGTAGCAGCTACACTGGTTGCCAGTGTATTTCTGGGCCCAATTTAAAGTTATAATGGATACCTTTAAGGCCCTAAAGAGCTTTTGGAGCAGGTTATTTGAAGGACTGCCTGTCTAGGGTAGATGATCAGTTGTAGAGGCCCTATTCACAGACCCTTTCCTCCCGCAAGGTATGAGCCTTTTCAGTGGTATCATAGCTTTGTGTCATAGCTTTTCCCATGAGGTATGTGTTTTGGTCTTCTCTGTAGCTGCTCTTAAATAAGCCTGAAAGATCCTTCTATTTCAATCAGTTTTTAATTGCTGATGCTCATCAGGCATTTGAAACAGTCACTGAATCATGTTTTATCTTTATTTGCTTTAGATGTGGAGGTTTCTGGTGCTACTATCTTATGTTTCATATATTCCATAGAAGTCGTATTTTAAATTGCTTTTATGATTTTTATTTATATGTGCTTACGTTGTAACTCACTTCATAGAGCCTATTTGTCTTGAAAAGCAGTCTCTGAATACTGAAACAAGTGAAGCACATAAGCAGAAGATGAGTTACCTAATGTGGGAAAATATACTTCCTCATCTGTGTTGAAAATATTGGAGCAAGGGCTACTGGCCATATACCTAGAATGAAAAGTTGCCCTACCTATCCCTTTCTGCATCAATAAAATGGTCACTATCAGTTGGTGGAAACTGCAAACACCCCAGTTGCTGCATACTCCAGGCTATTTATAATTCCAAATAGAGAAATTAGTGCTACCCTTCTCTTTTGTTTTGGAAAGCAGGAGGTTTGGGCTTCTAATGTTGGTGGAAAAAATTGAACATGGTGTTTGGTGTGGTTGTTTTGAATATTGCAAATTTCTGCCAATTCATTTTGGTTTCATATTATATATTGAAATGAAGAAAACCCTGCACTGAGCTGTCATTCAGTGGCAGATCACATGCTTTGAGTGCAGAAAGTTCCAGGCTCAGTCCACCATTTCTCCAGGTATGGCTAAGAAAGAGCTTTGCTTGAAATCCTGGAAACCCTCTGGCAGTCAGTGTTGATAATACCAGGCTAGCTGGACCAAGGGTCATCTCTGATATTCCTAAGCTAAAGGCCTTTTTCCAGTTTGATTTTATGTTGACAAGAATACTGTATCATTTAATGGCACAATCCCAGTATGCAACTGTCTTTACTCTAAAGCACAGGTGGGACTTGCTCCCTAGCAAGCATGCTTCGGATTTCATTGGCAATCTGCATTTTGTACTCTAGTTCCCAGCCTGCTGTGTGCCTAATGTGTTCAGGACAGCACCTGAAATACAAAGCTGACAAAGATTTGCAGCTTCAGAGGAAACTTCAGACCCTTTCACTGATAGAAGTCATTTCCATTAATATTGCACCTTAAGAACTTTTCCCTCGCACTGGCAGAGTGCCATTTGCATTAGCTTTTTGCATGGATTCTAGGATTAAAGAATGTTTGCTGATGTGTAACAGCAAGTAAAATTGTGTAAGGAACAGGCTGTGCCCATTACAAAATGAACTTACATTTATTTAATACATTTACTCTTGAAATTAGAAGCTGCCCGTTTTCTCCATTTTTAGGTTGAAAGTTTAAGAAAAAGGTGATGAATCACTGGTTGCTGTTTCAGAACTCAAAGCAGCCTGGGTTAATTCAGCAAGTTACTCCAGTTTCTAAAAGTTTTGCAGTAAAATCCTAGTGGTCAGCAGCCACACCTAGATGAATTACACAGTGCCTCCAACTATCTTAGGAAAGCATACCTGGAACTATTTTGTATATTTTATTTTCTGCAAGAATTTCCTGAAAATCCTATTGCATTGAGATGGTTGCCAAGTAAGTTTAGGGTATGATCCTTTATCTATAATCCTGTGCTCTCCCCACTCAAACCCCTGTCTACACAACATGAAATTGCACTGTTAATGAATGAGCTGGGATCAACTGCCCTTCCCATATCCAAGTCCAGTATGGCAGCCACTATCCCTCTTATAGGTGAGAAATGATAAGCTATAATTCTAACCTACCTGGCAACAACAGTAATACTGAGGTTTACTCAGATCATTGGCTTTTTGAGGCCAGAACTGTGGAACTTCACCCTGACATAGACCAGTAACACTCCAAGTTTGCTTTAGTGCGTATATATATAGGTGAAAGTGAACATTTGTAATAATGTTCACTTACAGGAATGTGCTTTAAAACTAAGATGCATTTACATTAATGTGTACTTCCTAAACTGCAAATCTGTGTAAATCGTTCCCCCATTTTTTAAAATGATTCACAAGTTTGCAGAATATGCAGAAGCTGGTCCAGTTCTAAACCCACAAATTGGATTCATAGAAATCTGAACTCATTTGGATCCCCTGTGGATTTTTCCAGGATCCAGAGTAGGACATAATACCTAGAGAAATATGGAATGACAGGGATGTAAGAGAAATAATAAAATAAATCAAAGAAGAACAGAGAGGCCTAAACTACAGAGTGATATATTTATATATAGACTGTAGTATATTATCCATTTTGTCACAAGAGATTTGTGGTCAGTTATGCTAATAAACTGCAAAGAACTTCTTTGCCCAGTCAGTTGTCAGAACATATATCTCTTGTTGCTTGCCTGATTAGAATTTTGTTACCTGTATGTCAACAGTAACTGCAGGAAATGTCACTAAGCGATGCCACATTACTTAATTCCAACCACAAAGTTTCATGGTATTGCAACATGAATGCACATATTTGTTTGAATTTACCTTAGGTGGTATAATTATTAATATTATTATTTTATTGTCCCGCCTGTTTTTCTCTTGCAAATGACCCAAGGCAGTTTGCATAGTCCTCCTCCACTCCATTTTATCCTCACAGCAGCCATCACGTGATGTATGTTCAGCTAGGAGACAGCAACTGCCCCAAAGTCACCCAGGGAACATAATGGTAAATGGGTCTAGAACTCAGAGCTCCTGGATCCCTGGTCCAGCCATGCCACACTGACTCTAAAGTAATACCAAAGTTGGTTTTTAAGTAATGCCTGAGTTTAATTGGCACTGCTGCCTTGTATCTGACTGGTAGTATTTAATCAAGAGGGGTGGGGAATACTGCAATACTGAGTTTGCAGCCTGGGCAGTCTGCTACTGGGACAGTTTAGCAGCACCATAGGAAAACAGGGAGAACTGTGACTCCCAGCATTGTCTACTGCCCTTCCCTGAGCCATATGTCCAGAGAGACCATTTGGAAACCTTCTGGGATGGCAGGGATCTGGACCTGCATCCCAATGTTTGGTCCTAGAAGTACAAGTGTTTCCATGTCCTGGAATGTATTGAGAAATTCATAGCATGAAATAATGTCTTGTTGCTCCCAAGGCTTTTTAGGAAGTATGGCTGCTGGGAAGACATGAAGGAAGTCTTTTAGCATGAGCGAGTGAGTGAGTTTGTTTGTTTGTTTGATGGCTGTACTTTCAAGAATTCCACAGAAGTGATGTGACATGGCACAGACTTGCTTCCAACAAATTCCAAGAAGTGTGACTGGCAGGAAACTGAAAAGACCTTTGTGTTTCTTCGGGACAGCTTTTCAACTTTTTTTTAAGTTTGAAAAAGAAAGCAACAAATAAAAACAAAAAGGAAATCCCTCACCCACCTTGTAAGTGGCATTCCTCCTTTTCCCAACACATCATTTGGATAATTTAGCAGATCTGATGTGACCCTCTCATAGGCAAGAACTAACAGTCTTATAAAGTTATAACTCCTTGTCACCTTCAATCATCCTGTTTCGTAATACTTTAAATTATCCCATAAATCCCCTCTTGCTTCGTATTCATGGTGCCATTTTTCCCATTGGGAAATACTGCTCTCCAATCAATTTTAGTTATACTTTGCAAATTTTTGTGTGTTCACTGTAACCCATATTTTACAGGTTGGTTTCACATTTTCTCTGCTGATAGTCAGGTATCTTTGACATCTCCAAAGCTATCCTTAAGGATTCAAAATAGAATGTTTCACTTTCACAGCACTATCTAGTTCTTTTTAAAACAGATAATACATAGATAGATCACCTACTTACCCATCTGATGCACATACTGAACATAATAGGACAACATTTAGATGCTTCTGGTATTTGTAAGATGTAATAAAATAAAAATTAGACATTTCTCTTTTACAACCATTTGCAAGTTTGCATATTCTTGCATCAGGCATCACAGCAGCGTGTGCAATGAAATGCCTTGTATGAAGTCATTCTACTCCCCCCATACTATTTGAAAGCAATATCTTTAAAAAAATCTACTGGTCTGATATAAACTACATAGTACCATTAAAACAATCCCCCCCCCAAAGTGGTGTTGCAATCATGCACTGTAATTCAGTATATTCATACTCAGAAATATGCCCAAGATTCAGATGGAGTTTATTTGTCCTCAAGGCATTCATACTGAATGCAGACCCTGTTCTAAGGCCATGTCCTCTCCTGGGCTGGGATGTGCAGTGCAAGTCTGGGAGGCCCTCAAGCCTTCCCTTAAAAATGGTGGCGGGGGTGACAATATAACAGTGCTGGCTCCTGTCCCCACATCCAGTCTGGCCCCACTGACCAAAGAAAGTGCCATGGCAATGGAGAAACTGAAGGGTCATGGGGAACCTTCCCCCACTGCTTAAAGTTTGAATAGCAGTAATATGAACAATCAGATGCTGCCTCTGGACGTTACCAGTTAGGGCACAGGAGTGACATATAGACTGCCCAGTTGCTACTCCTGTACCTTCATTTACCATGGATGGTAGGTCAGCAGCAGCAAGCAAGAGCTCCCAGGAGACCAACTTGTTTGGGGCTTCATTGCAGGGTGGGTCAAACAGCTGTGCTTTAGGGTAGTTGAGTTGCACATGTTTCAGGAGCTGCACATGTTTCAGGGCAAGATAACTGGAAGCAATTTGGTGAGTACTCGGACACAGCTTTAATGCCGAAGGTTCCTCATTCCTTCAGATGTGTGAGGCAAGAAGGCAGAGGGCCTTTTCCCTATCCCTTGGGACATGCCCAACTCACCCACACAAAGCTCTGTGGTCTCAAAGGAGGTGATGTAGGCAGGTCCTCCTCGCTATACAGACATGAGGTTTGTGAAGGGCTAACAATAGTAGGAAGACTCTGTTGGCCCTCTGAGCGGGGCAGCACATCCAGAAAAGGTGGACCTGGAGGGAGCAGGGGTTCTTCTACTTCAGGTTGATGGGACAACCTTCCAGGAAGAAGGACCTTAGTTCAGTGAATTATGCTTACCAAGTTGCATATCCATTTTTAAAAGATCACAGATGTCGCTGCAGCTTTAAATGTTGTTTAATGAGACCGATTTCTTCCTTTCAAGCTGTGGATATAATGGATAGTTTAATAAATAGCTGCCTGAAGAGTTGTTAGATGTTGGATATGTATTTCCAGAGCATATCAATTTCACATGCATTCAATCATAAATGTATTCTCTTCAAATGTATACAGTTTAGATAGATCTAAGTAAACATTTGGTTTAAATGGTGCATGTTTCCTAAAATATATCCTCTTTTGGAGGCAAGCATTGCATCAAAAACTAAGACAGTTGCACAGTCTGTAGGATAATCATGTGCCTATCCACAAATTGCAAGAAATGTGAAGTAAGTTGGTTTGCTTAAAAAAGACAGAGAGAATGAAATTGTTCAACACCTCTAGTAACAAATATATATTAGACCTTTTTTAATCAAGAAAACATACTTTTCCTTGAATCCATTTTGAGATTTCCTTTGCTTGGAGCAGGGGTAGGTGGAAGTTCTGCATTTCCCCGCCATTTTTCTAAACTTACTTGCATTTTAGAAGAGAATACACATGTGCAACTGTATGTGCAGCTGGAGACTCTGCTATTTCTAGAATTAATTCTGATTGTTAAGAGAGGCAATGCAGAGAAACATTCTAGTCTAGCCTCCTCTAATGTAGTCCCTGCTTGATGCTTTTTGGACTACAGCTCCCATCATCTCCAACCATTGGCTGTGCTGTCTGGGTCTGATGGCAGTCGTAGTCCTGGAGAGCATCAGGTTGAAAAAAGTTAGAACATGTACGGTCTTACATGTACGGCTGTGCAATCAGGATCAAACTCTAGAAAAGTCAGAGTTTCCAAGCACTGACACAGAGTTGTGCTCATATAGTCTCCTTTCAAAAGCAGGCAAGATAATAAAAATCTAGTTCTTCAGATGAAAGGGTGAATGTCAAGAATAGGGTCTACAGGCATGACCACGATTTCACTAAACTCCTGAGAATGGCACCTTTATTTAGACATTTCTGAATGGAGTGAGAGGGCATGTGAGAAATCCCATCTTCTTAGCACCAAGCATTTGGGGAATTCTGGTTGTAATTTTGAATGCTCTCAAGGCACATTTAAAGTGACGCGATATTCAAATTCATCTGGATTATGAACACTCTGCATTCCAAATACAGAATTTAAATAGAAGAAAATCCCCATGTAAATGCACATTAGATGCTGAAGTGGGGCAAGTTGATCCAAGGTCCTCTCAATGAGACTCTTTCCATGGACTTTCCAAAGTCCCTGGATAACATCCTTAGAGCATCCACAAGTTCTTTAGCTGTTATGATTTGAACCTGAGTCTTGAATAATAAAATTTATGCATACTCACCACTATGCCTCAAGCACTATAACAGGGCATGCTTTGAAAGACTAATGAAAAAGATGCTCTTAGCAGTGTTATATGTTAGATGAGCTGAACATCATACATTAAAACAAACAATTAATTTGTTCAGCTTTGCTGTAAATCAGCTGGGAGTGTTTGCTGCATTTAATTTTCCAGAGTTTTACTCTTCTACAAATCAAATTAGTAATCATGTATCTTGTTAGGTAAAATTCTAAGGAAACTGCAATTCATGGACAGTTAGGCAGCAGTGCCTAAGCTTTTTCTTGTTGCTAGGGGTCGGCTTTTTGCTAACAAGATTCAATCGCCAGAAAAAGAGAGTGCCTAAGGGTGTGAATGCAACAGACATGAGAATTATACATTCTGTAAAGCTCATTGAGCCTTCAAAACACTGTACTTTATGAGTATATTTGGATCCTAGCCATGTAGTTTTATCCTCTTGATTGTATCTCATTATGCGGCAACATTAAAATAAGAGGAGCGTACAAATCGCCTTTCTTTGATGTGGGTTATAGAATAACTACACTGACACTCAAGTGTGATCATGGACTGATCTTGAGAAGTCCTACGTCTGCAAACACTGTTTGTTGACATGACTTATATTCATGGTAGGCACTGAGATGGCAGGGCACCATGGAATTTACTTTAATAGGTTTCCATGATCTTTTCACCTCCATATTGATATCCACATCGCATCTTCCAAAATGAAATCCTTAGGCCTGGCACATGTTATTTCTACACTCTTGTAGTTTATGAAAGTAGAGAATGAAATAAACAGAATGACATCACAAAACAAAGCAAACGTATATATTCGCTAGAAGGAATCATCACTCAGTAATATATTAGGGATGGGTAATAATTCAATTTGGCTCATAAAAAAACTGATAAAAACTTACCAAAAATCACATATTTCTTCATCAATGGGACAGAAAAGGAGACTTTAAAAAACTGACAGACAGGAGGTGTTGGGTACTTAGCTCTTAATTTCTGACTTTCAGTGACAGTGCATTTAGTCCCATCTGTGATGGCCTCAGTTTTGACATGTTGTTGATGCTTAACAGCTACATAACAATCAGGCACATCATGGTTCTCTCCATCACATGAATATCTATACCTATTGAATTTGGCCAATACAAACAGACAAGAATGTTGTTCTTACTGTCAAAAGGTATTCACCAAAATTTGCAAGTTACGTCATCATGGAAAGACTCGGAGATTTTTCAAAATGGAATGTCATAGAAAGCAAGTCAAATTAATCTAACTCTACAATTGACTCAAGTTTAGCTATAGATTTTGGAGGTATTTAATCAGTAACCCAATCCATATTTACATTTCATTTGAAACTGTGGAGGATGCTTCATTGATTTGCTCATCAACTTTGCTTGCTTTTGCTTCAACAAGTAGCAATCTAAACAAACACAAATTATTTCAAAGAAGTATAGCAGCCTTCTTTAACAGCTCTACTGCAATCATGTGTATTCAAAAGTAAGAGCTATTGAGTTCAATGGAATTCACTCTCAGGTTAGTGAATAGGGTTGTGCAACTTCATCAGAAAATAATACTAAACTACTAATAATATAATGTGATATGATTTGCCTTTGACAGGACAGCTGGGTGGAAGCCACATGTCTATCCTCAGGAGAGCATTCCAAAAAATACAAACAATGCATGGCTGTAATTCAGCGAGGAGCTCAGATTCATGCTGAGGACTCATGTTAGCCCATTGAAACATCTTTACTGTTCTTCCTTCAAACAGCTGATTTCATCCTTCTGCTAGCATGTAATAAATGTTCTGGAAACGCCTTCTAGTTTGAAAAGCAATATGCCATGGCGGGTGGATTGCCACTAGAAATGGATACAGTTGAAACCCTTTGGACTCCTGGAAAACTAGACTTGCAATATGACCACATGATGCGGCAATCTTTTTTTCCCTTTTATACTTACAAGAATTGCCATCAAGAATTGGAGCTTAACACCCCATCCCACCTATACACTTACGGAAGGTGAGAAGGTACTTCAAGGCCATGCAGATCAACCCTGCTTCCCTGCTGGGCCCAGCAGCTCTGTGTGCCCACGTATGTGCATGTTTTGCCAAAGGCAAAGGGTTATTTTTGGATCCAGAAGCAATGAACACACAGGTGGGATGAAGTCTAAAGATTTTATTCTAAAGCAGGTACAATAATGTAAACAGACATAATAACATGAAAAAAGAAATACAATATCAAGCAAGCTGGCTTTCCTCAATCAGCTGTCGGGAGCCCCCTTTGTGAACAGCAAGGAAAAAGCCCTATTTGCCGGTGTGTAGCACCTTCCTCCCTCGGCTAGGTCTAAACTGGAGCTCACTTGGACGGAGCCATGAGGCTTTTTTATCCGAAATCTTGGAGTGTTACATGCTGTAGAAAACTACGTGCTATTCAAAACAGTTAATTGGCCACATCTGCTGTTCACCGGTCTCACGATGATAAGGACAGTTCCAGGTTCAGCAAGCAGCTTAGAAAAGCATTTTTTTCGCATGCCAGAGAGCCTCAACCGAGTTTTTAAAGGGGTGGGGATGTTTGTAAGGTAGGAATTGAAGGGCAATTGAGTCACACCACCCTAACTCCTTGATATACAATAGTCTTCTGGTAATTTTTCCTTAGAGTGCATTAAACATACATGATGATGGGCTCTCTGCAAGGATCATCATGTATGTATAGAGCCAGAGCCAGTCAGAGTGATGAAACTGCCTCAGATGTAGAAGCTGGAATGCAGCATTCAAGAGAAGAGCTATGCACACCATGTGCATGCCTTGGGCCCCTGAGGTAGCATGTTGCCCTCAGGCATGATGGAGCATGCTGTCAACTGCTTTGCTTGTCTGTAATAATGTGGATAGACTCTGACTTGCTTAGCTTACCAGTATAACTTGCCAGCTGGCTGAGAGTGCAGCCTTTACCCCCTTACTCCATTGGCCTCAGTGAAAGTCACTGCTGGGTAGACATATATAGGATACCAGTGTAAATTGTTGAAGGAACTGTATTGAATTTAGAAATTATTTCTGCAGTTTACATAAAGAAAAGGTTATACCATACACGCAAAGATTAAGTTTTAGCATTATCTGAATTACATGAACCCCTTCATTGTGAATATTTTCTCTTTTGGCAATACCCATAGTTTTTGTGATCATAGCAAATGCTGTATTTTTCGCTCTATAAGACGCACCTGATCATAAGACGCACCTAGTTTTTAGAGTAGGAAAACAAGAAAAAAATATTCTGAATCAAATGGTTTACTAAACTATTTAATAAACTATAAGAGAATACAGTAATACCATATTTCAACCTTGTAAAGTGAACAGCAGTCAACAGTGGCATTAAGAACCATCATCACTGTCATTAACAAAAGAGAGACTTTAAAGTTCAAGTATTCTTCTAGTTTTCATTGAACCCATAGAACTCATCATCACTAGAGTCAGAATTTATGAAGCTCTGTTGCTCACAATCACTGACATCACTTTCTTAGTCAGTAATGGAATTATTGAAGGAATCCACAATCTACACCAGTTATACAAGAGCTGCTGCAGACAATTCAATAACAAATCCAAAAAGTCAGTAATGTCCACGCTGCCCTACTAGTAAATAATAGAAAAAAACTTCTGACAAAAATGAGATATTGTACGGTAAATCAAACACACAGTGGACTAAGTAGCCTTTGAAGAATAAACTTCATACATGGAGGTAATGCTGTTCAAATATCCACTGATCCTAAAAAAAAATGTGTCTGATCAACTAACAGATAACTGATCCATGGAAAGCTTCCTGATAATCACAGGCACATTCCCCATCACTTCCCCATGGGCTTCATTAAAAGACGAGTTGCCATTTGAAAACACACACCGACCTGTGATTAACAGCTCTCACCTGTGCCGGAGTGGGGGTGTGGAGCAGGGCGCGCCGAGCACGTGCCGGCCAGGTGGTGCCATGTGGTGCCATGTGGTGCAGGTGGGCCGGCAGCATCCCAGGCGTCGGGCACATACACATTCGCTCTATAAGATGCGCAGACATTTCCCCTTACTTTTGAGGGGGGAAAAGTGCGTCTTATAGAGTGAAAAATACGGTAATAGTAGCAAAAGAGGTATTCTTCTTTTCTGTCTGTATTCATCCGAAAGGTATCTTATAAGGCACATTTACAAAAATGTTAGCATTGGGAAGATAATACATCAACATCTGGATCACATACAGAAGCTCTGAATACCTTAAACAGACAGGCCAACCCACTACAGTCAAATGCTTTTTTTGTGATGAGAAATACAGGGGCACATTGCTCTTAGGAATGGAGTCATACAGAGGAATATATGTAAGAATTCCTCAGATGCTCAGAGATAGTTTTCCAGTCTAAACTGCCATACATTTATTATCTCCTTCAATGCTTTTTGTTAGAATATTAACCCATGTTATAAAGTCATGCTTTGTTTAATTACTGAATTTGTACACTGTCCTAGAGGACAAAGCTCCCAGGAAGCTTAATAAAAATATTTACCGGAGCAATTCTGATGTTATGAGTCTTCCTTGTTTCAACATCTTCATTATTGTCACATCTTTCTAAAAGTGTGTTATCCTATCATTTTTGCATAAATTTCAGAACATTCATTTATTTACCCGAGTATTAACTTGATTTGTACCTTACCTTCCTACTGAGAAAAATTGACCTAATGGCAACTCATTAATCAGAGGTACTGAGAGCTGATCATTAAATTGTTATAATAACTCCCAGTGAGACTATCTCTTTCTGGTGAATTATTATTAGTAGTATAGCTATATCCACCCCCTCCAACATACAACATTCATCCACACTTACTAATATACTAATATAGTTCTGTCAGTTGTTCTAAATAAAAATGAGCAAGTAACTGAATAGAGATTCTTATAAATATGAATGCCACTGTTTGAGTGCTTATGAGCAGGTGTGGTTCAAGGATTTTGAGTGCCAGATGCTGCTGCCACCTTCCCTTTGCTACATCCCCCAATGGCTCACCTTTCCATGGAAAATGGGAAAGAAAAGACAATGGAGGTTGTGGCAATAGAGCAGTCTTTCCTGCTGAGAGATGGACACATTTTCTTTTCCCATCAGTGCAGCCCCTACAAGAACATTTAACTGCAGTTAACTAAATGATTGCTAACAAACAGGACACATTACAAATATATAGCTATTACTGATATGATTATTCATTCTTAATTATTGTACATTTTTGATATGTAAAATGTCCAGCAACCTAATTATACATCTGGAGGGAAGTCTCAAACTGGAAAAGGATAATTTTTAGGCAAATAGGAAGTAATTATCTTAACAAAAATCAACAGCAAGTCTTTATCTTTTCCTATAAATGATGGTGCAAAACTAATAATCTTATCTATGACTACTGCTAATCCCAGCAAATTCTCTGATGTGTCAAGATCAGAATTATACAAGATCAGATTTATGTCCATTACAGCTAAAACTGGAGTTTCAATAATATAATATTTGTAAGGATTGTTCATGAATTCCCTATATTTGCTGAACTCCACAGTTTCCTTGCCCATTGTAACAGCGACCACATTCTCATGACAACAGTTATCTGTTCTAACCATTCCAAAAGGAGTAAGTTCTAGCTAGGCAACGTAGCTAGGATATTCTCCAGTATTTCCTTGAAACAGCCTACTTATAAATAATATTTTCTAAAGCACTCTCCTTTGGGGTTGTACTTGAACTGTGCTCATAACTGTTACAGTCCTCAAAGCATATGCAAAATGCCTTGAGATAATACCAGTGTTTAGTGGAAAGAGGAAACATAGCACTGTTTTCACCTTGATCTCTTTCCTGGTGGCACATTATATTTTCTAGTGGTTTACAATTAATGACCAAGCAGTGGTGGCAGGGCAGGGATAAAATTTGTAACAGTAAGAGTTTGAATTCAAAAGAGAGTATCTACATTAACAACAATATCCTTGAAAATATGCAGCAGCCAAGTATGCCCATGCAATAGTGGCTGTTTCCTTTTAAACAATAATAATTACCCATTTGTACTCATTCTCCTTCGTGCAACAGAATTTTGAACACTGACCAAATAGAGCTTTTCTTACAGCATTGCTTGATTCTCTTGCCTTGCTGAATATTGATGATCTCCTGGACTAGCATCCTTGCTTCTCACTCCATTATGCAACCTACAAGATATTCAACTTTGCATGTTTCCCTAAATATTTTGTTGAAGGTCACTACTGACATCTGAAAGACAATACGTACGTGTGTGTGTGTGTGTGTGTGTGTGTGTGTGTGTGTGTGTTTCACTTCCCAAAACTAGAGGACAAAAATATCTGGTTTGACCAGCGCCTTACCTCTTTTCCCTCCTTGGGAGGCATATCCTCTATGACTAGTCCAACATCTAGGGACCAGAAATGTAAGGAAGGCACCTTTCAGTAGCCCCAGTCTCTTATCAGCCAAATAAGCTGGGCAGCCAAATGGGAGAACACTATCCCCACCCTCTCAGGATCCCTGTTTCTTGTATTTCCCTTCTGTTATCATTTCTGTGACATGGAAAACACATTCAGAAAACAAGGATCCTGTCCTAATGGGTATAAGGGGCTTCAGATCCACCAGGATGTCCAGCCAACTGCTGCTTAAAGCTTGAGGTGTCCTAGACAAAGTCCAAGTTTGTGGTCAAGGTTAACAGGTGGCAAATGCCCTAAATATCCACAGGACTTGGCCTTTCCTCAAGATTCCTAACAATTAAGATCCCATTCAAACTTTCCCATACAGTGAATGAGTTTTGCCTCTAGGCAACCATCTGCTCCCAACTACTGAAGGAAATATAAATATTGGAAGAGAGTATACATGGAGGTTTTTTCCTTGTGGTTCTGAGAACTTGAATAGATGGGAATGATGGACAGATAAGGAGAGACTAAGAAAGCTCAGAGATGCATGGAGATGGAGTATGTTGCTGTCTAGTTTCCTTACTGCTGCTGGGTGTGAATCTGGACATGGAAAACTCTGTCTCTTTCATCACCCCAGCATTGTTTACAGGGTATGCACAGGGCTGGCTTAGCTTCAGCACAACGAAACTCTGTGTGTCCATTAACCAATCCTTAAATTGGTTAAGCAACCACCAGGACTTTGGTTTAAAACTATGACATCCACCAGGCCAATGTAAGGATCTGGTCACTTGGGGGCATAGAATCATAAATAGTAGAGTTGGAAGGACCAAAAGAGGTCCAATCCCCTGCTATCGCAGGACACTTACACTATCTCACTCAGATGACTGTCTAGATGCTTTTTGAATGTCTCTAGTGAGGGACAGCCCACAATTTCCCCATTGTCATACTTCTCTGAGAGTGAGGAATTTCATCTTGGTATCTAGTCTAAATCTGGTTTCTTTTAACTTAAGACCATTATTATGTGTCCTGTACTCTGTAAGGAACCAGAAGAGATATCTTCCTTCTTTGTGACAGCCTTTCAGGTACTTGGAGAGTACTATCATATTTCCTGTCTGTCTTCTCTTCTTGAGGCTGAACATTTCTAGTTCATTCAATCTTTGCTCATAGGGCTTTGCCTTCAGTCCCTGAATAATCTTTATTGCCTTCCTCTGTACCCTTTCTAGATATTCTACATCTTTTTGAAACTTAGGTGCCCAGAACTTGACACAGTACTTCCGGTGAGGTTGGACTAGTGCTGGATATAAGTGAACTAGTACTTTTGAAGTGACACTTCTCTTAATGCAGCCCAAAATTGTGTCTGACCTTTTTGCAGCTGCATCACAGTATTGTCTCATATGTAGCTTGAGATCCTTCTCATTTGCAGTATTGTTGAGCCAAGAATTCCCTATTTTGTAGCAATGCATTTGGTTTCATGCTCCTCAGTGGAGGACTTGGCATTTGGCCCTACTGATTTTCATTCTGTTGTTCCCTGCCCAGAATTCTAACCTATTGAGATCACCCTGTATCTTATCTCTGTTTTCCAGGGTATTTGCTATTCCAATTGCTTTGCATTTTTACCAGTGTTTTAATGTTTGACTTACTAGCAGGTCATGTGACACTCATCCTGAGCCAGCCTCACTATTGTCATATCTGGATGCATTTCAAAGCCATGAGACATTTTGCAACAGCTTTATCTATAAGGAGCAACATCCATTGCATTTATGAAGCATGTGTTCAAAGCCTTTCCCCATGCATATTCTCCTGAAGTGTGTACAGAAGTCAATCTGCCTTTCCGGAAAAGCTCTAAACATGGGATTCCAACAAGCCCTAAACATGGAATTCCAGCAAACTCTAAACTCAGGATGCTTATGATACTCAATTCTTTATAATAAGGTGCATGCTTAGGAGCCATCTGTTAGAGTTTACCTTTGACAAAACATCAAATAGTCTAAACAATAGTCTGAATCACTAAGGATGCAATCCTATGCATGTTTAGACAGTCAAAATTCTCTTTTTTTTGGTCCATTCATGCACAAGATTTTACCTTAAACCACAGCTTTCTTTTTTACACATTGACAACATCATTTAATTTCTCTTACATTTGCAAAAAAAGAACAACAAAATGTTTGGACTCATCATTTTAGTCACATGTTTCCCTATATCTCCAAAATAATAGGTGGGCCTTCTGGTTTCCAGTAGAAAATGTACTCAGCTGAATGGGTTGGTGAATACAGAAGTCTGAACTCCTCTTTTACAATCTGCTACATTTGTATAGCTTGTAAACTTAACAAAATGCTGTCTCCACTTTATTTCGGCCAACACAGTTTTAATGATGTTGACCCTATTTTCCACTCGAACAAAAACAAAAATGGTCTAATCAACTGCCATAAGTGTTTAGCATTCTTTTAAAATCTCGTTTAATTTTATTGCAGATTTTTCTTTAAGTCTTTAAAAGTTTATAGAGCAATTAAACTATCTTGTAGGAGAAAAAGAAACAGAACTGAGTAGTAGGTCACATGGTAATTTTCAGATGGAAATCTTGTTTTCATTTGAGTTTGCAAACTCCTTTTCTTGCATGCAAGTTTAGCATTAAGGCCCGTGCCACAAGCAACACGGGATTCTGCCGAACTGCACTGGCTCCCAGTCTATTTTTTAAATCTCAGTTCAAAGTAATTGTCTTCACTTGTAAAGATCCTTGTAGCTTGAGGCCATTGAGATCTGCCTTCCTGCACACTGAAATCATAAACAGAGACCCTTATGAATGATTTCCCATCTTCCTTGTTGTGGCAGGTGGATGCCAGGAAGAGGGCCTTTTCAGCAGCGGTACCTTAGCTTTGGAACACACTCCCTAAGATACTTACCTAGCACCCACTTTGATCTTTTTCTTGTGCCAGGAAAAATGTTTCTATTACCCAAGCTCTTTAATTTGTTGCTATATGTTTTTATCACTGATATGTCATTCTAAAATTCTAAATAATTGTTTAGTTATTTTAGGGGTTATTCAGCAGACCATCAGGCAGCCCCATGTAAAGTTCCATTCATCTCTTCTCTAAAGCAGAAGTGAAAGCTGTGGCTCTCTGGATGATGGATTGCAATTCCCATTATCCCTCACCTTTGGCTAAGCTGACTAACGCTTATGGGGTTTATAATCCATGTTACTATTTATTCCATTTCTATACTGCCCCATAGCCAAAGGTCACACTCTGTTCCCTGCCCTTGCTATAAAGGCTGCTTCAGCCAACCCTGGATCATGGTATGCTTATCTCCCCTCCAGTCAATGGTGTAAGCAGGACTGAGGAAACATGCATTACAGTGATAATACATAAGCCATGACCCTTGGGCAGGGCACCTCTCCAGGCATCACATTACCACGGCTTGATTGACATGTAGACAGCCAGTGTGCAAGCAGGCAGTGGAACCGCTCTTCCTCCTGCTCGCCACCACCATTAGAGCAGGTGGTGAGTGAACAAGCAGGTTGCGATAGGGAAGAGGAGCAGTTCTCGGGGGTTCTTGTTAGTGGGCCCATGCCTGAGTACATGCCTTTCACAGATGCTCCCCCATGCCTACCTTTGATGCCAGCCCTATTAGCAAGACATCCGGTATATGAACTGAATGTTAATGCTAGATGGAGGAAGGACTTCACAACACGACCATCATATCTTGTGGCAGCAACATGTTCTTTCTAATGGGCAGTTTTGTCCTAAATCTGACCCAATTATCACTACCCAGTTATGGTTTGCTGCAGGACATTCCTTTGGTAAATTCTGTGCTGCACCATTTTGAGTAGAGAGGTGAGACAAATAATTTTGTGGAGCAGCTAAATGGACAGATGCAGAGTTTCTCCAATCATGAAGTCCTTAAAGGATAATAAAGACCTGCTTTGTTAATTCTGATAAAGTATGGCTAGCTTTGAAAACATGGAGTAAGGGCTGATGAAGGTGGCCATTATTTTAGTCCATTGTTTCTGATACTTGGACTCATAGACTGTTTTTGTCATACTAGCTTCATTAGCATAAGAATAAGAACAATAATTCAGTGAAGGATTTATTTCCTAAAACTGTTCATTAAGCGTGCAAAAAATAGTCATGTTTTAACTTTAGGCTTTTACTGAACAACCCTGTTCTCTTTTTATGTTCAAACACACATAATTGAAAGCCATACTTGCTTAAAGAACACAAATCAAAGAACTATTTTAATGATGCTGCTACTAAAACTGAAATACAAATAATATCTAAAGCAGTGTCAAACCCTTTCCACAGGGCTAAAATTGTACAAGTATCTCTTCCCTGTCCAGACACCGTTAAAATTTTTCTTTTTTTGTGTCCTGGTCCAACATTCTTCTTATTCAACACGGGCAAGTCACAAAACTAAGTCTGGAACTGGCACAGGTGCTGTTTTTAGTAGTTTTCATTTCCTTCAATTTGTTCTTATCCTTCTGCCACCTTGTCAATGTGCACAAGTGCTCATTGATTAAAACAGCATGTTCCAGCAGACGAGTGCATCGAGATTCCTTTTTGCATGGTGCTGTATCACTTCGTATAAGTGCTCATTCAGGTGCACTTATTCAGTGGCTTGTGGAGACAGAAAGAGAGAAAGATGGGAATGATTGGAAGGAAATTAAAGTTACTGCCGGCTCTGTGTTGTTGCTTTTTAAACACCTGCCTATTCCTTATAAACAGAAATTCACTGGAAAGTTCTCTGAAATATGTGAGAGCTGTGCAGAAACACAGTAGTGTCCATTGTTACTTAAGGACTGGACTGAGGACAATATTCAGGTACAAGCAAAGGTCAGGATGAGCAATAAATTTGAAACCGTGGTGTGTTTCATCATAATATTGAAGTCTAAATGTCACATTGTGTAGGAAAAGGTCAATTTTAGCAAGTCATATTCAAGTATTTTCCCAAGCATCAAGGTAAATCAACTTTGATGCCATGTAGGAGTAAATATTGCAGAGCCTATGGAAGATTAAATACCAAATGATCAGCCTGGTGTTCATCAAATGGTAACAAAATGCACTATTTGGTTAAAGTGCAAAAAAAGGCTATAGACCTTGAGCACAGACTTTTATGTAGTTCTGTGCATTTCTACTCATAAGTAGTTTCCACTATTTTCAATAGAGCTTCCTGTCTAGTGTGTTCAGGATCACAGCCTAAATCTAGTAAGCATTACAAGTTTAAACAGTTGAACTGGTGCAATTAATCCATTAAATCATTGCAGACTAAATCTTCTTCCCCCTCTTTAATGGTGGGGGCTGACAACCAGTGAAAGGTGCAGAGCAGTGGCTTCTATGAACAGAGGTCAGGCAATGGATAAATTCTATGGAGGCCAGAATAGCCATCTGTCCCTTTCAACATGAAGCCTCAGCATCATGTTGGTCATTCATTTGTGGGAGACGTTTCTGATGATGACCTTTTATTATATTCTATATCCCTTTAAAAGTTGCTTGTTTCAGCATCAAAATTTGTGCATTAATTTTAGCATGGTTGACATGAAGAGGCACAGATATTTCTTTAGTATTACTATATCCAGAGTTCTTCTGAACTAAAGGGGGTCATCTAGACCAAACCTGTGCACTTGGAGGAATACTGGAAGCCCTGCTGTATATCCCTCCTTGTTTTTGGTGAAGCAGATAGGTTCATGAAAGGAATCTTCTTCTCGCTAGAACAAGAGTGAGGAACCTGAGACATTCTGTAGGGGACGGGATAGAAAGGCTTTAGATAAATAAATAAATAAACAAACAAATAAATAATCCCTTTCCCCCTCTATCAAGAGTCATTGGCCAGGGGGAGGGGGATGGCACACACAAAAAATGTATAGTTTTAATAAATAAATGATAATTAATTTATCAATAAGATTAATTAATATGTACCATCCATTGTATTATAAGTTCAAGACTAGTAGATAAATAAATAAAGCATTTGTGATGCTGAAGCAGCTCTGGCTACTCAGATTTGCATTCACAAGGTAGAATACCAGTGCAAGTATCCCTTCACAGGGAGGCAGATTATTAAACAGATTAGCTCCTTCTATCAAGCAATAGGCATTAAAAGATTTCCAAAAAAGATTAAAAGATTTTAAATCTTCCAGCAGGGAGATTTAAAAAAGTTGGACAGGTGGGGGATTCGCTGGCATAAATCAAGGCCTTTTAATAGTCTCCCAACCAGCACCTGTGGGAGCAGGGATTTGGGGGGAAATGATGCATCTCAATTAGAACTACAAACGCTTACAGAAAAGTAAAGACAAAAATCATCCACCAACAGCACTCATGGTCAGATTAGTTGAGTAACTTGTGCCCACAAGCATCATGAACCTCCCTAAGACTGGAGTCAACTTCATTTGCAGGGGAAGGAAGGAGGGGAATTTAGTTTGGAAGAAACCTCTGTGAGAGGCAAGAACTTACTCTGCAAAATAGAGGGAATGATAACTTGATAGATACTACTTGTTAATGACTCCTGTATTACTCTGCATTGCAAAGCCAGCCCCATCTGGCCACCTAACCAGTAAAGGACTGTAGTTAGAAGCCTTTCACTGTGACCTGCTGGAAAAGGAAAAGGGAATGCCAATGACAGACTCCTTCTTCCACAATCAGCTTATGTGGACCCCTGTCACAACAATTCTAAGAGAACAAAATGCCTCTCCTGAGGCTTCCTTAGCCTATATAAGAACTTTAAGTTAAAATATGCTGGGACTTGAGGCAGTTTGCTATTGGCCTGACCTGCCACTGGAATGCAGCACCTGATAGCTTATGCAAAGTTGAATTTGGCTCTCAAGCTGAAAGAGATTCTCTGTTCCTGGTTTAGTTAGGCTGCCCTGGAAATAGTTGGGATAGAATGCTATAATCTGGAAGTTGGCACTGGGTGTTCATTTACAGCTCCAGAATAATCTTTTTTCTTAATGCAGAATTAGATTTGAGCAAACATTCTGTGTACCAAACTTCTAATATGGGGTTTCATTGTCAAAGTCTGTTGAGCTGCTTTGTAGAACTGGGGGTGGGAAGCACTTGGAAAAGTGGGGAATGCAAACTGATCCAGTTTTCTTGGATGCTCCATGAAAAGTGAGAATGATGTGAGACACTGTTCATTTGGTCCATGGGCCCTTTGCTAGTATTGGAGATATCTGACCTTGCTACCATCTGGAGCTGGCATGCTTTGAAGTGTACTTGAGGTTTAACAAGAAGATGTTAAATCTGAAAGGGTCCAGCAGAGGGCAACAAAAATACTCCAGGGGTTTGGAAACACTGCCCTAGGAGGAGAGACTGAGAGAACTGGGCATGTTCAGCCTTGAGAAGACTGAGGGGGGACATGATATCCCTCTAGAAGTACCTCAAAGCCTGTCACAAAGAGGAAGGCCAAGATCTCTTCTTGCTGATGCCAGAGTGTAGGATACGGAATAATCAATTCAAGTTGCAAAAACCCAGATTCAGGCTGGACATCAGGAAAAGCTTCCTCACTGTCAGAACAGTACAACAGAGAAGCCAGCTGCCTAGAGAGGTGGTGGGCTCTCCCACACTAAAGACATTCCAAAAGAAACTGGACAGCCATCTGAGTGGAATGGTGTAACATGGTGTCCTGCAACAGCATGGGGTTGAACCTGATGGCCTTCATGGCCTCTTCCAACTCTACTATTCTATGATTCTAAGTATGCATAGAAATGAAAAGTGCTTCAGAAATTCTCTGAATTAAGCTGGAACAGATAATATTATCTGACGTTACAAGTTCCATTGCTTTTCAGAGCCTACTGTAACACCTGTCCCATTTTCCCCACCTTGCCAAAGATCTGCACCAATCACTTCAAGAAGGTCTCCCTCCTCCTTCCATCTTTCCATGTGCTTCAGCTGTCCTGTTTCACCTCCCTCCATCCCTGTCTGGGTTCCCTGTGTTCATGACATTATGTCTAGGGTTATAGGCAGCTCCCAGACTTCAGGTTGGCTGCCCCTTCTCTGAGGACCAGAGGCACCTCCTAGCTCACAGGTTGACAGTGATGTTTTTCCTGAATGTATTACATTCATTATTCAGAACTTTATCCATAATAAAATTAAATAGTTTTCTGCTGAAGAATTGGGATGTATCTATTTATACAGCATGTGTGCAAGAGAGCAGAGTTTGATTTACAAAGTGTTATGATACAGCTCACACTAGCAGCAACTATACTTGCAAAAAATTCCCAGTGGTCCTCTTTAAGAGACGAAAATGTAGCCATTGATGTGTGTGCATGTGTGTTTTAATGTCCTATTTTTATGTTCCTTTATCTTTACTGCATTTTAAAAGATTAGAAAGGCAGGCTGTTGCACAGAGAGAAAGCATTTGGGGAGATGTTTGTATTGTGGGTTCAAGAATCTTTGACTGCACTTTGCCATAAAAACAATTGATTTTGACAAATATGAAGTGGTACAGAGCAATTCTGGGTTGTATTACAGTAGCAGTGGAAATGTGTCTATCAGTAGGCAGAGTAAGATGACCTTGGGAGAACTGTGTTCAAATCCTCAATTTGACTTGGTCACTTTGGGCCAATCACTGCCTCCCTGCCTAACCATTGTGACAGAATTGTTGTAAATGTAAGATGGAGAGGAAAGGAGCCATCTATGCTATTTTAAGCACCTTGGAAAGAAAGTAGGATATAAATGTTTTGAGGGTGCAGTACATCACAGGGCACTCCTGTCTGTGCCATGTATCTCCTGAGAATTAAACCTTACTGGTTTCAATAGGATTTACTCCTACCTGTGTGCAGACTGAGTGTGCAATAGCACTTACCTGAGACTCAGCCTCATTGAATTCCTTGGAACATCCTTGAGAACAGAATTGCACCCTAATGCTATATAATCAGGTAGCAGGTATTAGCTGCCATGCAACTATATTTAAATATTTAGTGCTTCACTTATCAGCGTAATTACCTTTGCACCCAGTATGTAGACATAGGAAATGATGCTAGTGGAACTGGATTGCATGAATTTATTCCATTCTTTTAGCCATGTGACAATGCAATGATCAATATGGAATTAAGTTTAATGTTAAGAATACATCACAATTAATTTTGTTTTTAATCTTAGCTGATTAACAGCAAAATCCTGTAGATGTTTACTTGGATGTCCCATTATGTCTAATGGGATTTACTTCCCAGTAAGTAGGATTGCCTCTACAAGAAATGATACTTTCATCTGGTCATCATGGATATGATTTTGAAGTTGTGCATCACTGAGGCTTTTGTCTTTTTTGATTGCTATAAAGTATTTATCTTATTATTTTTTTATCAGTGGATATGTAGCAGCAAGTGGGGCAATGTTTCTGACTTACAAATTTCCTACAACTGAGAGTCTATTTTACTGCATACAGTATGGCTGTATTGTTATTCCTAACAAATCATTAATGCTTTTATGATCTATTCAGGAACCAATAATTGTTTACCAAGGGTCACTGTATATATCTGAAACAGAGGGACATGTATCCATTACTGAGACAAGATACTGATTTAAACCAGAACAGCTTCCTTGAATTCAGATGAAATGAAGAGATAAACTTTCCTGATGGTACCATCAGTGCACTGAACCCCAAAAACTCTGGCAGATATCTCTGATGACAGTGACAGAAGCATAAAAATGACAGAAGGGAAAGATATCAGTAAACATCTATATATTTTATTGATTTATTTAATATAAGACATACACTCAGGGCAGCTTAAAAGTTTGAAATGTATTTAACCAATTGAACACATTAATCCAAACATAAGAATTACAGAATAAAAAAAAGTATCAAACCCTCAAGTGCATATACAGGCCAAAGGCTTTGAATAAAGTAGTCTTTATCTGCTGTTGGAAGGACAACAAAGAACAAACCTAACCTCCACTTGGTAGAAATTCTGGGATCAACCACTGGAAAGGGCCTTTCTTGCATCACCCTAAACCAGCCTCTGATGGTGTCAGTCTTGAAAGAAGGGTGTCTCCAGAAGATCTCAAGAACCAGGTGGGTTTACATGAGAGAATATGGTCTTTTACATAGCCTGGTCCCAAGCTATATAAGGCCTTACATTCATGATCCATACTTTGAATTTTGTCTAGGACCACTCCAGTGGCCAATTTTCAAGTCTATGTCTTCAATGGGAGGATAACGCCATTCAGCACAGGTTGATCCTTATTTCCTGATTTCTGAATGAGTGTGAGCACCAGTGTCTTGTTTGGATTCAGTTTGTTTGCACTCATCCAGTCCATTACCAACACCAGACACTGATGAAGAACCAGAACTTGGATTTAGATGGAAAGGAGACATAGGGTTCAGTGTCATTATCATACTGGCTGCAGTGAACCCCAAAACTCTAGACTTATATTTTGAGGATTATTAACTAATCAACAGTTACAAGGAGGGATCAAATACTCATTGATGGTGCTGGTGAAAGGAAGTCACAGTTCACTCCCATACAGAACTGATTTTCATATTACTCTTGTAGATTGTGATTCCTGTCCCTGGATGAGTTCTAGGGCACTCAGAAAAAATTGACCTTGCCTCCCCAAGCCTCCCCAATACCAGTGTGGACACTTCTTCAGCCCTTCCCTCTTTGGTCTTGATTCTCTGACCTCTGACCTGACAGGGCATACAGGAGCCATTCAGAGGGAGCATCAGATATGCAAGATCCAAATCTTTCCCATTTTTCCAATATACCTCTAAACTGGTAGTGAAACTATGCCCCATCTTGAGCTAGTATAGCTAAGCTTCCTTCTACTGAAACCAAACGGAAGGAGAGAAAGAAGAAAACCCAGCAAGTGAAGCAAAGTGGAAAAAGCAGTTAAAAGCTGTCATTCCTCCTTTGCACTCTGATGGTGTGGAAATATGATTTCCCCACCTTGAATGTTTCCTTCCTCACACTGTGGGATTGCTCTGCTCCTGACATAAAAGCATCCTGAATTACCTTTGATGGGAAACCACCACATGGTTCCCATCGGGACCACCTATCTCCATATATGTCAACCTGATCATTAAGGTCATCATCTGAGGCCCTTCTCCATATTCCTACCCCCAATGAAGAAAAGGGGGAGATGGCAAGAAGAAGGGCCTTCACTTAATAGCACCCCAGCTATGGAACTCACTTCCATCAGAGATCCGACTGGCGTCATCTTTTTATTCTTTTAGACATCAGTTAAAAACTTTTTTATTTTGCAACAGTTTTGACAGATGAGCTAACTGGTTTAATGGTTTTAACTGGCATTACATTATTACTTGCTGCTGATATATTATGATATCAGAACCAAATATTTTTATTTAATTCTATTGTGCATAATTCTTATTTAATTTGCTTTTGCATCATTTTAAATGGTCTAATATATTGAAAATTAAATTTTATGTTACTCTCTTATACCATATTAAATTACCTTATACTATTTTAGCTTAATTTAGGCACCAAATTTTACTTATTGCTTTTATTCTTCATTGTTTGTTATTTTATTGTGGTATGTATTGAATCCACTGTTTTAATTGCTGAATCATATGTTGTGAGCCAACCAGAGAGCCTATGGCTTAAGGGGGCAGCTTACAATCAATCAAATGCATGAATAAATAACATATCTTTGCTTCCAACTTTGGTCAGGAAGCAGCTTTCAGGCAACGAATCTCGAAGGATCAGAAGGTAAGCAGCCTTTCTCCCATGTGTTTCTCCCAGAGCCTCTGAGACTACTTTCCATTTGAAACAGATCACTGACCTGGAATGTCCTCTGTTGTGGTGGTAATTAGATCAGAAGATCCTTTCATGGCACTCGAGGGCCTTCCAAGTTATCCTGCAGCTGTAGGAATCCATAATGGCAAAATTATACTTCGATAAACATCTCAGGTGTTGTTTATCAAGATTCAGTTGTTGGTTTTCTTCATAAGGTGTTGGAATAATTTTGAGGCAAAATTCTATAATACAATTAATGTGAACATCCCTCCAGGGCCCCATCATTCTCTTCACGCTTAAATGCACATTGCCCATAGTTAATCATGCAAATATGCTGATGCTTGGGTTATTTATGATCACCATATGAGAGTATGCATGACAAGGAGACAGAATGAGACCCAGAAGGTTCCATAATTGGAGTTTAAAGGTTTGCAATATAAACAAAAAGTAGCAAAATTTAACTAACTCTGAACATGATTATATCCAAACCAAGAGACAGTTGAAATGCGTATTGAAGAAGGGTGTGAGTCTATACGATGCTAATGGTTGAGAGAATTCCATCATAATTCATGAGTTAATAAATGTTGAAGTTTCAGCTTATTGTACAACTATAGTACACAAAACTATGCACCAAGAGCAGCAGGAGACCCCTATTGTTCTATCCTCCATTAGAAACAAACATGTTTCTTTGTGTGTTACCAATCTACATCAAGTCCCCAAGCATGCCATTATTTTATTTATTTATTTATAAAATTTGTATGCCGTCCAATTACTTGTGTCTCTGGACAGCTTACAGCATAAATAAATTGACAACCCACTCTGGCTGTAAGTTAATAAAAAGACAACAGTAAAATTCAATATTAAAACATATTAAAATATTGATTAAATAGAAAGGTCTTAACCTGGCACTGAAAAATATATAATGACAGTGCCAGGCGAACCTCTCTGGGGAGCGCATTCCATAGTCAGGGCGCCACTGCAGAGATGGCCCTCCTCCGGGTACTCTGTCTCCTAATATCTTTCACAAAGGGTTCCCGGAGGAAGGCTTCTGTTGCCTATCTCACCGCTATTGCATATATGAATGAGTCCTTTCCAAGGAGTAAGAAGAACAATGGAAAGCTTATTAATGTAGACTGTGTGTATTTGGAAACTGCCCATAATAAACTGCGTGTCATGAAATGACACAGCTCCACACAATCTTTCTTTAATATAGGAAGCTGTCTTATTCTGGACCAGACAATGCTGTAGCTCAGCACTGCATACATGCAGTGAAAGCAAGTCTTCAAAGTTTCAGACAGCAGCTTTTCCCAACCTATCTGGAGGTATCAGAGATTGAACACAAATCCCTTTGCATGCAAAGCATGTGATCTTAATATGAATCAACTGCCTTTTAAGGGAAACCATCCTTTAGACAAGAACATGAAATTGGCAAGCCTGGACAAATGGCAGCAATTTGTGAATCACCAACAGTGAAAACATGCATTGCTATAAAAAAGGACACATATTTGCATATGTAGGTGAAAATGGAGAAATGATTCCTATACTTTACATAGAAAAACCACACATCATTGTTGGAAGGCTGTGACCACTGCCTTGCTCACCCTGTTGTCCAGGAGCAAGTTCTTTAGCTTTAAAGTGAACCTGGAGATTATAACTTAAAAATACAGGGAAGTCCTCATGGTCATGGCCATCCTACCAGGAGAGCTTATAACCAGTAATTCCAAACACAACCAACCCGTATGTACTGAGACTTACCAGTGCTTGCCAACTTCCCTCTCCATGCTATTCCATGCTCCCTGATGGGTTACTTTATATAGCTGGTAGGCTGTCCATAACTTACTGGGTGACAGGACTTCTCTAATTATTTTTTAAAATTAACAATATTTAATAATAATGGCCCAATCCCTGAAATACCTAAATTGGTATACCTCATCTCCCATGATGTCTAACATGTGGATTGAGCAGAAAATAGTCTCGAGTCTTGCCTTTTAGCAGTCTGCTTGGATATTTTACTGAATCCCTCATTGTATCCAAATGATGGGAAACTGGCTAATGCAACAAAATGCTGCTACAGTCCATAAATATGTGCTTAATGTTTGAGTCCTATGTCTCTAGAACTGTGGAACACCACATCAATAAAGGTATAATATATTTCGGTGCCAATTTTGCTATAGGTTGAAGAAGAGCTCTCATTTTATAGACCCTCAAGAGCCTGGGTCTTCAATTCAATGTGATTTCTCTTTGTCCTCCTTTTCTTGTTAATGTGTTTATAGTTAGAAAAATTCTGTGTGACATATTATGGAATTCTTATAACCATTGGTTTACCTAGAGAAGCATGCATTTAACTTTCAGATCCATATATGAATATTGGTGATTTACTTGGCTACGACTGCTTCTTGGCAGACATTAGAAATAATAAGCATCACACAAAATGTGTTGTCTCACATCTTAAGTGAACATATATTTCATCAAATGCAGAATCAATGTGTAAGTCTAAAAATTAGATTTTTAGAATGCTACCTATTTGAAATGGAGTGTGAAAGTTACCTAGACTGTTAAAGCTGTTATTTATAGTATCAATGTAAAAATACATTCCTGTGAATTATAATTTAACAAGACAAAGATTATAGGTGGATGAAATAGAGTTGTTTTTTTAAGTAGCTAAGTCACAGGGGCATATACATTTTGGCTGGGGTTATTAACATTAAATCAGTTTATAGGAATGGACTTTCGTGCTTAGCTGTACATGTTGAGTCACCTAAGTTGGAAAGGCACAAGTCTGCTGTCAGATGGCTGACCAGCTATGGAAGTGGAGCAGTGGGAAGGGCTCTGTGGCCTGAAAGGTCCCTTCCATTACTCAGTGCTAAAGCATAATGATTCAAGACCTCAAATTTCCAGGAGGAAAAAAAAACCAGTTAAGCAAGTTGGCCTCAGAAGACCTTTTCCTACCTGGGAAACTGGAAGGCTGTTACCAAGTAGACAGTATTAGGCTAGGAGGTCAAATAGTTTGTGAAGGTTTCTTGTCCACGCTTCTGTGTTCTTCCTGTTGCCAGGGGCCCAGTGGTGAGAAGGTACTGAAAACAGAGGATAAACACTTGGAATCTTGTCCTAAACCTAATTTCCAACCTAAATTTGCAAATGCTGATTATGTTCTTCAGATTAAAGAACAGAGGAATGGCTGGGTTTGTTGTGGCTACATGAGCGCTGCGTGTTTAGCCACAGATAACTTGGACTTGTTTGGTCCTTTGGTAGGCCAGCTTCATGGAAAGCAGGCAAGAAGTTTGTAGAATCCAGTTCCCCTATCATTGCTCTTGTTCCTTAGGAGGACTGTTCCCTCTTTCCTTCAAAGATGAGACATTGCTTAAAGATGGGTGGAATGGACCATGGTAGACTTGACGCTAGAATTGGAGCCAAAATAAAGAGATGTGCACCTCTGTATCGATGGTCTAGCCCAGTGGTGGCGAACCTATGGCACACATGCCACAGCGGGCATGCAGAGTCCTCTCTGTCGGCACGCAAGCCAGGTCGCCCCAGCATTGCCCCAGCAGCCGAGCATTGGATAACAGTGTGCATAGGGGCCATGCGCATGCTCGGAAAGGAGTGGCGGTGCCAGGCAATGATGTCACAAGCTGCAACTCATTAGTCGTGATTCGTCTGAGCTTTCTAAATCAGGCCCTGGACCAATCTGGGGGGAGATCATTGGAAGTTCTTCTCTGAGGGTGCTGGCTATGGCCAGCTTGGTGAAACCCAAGCACTGGAGCAAGAGGCAGTTCCAATTGCTCAGTACTTCTGTTAGGCCATCCATGGCCCATCACTGAAAAAATGTCATACCACAGGCATTGATCTTCATTCTTCCAGAATGCCTCAGGTTCTCACCAGAGCACTGCAATGGAATGTAAGAGCAAGGGAGGTTCCAAGAGGCCTGAGAAGAAAGGAAATGAAAATGGTGGTGGTTGCAGCCATCCAGTCTCACAATTTTTGCCTCTGTGTTGGACGTCCTCACACTGCCACCATAAAAAGAAAATAAAGGGCTCTAAAATCAGTCACAGTGAGCCCCCCTTAAACTACAGGACCCTGGCATTTATCTAATTGTGCTTTGTGCTGATGCAAGTCCTATTCTAAATGAAATTCATTGCCAGAATATATATCTCATGTGTGCAAGCAGCTGCTACCTTTTTCTTCCAAAAAAAAGCCCTAATGTTTTATCATGAGTTATAATAAAATTACAAGATTATAGGGAAGATGCAAGTTGTTATGGCAACTATAACTTTAAAAAGATAAATGGAATTAAGCAATTTTGTTGTTATTTAATGCTTCCTTCCACACAAAAAATATTCTGAAAGGATTTTGAATAATAGGGATGTGGAAATAAAAGAAAAGCATAAAATAAAAACAACATATCCCATTGTGAATGTTTTGTTATTGTATATGTTCATATTAAAATAAGATTTATCAGTTTTAAAGAATGGAGGAAATGAGATAAAAAGATAACGTGAATAAATACATCATGAAGTTGGAACAGCAAAGCGAACTTTCCTGCTCAGAATACAGAACTGCCTGTTGATAATCTTAGAATGAAGACCACTGAAAAATGCAGATGGCTCTTTGGCTATCCAGTTCAGCCCTTCCCCAGCTTAAAGTAAACCACTTGCAAGGATAGCCTTATTTGTACTTCAGTATTCTAGTCCAAAGACTCCTTTAGGTCTCTGTTTATGTAACATCTGCACCAGCACAAAACTGGTTCTGCAGCTATCCAATGGCCACTGTGAGGAGCCCCATGGCGTGGCTCAGTGGTACCTCAGCTGGGCTCTTATGTGTATAATGAATATATGAATCGGTACCGTGCCCTTATGATCAGGATCACAAGCAAGTGCTGAAGGCACCTTCAGGGTTAGCAACCTCTGATTAGTCCTGGTGGAGTCTAGCAAACTCACAGCCATCTATCACACAAATAACAAGCAATTTAATGGGGGAGATAATAGAGAAGTTTACAGTCATTTCCAGCTCGACAATAGGCCTACATAGCTTTAGAGATACATTACACTTTCCTTCCATAAAGCCTATCCCACAGAGGCAGTTTGTACAGCAATAATCTCTGAGTTACCTTTATTTCCAAACTAACTAGGATTTTATACTGCAGCTCTCAGTTCCCCACACTCACAGACCTGATTGCAGGCAATAGTCCAGACTCCAGCCATCACCATCCAGCACAAGATTTATACAAGAGCCTCTTTGTTTATTGGAGCACAGCCTTGATATTTATGCAAAATGCACTGATCATGGTTGGGGCACATGGAAATAAACACAGGGTAATGAAAAATATGTCCCACAACTGCAGGAAAGCCTATACATCAGAAAGGTGATGTGTGTAGGGCAACGGCCCTTTAAGGTAGCTCATTTTTGTGTGTGGTTTTTTTTAGCTCAATTGGATGTTTGAAAGTACAAAGGAGGGAAGATAGTTTAAAACAGGGCAGGGTTTCTTCCTGCCCACCACACAAACTCATGGAGGAGAAGAGGTGTTGCTGCTTGTTTCTGTCCTCCCAACACTTTTGGAGTCAATGAAACCAGAACTGCCATTTTCCACCTACCCAAAGCAATCAAAACACCTATTCAGACTTTCCCATGAGCTACCTCCATTGAAGTCAATGTGATTTACTTGTCAGAAATACCATGGGGATTAAGCTGCTTTATTTCTGAGTAGACATGTATTTCACTAGTTGATTCTTGAGCAAGAGGAAAAGGGAGACAATTGGGAAGACTTGGAAAGATGCCTCAAATTTTGTTTGTTTTTGCATAAGAAGGGGAGGGGTTGGGGTATGGCTTTTGCAAGTTAGGAATGGACAGGGAGGGAGCCAGGAAAGCATCTGAAGGATCTCTGAGTTGCTGCTGTTTGCTAGCCCCAAAGTCCTGACAGGAGACTTCTTTCCCTTGCTTCTCTTCAGCCCGCCGAAAACACTTCTCCTGACTCCAGAAGAGTAATGCAAGTTTAGCACACACACGCACACACACACCCTCCCCTAAAAACCATAACATAGGAGAAAAGCAATGATATAACAGGTCTAAAGGAAAGGGTGTAATGACAGAAACAGTGCGAGGAGGACAGACTGAGGGAAGCATTGTGCAGCACACCAGTGTTGTTCTGTGCTTTCAAGTCATCTCTGACTTATGGCAACCCTATGAATCAATTTCTTCAGCAATTCCCTGCCCTTCATCGCCCTGTTCAGATTATGAAAACTCAGGGCAGTGGCTTCTCTATGGAATCAAACCATCTCATATCTAGTCTTCCTTTTCTTCTGTCTTCAACTTTCCCTAGCATTACTGTCTTCTTCTGTGAGTCTTGCCTTCTCATGATATGTCCCAAGCACAGCTTCTGTATGTTCAGGCATTACAATGCCAAAAAATGGCTAGTGTAGATTGTCCATGCTCTCCAGATATGTTAAACTCAGGTTCCATCATGCCCAGTCAGCATAGCCGTAGACCTATTTTACATGTACCAGGCAGATGCAATCCACAATATCAACATCTGCAGGGAAGTCTATCTTTGTTATTTACAGACTACCTATTTTGTTCTTTCCTGATGAAGAAACTAATGTGGTTTGGCCAGAATAGGAAACAATTCTGAGTAACACTTACATTTAACATTTTCAAAATGTGCCTTATTATTGTATTGCTGTCCTGAAACCCTGGTGAAAGACAGAATAGAAAAGCTTTTGATAAATAAATGAATAAAATTGAGAATGGTGCATCAGTTGCTTCTTTCTCATTCTTACCAGTTCTGGTGGGGGTGGGGGGGGTGGGGCTTTCTGAGTGTTATCTGAAAGTACCACCTCATCTGACAAAGCCAGTTTGAAAGTCTGCATGTTTTTCTCCCCTACTTCACCTTAAGACTCTGGCTACGATGCGGACAACAACTCAGCCTTTATTAACTCCTCCATTTCCACCATCAGACCGCTTTTTGTAGCATCTTGCCTTAATTAAGCGATTTCAAGATCATGTAAGCACTCACATTTTGGTGACCTTTGAGTTGGTCTAATAAAGCTAGTACATTGATAGGAATTTTTGAGTTATTTTCAGTTTGAACAACTATTTACCTGTATATAAATCTGTGATAATTGTGAGTCACTTAATATAATAAACCCTAAGTAGTTACACACAAAAAATAAAAATTACACTTAAAAGTACATAAGTAATGCAACAGAACAACAAAATCAATTAACAACCAAAGTTTAAAAAGAACAAAAGTCCATAAAATGCAGCCAGTTCATGACGGTAAGTTATAAGTGACAGAAAGCTTATGTGAACATGTACGTATGTTTTCAGGAAGCATGTCAAACACACCATTTTTTTCTGCCTCTCACACAGTATGGAGAAGTGTGTTCCAGAGGGTAAGTGACTTGGGTATTGTCCCTCACTCCCCAACAAACATGCACAAGTTTTAAGGGTAGGCAGTTGTTACTCTTGGTGATCGTTGCTTTAAAAAAAATCCCCTGTTCAGGCACCAACTTTATTTGCTTATTGTGAGTTGGCAGGCTGCTGCTTTTAGTCCTTAGATTATTTTTCTGCATAAATAAAGGAAAAGAATGATTACTGAGGGTTTTGTGTGCACTTCTGAAAGCACATGAGAGAGGTGAAGGGTGTGTTTCTCTTTGTGCATTGTATTGTTGTGCTTGGCTCTTTTGAATATATGATAATAAGGCAAGATGTTCCTCACACTTGAGCAAGGCTTATATTAATTTGTTTTGTCAGTCACATCTTCCACAGATTTAATTTTCTTTGGCCCAGATTGAACATTATGACTCAATTATGAATAAAGACATATTCAGAATACATATAGGGACAATAAAAATGGCCACCTAGAAAAATAATTACATAATCATCAGGTACATTCTTCTGCAAAGTATGGCAAGTTATTCCTGATGGTCTGATAACATTCTAGATATTATTATTCAGACTATTTGAAAACTGTATTGTCCATTTGCTGGCCTATTTTTATGTATGAATACTGGGACTCAAACATGTAAATATATTCAGAGTTGTTTTGCTTTTCTGCTGTTTATATATGCTGGCTGTTTGGAAGTTATTCAAGAACTTTCATTAACTTCGACATTTTCAGTCTATATTGAAAGCTTGAATAAATTGCTTCAGCAGTGAATGCCAGGAGAAGCTAGGCTCTGACTGAAGACTCAAACAAATGAATTACTCTAAAATTGTGGAAGTCAATGTGCTGGACTCCTTAATTAATTGCCATATGCAATAGAATTAGCATGCATCATTTATCTGAATATGTATTGTCAGGTATTGTTCTGTTTTCTCTATGTGAGTTTTAAAGTAAATTTTTCTTATCATACAGTTTAAAAAGAAATAAGGAAAGAAAGAAGCTAATAGTGGCCACTACTAGCAGTGATTATAGATGAAAAGCTATACACATTTATTCCCATTGAATGCCTGCTAACTTACCTTTGAGTAGACATTTCTAGAGTTGCACTGTTAATTGGCTGCTTCTTACCATCTAGCAGGTAGAGGTTTTCCCTCTTGATTAATTTTTTGGCTTCAACATACAGCATCAGTCATGTTCATGTTCAATTACCATTACTCAAATGAAGTCTTACTGCATGAAATTACAACAAAGACATAAACATAAAAATTCCATGGAATAAATCTGATTCCATTTTAAACCACTGACATTCATAAAAGAAGGTTTTCTGTATTCATAGAAAGGAAAACATTTTATGTCATTATTCATTCTTAGTTCACTAAAACAAAATAGGAATACAGAAATGCAAAATCATGTTCACCCATAAAAGAGTTATGCCAAGTCACAACCTAATTTTCATTCTTACCAGGAAATGACTGAATGGAGATGAGCACGAGAAAAATACAACACATACTCTAAATAAGACTAACACTGGATTTTACCCCACATATGCATTAAATATCACTTGGTAAGCCAGTCCTCTCAACCTATCATAAGGATTTTACCACCATTTTTCTTCTCTGGATTTCTGAACAAATTTGGATCAATAACAATTCATCATCAATCTTGTAACTGCCAGGTTACTACCATGTGAAGCAATTAATAAAAGTTTACTAATTAGTTATTTATTTACTTATTGTGGTTTTGTGATTCTGCTGTTAACCTGTCTTGATGGACTTTCAGTAAGAAGAATGGCTATACATTTAGAACCAAATAATTAATAATTATCACACACAGTGGCATTTAATAAATGGCTGCATGTGTTCATTATTAATCCATCATCCATTATACATCCATGTTGAACTGAATGCTGTAATACACTTTACTAGAAGTATTTATCTTGCTACTGTATGACAGTTCTTCTCACTTTTCTTTTTGATATAATGACATTCAGAGAGGAAGGACATAGTATGTTCTTACCTAAACATAAGTGAAAGGCTGCACCAGCAACTGAAAATTTTCCAAATTTCTTTCTATAGGACTATATAATGATTGATTTCTATATGAACCCCTTGCAGATATGGACCTTCCAGAGGCATTTGCTTGGCAACTGTGGGAGAAGAAGGCTGGATGAGATAAGTCTTTGTCCTTACCGAGCATAGCTGTGCTTATGTACTTATATACTGTTTAATTTAGCTACTTAACTGAAAATATTTTCCTCAGCTTGAAAGAAGAAATAAAAAATAAGCACCAGCTTCAAATGGGAAAACGATTTCTTTTTAAAATATCCCATTATTTTACTGAAATACATACAATTGCATATTTTGATTGATTCTGCATTTAATTTATCCTGCTTGTCCTAATTATACCCTTCCAATTACTGTTTATCAATTTCTTTTTTTCTTGGGTTGGAAATAGGAATGCATACTGAAATCTTGCCTCAATAGTTGATAATAATGCTTCTTTCTCCTGCTGAGAAACATACTTTTAAATGTCCTGTTCTTTCAGATTATCTATATGCTTGTAAACAGCTCCTATGTGTTGCAAATTGATCTATACACACCCCTCTTCTTGGCGTGGGTAGTGTGGAATAGGCATAAAGGGACAGGTTAATTATGAGGGAGATGTGCTAATTATGCAATTAACACATCAGCAGTAGGCAGAGGAGAAAAGCACAATAACTGGAGAACTCAGAGAAAGCCACAACAGGGTATTTCCAAAATATTAAAGCATAGGCAATATAGGTCATATTGACACATATGTACTTTGATTCTTTATAAGCTGCTTTCTTGGATCTCAAAATGGTAGATAAACACCCAGCCATAGTTAAATGAAGCATTCATGCAGAAAAGTAGAATAAACTAGTTACCAAAACAAAGTGCAAATTTCTCTGTGGTTTAAGAAAGGCTTCCAAAACCTAACAATGATGTTGTTTTTTGTATTACTTCAGGCAGACTTTAAAGACTACAGCCATACATGTCTTGGTTGGAGCTGCTTGCTTCAAGGGACAAGATGAAAAGGATTGCCAGTTACCTGATCTCAGGGAACAGAAGTGTGTGTAAAACAGGCAACATGCTTCAAGTATGTCAGTCCTACATCGTGAGAACGAAGGCCAAAATCATCTATGCTATTGTATTCCTGATCACTATCCCTGGGTGTGAAATCTGGACAGTGAAGAAAGCTGACAGGAAGAAAGTTGATGCATTCAAAACATGGTGCCGGAGGAGAACTTTGCAAATGCCTGGGACTGACAGAAAGATGAACAAGGGGGTCCTAGATCAAATCAAGTCAGAGCTTGCCCTAGAAGCAAAAAATGTCAAAGCTAAGACTGTCATATTTTGGGCACATCATGGGAAGGCAAAATTCCCTGGAGAAAACAAGCTTGCTAGGAAAGTGAAGGAGGAAGAAGAAAAGGAAGACCAAATACAAAATGGATTGTTTACATAAAGAAAACCACAGCCTTGAATTTGCAAGATCTGAGCAGGGCTGCCATGGACACAACATTTTGAAAGGTTCATAGGATTGCCATGAGTTGGAGAAGACTTGATGGCACATAACAGCAACAAAAGATGGTGAAATAGAACCACAGCACATCTTGGAATAAACATGTTTCACATTCATACAGTGTTATTTTTTTACCTATCAGACGAAACTTCTATGGATGCCTATTGCAACAAAGAACTGCATAGCAAGTTTGGCTAACCATGAACCCTACTGAAAGCACATTCAGGCCATCTAGTGACAAAGATCAGGAGTTGGAAAAATGACACCAGTCTGCAAAAGTTGAATACCTCTTCCCTCTAGACAGCATTATGCTTTCCCAAAAAGCTAGCCAATAAAGGCTGCATAACTTTTGTAGCTCATAGCAAACACGGTAGTCCTGCTTAATGCTGTGCTGAAGCCTTCTCCTTATTTTGGGGATTTAATTTTCTTTTTATTCCATTCCTGTTCAAATAAAAGAGGCTTTTGTTTTTGCCTCTTTATTACAGGAAGTGGAAAATTTCAAATAAAGTTCTCCTTGGGTAGAGGGTAGGGCTGCTACATACTTTCATAAGGAGGCTGAAGGATCTTTCTGTATAGCCGCTTGTTTACCTTTTCCTCTGAACATACCTTATGCACTAAGAAGAACTTGAGACTATTTACAGAGTGACTTCTCCAACTCAGCAGCACATTTCAGACTCATGAGTCTATAGGACATCACCATCTCATATGCATTCTGCAAGCGAGAACAAATGAGATTTTAAAGCTTTGGAGAAACTCTGTTCTTGCTTGCAGCAGGTCTGAGCTCTTTGCAGGAAGGCTTGCATCCCAGCAGAAGTTCCTGCATGCCTTTCTGCAAAAGTTCTCTCTGCAAATAGCTCTGCCTTGCTGCAAGCAAGAACAGATCTCATCTAAAGTTCCCTTTGTTCTTGCTTTGCAGAGAGGCTATTGCAGCCTAGGAGTACTTCATTAATGCCTATTAATAATCTCACTGGAGTTCAGGAAATGCTGACTGGCTGGATGCCTTTCTATAGAAATTTCCAAATGCTACAAGTTCAGGGAAATTTTTATTCTATTTTTTAAATATTCCAGATAGAAGTTTCCTTATCTTGTTCTTAAAATGATAAGTAGAAATCCTGTTGTCTTCCCAAAGGAGAAAGTTATTTGAAATTGTCACCTCTCCAGGCTGTTAAAACAGTTTTCTTTTCTTCCTCTCACTCTAATAAATTGTCAAGAATACAAAGATTGTAATGCTCAGTCCAGCTGTTGTTGTTAAGATGATGAAGATCAGAGTCACCATTTGGAAGAGGGAGTTGATGCTCATGACTCTGCGGTGTCTGCCTCCCACAACACAATCTTTATCCATGCTTCACTTTGGAAGTCCTTTCTTGCAAAGTCAATTTGAGAATGCTTTGTGTGAGCAGTCACTAGGTGTGAGGCTGACAGACCTTGATGATTTGGCCCTGCGTCCAGTTTGGAACTTCAAGAAAGTTTTCACCTTATGCTTATTGGATTCTTAGTCCTACTGACAGAGAGTGAGAGCCATTGTCTAATTTTTGTATACGTCAACCTGATACAGTGATATCTCCTTCATGCAGCCAGAGAAAGAGCTTCAATGGGGTCCAGAGAAGGATAAAATCATGCTTCAACCAGATTTCACAAAAGAAATTTCTGATCAAAAAAGAAAATTTAGGAAAGCATGAGGCATGGCCAAATGTCTTAATCTGAAATTTTGTCTGAGTTTTCCCACGAGTGGCTGCAGAATCTTTCCTTATAGGGATACAGGCTACCTCTCCTGCCCAGAACCTGCCTTCAGATCTTAAAGCTTCTGCTACAGCTCTTCTTTGATTTCATTTTCCACTTTTCAGAAGCTGATTAGAAACTGCTGCACAGGGTTTAAATGCCTTGAGCAGATAAATTATTTCCATTTTCATTTCTCCTTAGGTATTTTTTTTACTTATTTATTTATGGTGTTGTCTTTTCTGTCTTTTCCTTCCTCTTCAGCCTCTTGCCCCCTTTCACCCCCACTTTCTTTTTCTGTTTAGGTTGACAGTTTTAAGGCTAATTAATGGTATTTCTGGACTTAATAACCAGTGTAAAAATGATGAATGAGTAGGGGCAGCTTGTGCTGGGGTATGATGTTGTCTTGCTGGGAGCTGAAAATCTTGTTTTTGTTTTGTTTTGCTTTTTTAAAATTTTGCTTCCCCCCACCTCGCATTTGGATATGTTTCATTTACCAACTTTTTCTTTTATACTGAAGGGTTTTCATTTTCTTTTTCATTATAAGGGTGTAGGACACAGTGAAGACATTATGAAATGATAATATATACCTTGAATTATTTTGAAATAGTTTATGTTTATTTTATTCATTTATTGTGGTAGAAGGGAGAAGATTTGAGGATTTGTATGTGTACAGGGGGAAATACCATATTCCTTATAATTCCATGATTAAAGTAACTTCTTGAATGTCAAAGAGCTGTGGAATCCAATTGAACATAAGAAAATACTTTCTAAATTAAAGCAATACAGAGCTGTTACACTTTTTTTGCTGGAAACACAGTGGATGACATCAGAGACATATTAGCTGACAAGAGACTATGTGATAGAGGTTTATGCAACAAATATTTTGACCCAATTTAAGGCTGTAGCAATCCTAATCCATTTAAAAAAGTTTTCAGATCAACAAGCCATTATTGATCCTAATATTCCAGTTTGAGTCTGACAGGAAAACACATTGAGAAAGTAATAGCTATGATTAATGTGTGTAAGCCTAGTAATAATTCTACAGTCATGTTTCATGAATGTTTCAGCAAACTGTATGATTTGGAGTATGATTATGTGATGCGGGGGTGGATTTTAATGAGATCTTAAATCTCTTTTTGGACAGGAATACACCAGCTCCAAAGAGAACAGGAATTATGGGTTTAACCATTCAGGCCTAGTGGCAGAATTTTGCTTGACTGATCCATGGAGAATATTGCATCCAGATGAGAAAGACTATACATTTATATTGTCTGTCCACCGTAACTGTTTCCAGTTGGATGATGTAGTTATGCCACATCAGAGATTGAAAGATAGAAACATTGAAAATAGCAGCCCACGCTCCAATCTGTTTGCATTTGCAACTCAAAAACAGCCACAGGCCTTCTGGCCTTTGGTGTTTTGATGTTTTCTTCTTAAAAGATAAGTCTTTAAAAAAGCAAATTGTTGCTGAGTTACAAGGCTATTTTTAAAATAATGAGGGGACAATGAACTAATGCTCCACTGACTGGGAGATTAGCAAAGCTTTCATCTGAGGTTGAATAATTGCTTATCCTTCTCATAAAAATGCATTATAGAAGAGGTGACAAACTGACCTAAGTGACTGGTTGAAAACTCTTATAAGTAAGTTTGTTATCTTTCTGATTCCACAAGTTAATCGAGGTGCAATTCACTAAAGACGAGTTGTTGTTGTTTTTCATAGCACTTGTTTAAGACTGCTATAAAGGGCGCATGGTAAATGGCCCATTAAAATATTGGCAAATCACCTTAGACACAAAACTTTGAACACAAATTTTGTTGATTAAAGATGACAGTGGCAAGACACCCATCCTAATGGGAGATAATCCTTGATTTTAAAAATCTTATTCAAAATTGTTCAGTAGTGGTTGTAAAATATTAGCCGTATATATTGATGTTTTGTTTTTGCAACTTAATTTTCCTTGTCAAAGTATGTTTTCAGGGCAGTTTTTAATGGTAACACTAAGGAACTATGTAGAGCAGGAATCACGTGGCTACCAGTAGCTTTGGCCCAGTGACTTCCTTTGCCTGTGCAGTTGCTGAGTGTGATGTGACCATGGTTTATTTCTTCATCACAAACATTTCTTGGTCAAACAGACTTTCACACACACAACATATTGTTGATAGCAGAGGATACAGAGAAGTAAACAGCCACAGGGTCTGATGTAAGAAGTCCCATATGTTTGGAAAAACATCTGAGAGGCAAAGCATTGGACAATTTCTCTTGTTCTTGTATTGTGCTGAGTAAAGCTTAGCTTAAGAATTGTTAGAACCAGCAGTTCTTTAAAGGGCTATATTTATAAATTAATATATTTAATTTATTAAATTGAATTGTGTTCAATGCACTTAGTATACTTACATTTATGAAGCCAATGTACAGAACTATGCAAATATATAAATGCATGTGATTGTGAATGCGTAAATATATGCATAATAATGAATAAATCAATGTTTTGAATCGGTGCTGTGAGATGCCTGCCAAATTCAGTCTTTCTCTGGGCTCAGTCCAGTCTTCTGGGGTTCTCTAGATGTTCACACCACCTTTCCCTTAGCCTTACATCACTTCCACAAACCACTGATCATTTGGTGGTTTGCCAGCATTTTTGTGCTTTTCTCCCCTATCCTAAAAGTTTAAAGTGCTTCTCCTAAGATGTGCAGTTACTGACATTAAGCTAAGATATGCTAGTCTTTGTGGCCATGCTCTCTCTGTGTTTCACCCATCCTGCTGCAAGTTTTGCCAAAATGTAATTTGACCCCTAGAAATTGAAAGAAGTTCTGCACCTCTACTCTAGATCATTTTAAAATGTCCACTTTTGTGTATGATTTAAATGCCACAGGAATTCTCAACATTTTTAAATACATTTTTGCTATATACACTAGCTATATACTAGTTTTCTGTTCTATAAAAAATAACTGTATTTGAGCTCTCTCTCTCATTCTTACTGTTATACATGCATAGTCATAGCTGTATTGTTGTTGAAAATGGAAGGCATAATGCAGCTAAACCTGTGTTGCATTTTTCCTAAGAATTTTTCCTTCAAGAAGTGTGCCTTCAGATCAGAAATGTGTGCATTAAGAACCCTATTAGTGTTTCCAATATTATTGTTTTCATAATGAAAATGATTGACATTTGCATACCTTTGAGTGGCAGTAACATGAGAAGCAGCCTTTGGGGTTTCTAAAACTACGTGCACTGCATGAATTATAACCCTGCTGATGGAGTCACTAACACCATGCATCTACAGTATTGGCAGAAAGGTGAAAATCCATACAGAATTCTGTTCATAACATTCTCTTTGAAATGAATTGAAATAAACTGATGTAGTTCAGAGGAGCTGAATATTCTCAAAGCCAAGACAAAGAACACTGACATGATCCAAACGCCATATTCTGTTACAGGAACATTCAAATTACATCTTCCATATATACATCCAAAGCATGCAGGGGGTGTAGAATCAACAAGCTGCTTCTCTAATTGCGCACTCTCTTTTGGTCTCAATAGCCATGCTTCTGAATTCCATGCTTGAAAATAGGTGCTTCTAGCTCTTCTAGCTCTACTAAAAAGCAGAGCCATCACCCTGCCAACAAAAGTGTGTACAGTCAAGGCTATGGTTTTCCCAGTTGCAATGTATGACTGTGAAAGCTGGACCATAAGGAAGGCTGAATGCAAAAGGATTGAGGCCTTTGAATTGAGGTGCTGGAGGAGACTCCTGTGTGTCCCTTGGACCACAAGGAGATCAAACCGGTCAGTCCTAGAGGAGATCAACCCTGACTGCTCCTTGGAAGACCAGATAGAGAAGATGAAACTCAAATACTTTGGCCACCTAATGAGAAGGAAGGACTCCCTGCAGAAGAGCCTAATGTTGGGAACAATAGATGGCAAAAGAAGAAGGGGACGGCAGAGAATGAAGTGGCTAGATGGAGTCACTGAGGCAGTTGGTGTGAGCTTGGGTGGACTCCGGGGGATGGTGGAGGACAGGAAGGCCTGGAGGAATGTTGTCCATGGGGTCGCGATGGGTCAGACACGACTTCGCGACTAACAACAACAACAATAAGCTCTATATAGAACTGTGCGCACATGAGCACTTAGCCCAAGTGTGTGCTCTTCCAGATCAGATCGAGAACCTACATACCTACAACTGTATGTGCTTAGGGTCCCTTTTCAAATGGTCAGTTGAACATACAGCTGTCGGGAAGACAGGACTTATATACATGTCACTAAGGACAGCAGGACTGAGCGGTTCTGCCCCCCTCCCCCTGCATGAAAATGGTTGTTTCAACAACTTTTACATGATATACCAAACACTGTCATGTTCATTCTGTGCATCTCTCCTTTAGCAGAAGAAAAATGGCATACTGAGATGAATGTCTGTTTTAAATTCTTTTCCAGCGGCTTGACTTTGTGATACCTGTTTTGTCATTTCTTCCCTGGGAAGTTAGATAAAGTTCTTACTGGCTAAATCCTGACTTGGCATCTAAAATAAAATATGTTAGGCAACCCTGTTAAAGCCCTACCTGACCTGTGGAATGGAGAAATGACCAGGGCAGGGGACGCAATAGCCTCTGCTCACCCTGTCTGTCAAAGTAGAGCCAGCCTAACACCCTGGTTTTCTAGAGAGCAGGCAGTGGTGAAGCATTGAGATGATAGCTCAGGTGACGTTGTCAGAAACTCAGAATGACTCTGATCAAAAAGAAGCTGGGGCCTATTTGAAGGCCTACTCTCTGGCAATATGAGCAGCAATGTTGGTCCATCCGCAAAGACCTGTTCTGCAGCACTGTGTTGCATGGTTAGGGGCCCAGAAAGTAAGCTGCATTGGCCATGTTAGGAATGACTTCTCTAGAAATGTGTAGAGGATTGCAGTGCTCACTTGGCTGTATTTTGAAGGCAAAGATTACAATATTGTGTTGGACTTTCAGGTGTTTGAGCTTAGTGGTTTGATTTCGCTGTCTTCAGTTCCTATTTGTTGTGTGCTGATTTTATTGTGTTAGTTTATGGCTCTTCTTTGTAATGCCTGTCTATTAGATTGCATCTTGTAGTTACTCACTCCTTTACATGTACATTCTATTATGTTGCTTACTCCCTAGTGAGTTTATTTAGCAGCCTTAGGCACAGTTCTGCAGATACAGGCATATGCCTCTGAACTGAGAAGCTCACAATAATCCAATGTAGAACAGGAGGAGAGACTGAGGCAATCTTTTCCTCCTTGCTCCTTATATTTAGCAGTTTTACCAGACAGCCATATCTGTCTGTGTAGCAATTGTGTTTCAGATGGGACAGGAAGCTGAAGGATAGCTCCCACTTGAAAATGCAATCGTCTTCCCTCCCCTTCCCTCCCCTCCCTTCCCCTCTCACTGAAATGCTTCCTTTAACCCCTTTGCTAGTTTATTTTCCCAGCTCAGCGAACAGTCTGTGTGATGTTTTTCCATGTTGGCTGCAACAGGGTTGGGGTGGGAGCAAGATTTGCTCTCCAGTTCCCAGTGCTGAGGTCAGAGCATGGAGTTTGGAGCTGGAAATCCAATCTGTCCTATGGCCCCTGAGACAAACTTTAGGCACTATAGGATTGTTTTCTCTGATTATAATCCTATAAATATTTAGACAGAAGAAAGGCCTAACACTCCTGGAATTTCCAGCCAGTATAGCTAGATGGGGTATTTGGGGAGTTATAGGACTTTTTTCTGTCTAAACATGCATAGGATTGAACCCTAAAAATACTATATTTGCTGCAATACACCCACTAAATAGACAAATAACTATGTTTGGAATATACATGCATGTTTTCAGATCTGTTTCTAAAAGTACAACATTGCTTTTTATGAAGCTAACCATTTTTATTTTATGCTTTCTTCTCTTTGAAGTATAAGCAATTATTTTGGTTCTCAGAAGAATTTAAAAACTTCCATAGGCTTACCAGTGTTACCTTTCTATTGCTGAAAACTTGTATGAGATTTTCCTTCTGTTAAGCACATAGGCACATGTGTATTTAATTGTTTAAATAATACTATCCAGACCCAACAATCTGATAAAGAATAGAAACAATATAGCCAACTGAAGTTACAAGGAAGCCAAGTGAAAGCTGTGTTTATGAAAGAAAGGAGAGGAGTGCTACAAATCTGCCAAATCCCAACAGATTTGTGAAAATAATAAGAACTTATCTATGACTCTTTGTTGAGGTATAATAGAAAAAACCTCATGGTTTATGTCAAAGTGGGAATGGAGTCCAAGAAAATTGAAAACCTAAGTGGAATAAATTCTTTCACAGAATCATGGTGAGTGGAAATATGAGTCCATAAACATTATAGCAAAAAGGAACAGTAAAAAGGTAAATAGGTAAGTACATACTAACACCTTACTGAAAAAACTCTGAAGTGTGATCTTGAGATGCATTAAAAAATCAGCCAACAACACAGCCCTGAATTCTGTCAAAAATGGGTAGCTTAATCCACTCCCCCATTAAGTAGCTAAATAACCATCACAGCAGTTCACTATGATGCTTAACTGGCATCTTCATATTCAAAGGCAGCATGCCACTGAATACTAGTCACTGTGGAGTGAGACTATAGACCTCCTGTCTTTTTTTGTTGACTTCCAAAAGACATCTGGTTGACCAATAAAGTAAACTAGTCAGATTTTCGAGCTGATCTAACAAGGCTCTTCTTCTTCTTCTTCTTCTTCTTCTTCTTCTTCTTCTTCTTCTTCTTCTTTACTGACCAATAACCACCTTTATCTGATATATTGCCAGACAGGATTCAGCCTGCATTTAGCATTGGCTAAACAACAGAATGAATATTCTGGCAAGTTCTGCCAAACATAAAGATCCCAGATGAGTTTATGTGACAAAGTCTACACTTAAAAAAAATTGCAATAAAGTTTGGTAGTCTCAAACTGCAGTCTTATGAACATTTATTTTAGGATGAGCCAGCAATTCACAACACCATCTACCTCCATGTAAACATGCCAGGGATGTTTTTCCTCTCCCACAGTAATGAAGATGCTAGTTCATAGTACTGCAGAGGAGAGGTGCTTGGGAGACAAGATCATAGGACAATAGACGTTAGAACACCTGGAAATGGGAAAATCTTACTGGATGATCTTGAGAAAGACAAAGTATGCATTCTGTTTCATCAAAGATATCCAGAAGTGGCCTCTTTTTGTGAGATTTATGCTGGCATAAGGTCACATAAAACATTTCCTTACTTTGCATGGATGACCAATGCCAGCATTGTCAGATTAACAGGGAGAGGTGTATGTTGTGACTTTCAGATAAGGATGGACAAGCTCTGCAAGACTGGCTTAGATTCACTTACTTAACTGATTGTCCTGGGGAAAGGCAGAATGGGGAGGGTTTGGTCATTTTTCAGAGCCAAGGCAATGTATTTTGGCATCCACCTGTCTCCAGAAACCCCCCCCACACACACACACACACACAAACATGCACCAGTTTCAACAACCCATTGCAGAATGATCTTTCCCTTGGATGGTTGGGCTCTATTGGTCAGCATGTAGAAAGGAGGGACAAAAGAGAAGGAATCCTTCTTGCATTACTGTGGCTTTATTGCTTTTGAAAAGGAAGAAAATAACATATATACATGTGTTTCAGGGCTCAGAGAGCATAGTGGGCATATCTGAATGAGCAGTTAGGAGCAACTGTTCTACAGATTGGATTTTATCTGAGCCAGAGAAGAGTTCCAGGGCTTCAAGTGCTCTTTTCATCATTGAGATGATATTTTTGTGCCTCCAAGTATTACTGTCAAGCCTAGCTCAGCAGAACTTTATCAGTACTGTTACTTCTACAGAAAGTGGCTGCTTGATGATACTGAATCCATAAATGAAGCGAACTGTTCACCACAAACACAAGACCCTCTCATTCAGATATAGATATTGACAGATGGTATAGGAACAGACAAGGGCTTGACTAGGAATCCAGTTGTTAGAAAGGCAAGGAGAAGAAATTAGGCTCATGGTAGATAGCTGTATAAATGTGCCTACTCAGTGTACAGCAGCAAAGAAGCAGGAAATTCCATTCAAGGATAACTAGAGAAAGGATTTAAATTTTCTAAAGTGGCTTTAAAATCAAAGTAAGTATATTCATCCACCTACATTGCAGCTACTTTGGGAGTTGTGTGTGCAGATTTGGTGACTGACTCTTGGAAAAAGTTAAGGAAGAAGGAGCCATAAAGCTGTGAAAAATAAATGGGGTGGAGCTGTTTGGACCATTTACCAGCTGAGCCACCTGGCTGAGGTAGACTATTTCCTTCTCCTCTCCCTTTGAAGGGATTAAAAACCATTCCTGGCAGAGATGCAAGATGAAGGGTTCTTGTCCTTTGGCTCTTGGCCTCTTGGGCCTGGAGAGAGCAGGATAGGGTAGGCATTGTTGACTCAGAGGAGTTTTCCATCATTTATTTCTAGTGTTGTCTACCTACTTTAGATTCCAGCAGTGATGGGTATTTCACTGCTGCTACTTCAATGCACCCTAGCAAGCAGCAGCAGCAGCAGCAGAGGGCAGCAGCTTGGAGACTAGAGGAGCAACTGCAGGCACTCACTTGTTCCTTCTTACCTATAGATTATGGCCTAGGGCTCTCTATTTATATGATTATTCATGTGGATCTAGGGAGAGAAGGATCTGCCTCTATTAGGGTGCTCATGGGAAGAGAGAGGTATGTCACTGGGGGATTAAGAAGCCATTTGAGGGGGGGGGGAAATGGGATAAGGGCTTTATCCCATCTCCTCTTCTGGATCAAGAGTGGGGACTGGAAATGGTTAGTCTTTTTCAGCTGGGCCCTCCTATTTACTCAGTGCAATACCAAGGAGGGTTGACTTGAATTAGGTTGTTGTATTGAATAGAAATTCTATCTCCTTTTCTGTCTCCTATCAAACCCCAGTCACCCTGTGAAATCATTAAAACACTCATTAAATCACTAGAGACACTATTCTGCACATGAGCTGAAGGTAGTAAAGCAAGAAAGAAGACAGCTAGAGGCAGAGGAAGACAGCAGGTGAAGGAAAATATGTGCTGAATTTGACTGAAAGCAGGTTAAAATACATTATGAGTCTACTCTTTGGTGATGAGAGTAGCAAAGGAGTAATTTTCTATCACCATCGTATCTTCTTGGCATCATCCAGTGGTGCTTTTTAAAGGGTTCATGACCTCCTCTATTTTGGTGAAGGAAAGGAATGGCCTTGCTATCATGCTGTGACTAATTTAAGTAGTTTGTATGTCAGATAAAAGCATGGGTCTGTTATGAATTGGGCAGTGCAGTTAATGCAGTTGCATTTGTAGAATTGTCCACAGCACCATCTGGCTGAGTAATACTGAGTAAGCATCAGTTGTTGAGGCCTGAGGATGTAGACAAAGTCCTTGGCTAAGTCCGGTTAACCAACTGTCTGTTTGCTCTTCGTGGCGTATTGTATCCAATATAGAAAGGATATCAGGCTGGGTCTAGTTGTAAACTGCTCTTTAGGAATGGGGCATTGCCAGCCTCTTTGAAGGAGGCTGTCATTGGGCCACTCCTGAAAAATCCTAGCATTGACTCAGATGATGATAATGCTGTAGCATGTAACTAACATCCCCATCTGGAGTAAGGTGCTTGATGGTAATTGTCAGTCAGTGCTGGGCATCAATGAAGTGGATTATATAGAGCCATTTCAGTCATATAACAGGCCTGGAGTTGGAATGAAAACTGTCTTGTTTGCCCAGTTGGGCAACCTTGCTGGGAGCAGGAAACATGCAGCTCTATTGATTCTCTGGAACTCTCACCAGCTGTTGATACTTTTCTCTAGTATCGTCCTGGATAGGTTGTCTAAGTTGAGAGTTGGAGCCACTGCATTACACTGGTTCAGTTTCTACTTTTCCAGTGGCATAAGATGATGCTGAGGGATTAATGCTCTCTTCTTTCCTGCTGTTCAACATCTTCATGAAAGCACTGGGAATGTTTTTCTGGAGATGTGGGATGAGGTGACATCCTGCTCTACTTTCCTTTTCATAAAAACGAGGTGAAGTAGAAGGTATTCTGAATCAGTGGTATCAGTGGTACCTGGACATGGTAATGGGTTATCAGAGGGTCATTCAACTGTGACTGAATCCAGACAAGACAGAGTTACTGTTAATGGGTGGTTCACCTGTTCATGTTGTAATGGAAGGGATGCTTTCTCCCTAAAGGATCAGGTTCACAGTTTGGGGGTACTCTTGGATTGTCACTCCAGTCACAGGTGGACTCAGTGAATGGAGCATCTTTTATCAACTTAGGGTTGCATACTAACTATAGATTTATATAGTGAGAGATTGTCTAGGTCCAGTTATCTGTGTTCTGGTAAACTTTCATCCGGATTACTGCAGTACATGGGATTGCCTTTGAAAATGGGCTGGGGATTCCAGTGTATCCAAAACAGAAGACTATGAACAGAGACTGGCCAATGTAATGATATTATATCAGTACTTTTCTATTTGTGCTGACTACCAGTCCATGCCCAGGCCGTATTCAAAGAGTTGGTATTAAGATTACAAGCCTAAATGACTTGGGAAAAGGTTAACTGAAGAATCATCTCCTCCCGTACATACTTGTCCAAACCTCTGGCAGCCAAAGTAAATAAGGTTGGTGGATACTACTTTTTCATTGTGACATCCTGATCATGGAATATGCTTCCTTGAGAGGCCACCTGATGCCTACCCTGAGCTATTTCTCATGCCAGGTGGAGACCTTCCTTTTTTCCCATGCATTGTCATCTTTTACTTTGTGTTTAAGTCTGTTACTGTGTTTTAATCTCTGAATTGCTGCTATTTTCTACTTTGGCTTTTACGTCTACATTATTCTGTAATTTAAAACTTTTATAGTGTATTGTATATTATATTTTATGGTTTTAATTGTTGGGGAGTATTCAGAGAGCTTTGGCAGCTGGATGGGATAAAATGTAATAAAAATAAACCATACAAAGAAGGACTGAAGCAATTGAAATATGCTTTTAAATAGCTATTGTCCATTTGAAATGTTGGTAAATTATTTTTTAAATAAGAACTGCCAGCTTATGCCTGCTTTGAGTGCTCTAATCATACTGGCTTTCATAAACAATTGTGTATTTACAAGGTTTGAATGTCAAAAAGTCCTAAAGTGTTTTTGTTTGTTATTTAATTCATAGAGTTGACTTATAAACAGGAGGCAGTGGTGGTGAGAGTGGAGAAGGAACTTCAGTGAATCCAGCTGTTTCACCCTACTTTTCAACTTGTACTGATGCCTAACTCAGTTTGCTGATGCTGTGATGCTTGGTCACTAGGTTACACTTGTGATGCTTTGTTTCTTGAATTCCTTGTGTTTGTAGAGTGTGTCCAGTATCCTGACATCAGCTCATTCTCTTTCTTTTCTTCTATAACTGTATCTTCCCCCACCACTGCATCTTCATACTCTGTTAGAGACTGAATTCCTCTCATTCTGAATCCTGACATTTAACCATGCATATTTTCATCCTATATTTCCTGATGATCTTCAGATCTCCAAGAGAAGATCAAAGAAGATAGGCCCCATGACTCATCCTTGCATAACTACTGTAGTTACTTGTTCTTAATGTGAAGGTTTGCCTTTCAACATAATCTTATGTCTTTTTCCTTATTTTTATAATTGCCAATCTTTTTGGACTGATGAAATCTTTTTTAATACAGTGCATATGCAATTGCTTTGCTGAAATATTAACATATTAGGCCAACTATTCCCTTGGCCACAAAACCTGTTATCTTCAAAGTTATCTTATTAATCCTGCATGCTCCACCTTCTGTGAACCTATACTGCATTACATCCTATTTGTCATTTGCCTTTCTGTCTTTGGCTCTTCCTTTTATTTTATTTTTTTTTAAGTTAAGCTTTGAAAATGCTCTCACACAAAAGAAGTTGAAGGGAATTCATGGAGAAAACAGACTTTACGATAATTGATAAGCAAACTCCTCATCTCCATTTGTCCTTGGCTCTTGGAGAGAGGTCAGACGATTTCAAATAGCTCTCTTCCAGATTGTGATGTTGGCATATGCAATTCATGCGTGAACTTTATCATGCTGGCCTTTGGAACTGAAGTGGATTCATGTTATGGTATATTTTTGCAGCATCCAGAGCATGAGCCAGCTACCCATTTCCATAGAGGACACCCAGTGGAAGACAGAAAGGAAAATGAATAAGTTCTTTGAAGGAATGTCAGTTGCAGCTTCAGTGTCCCCCATCTCCAACACATGCATGACCATTTGATTGTGTTTTGGAACACTTTGATAGACATGTCTCTATGCAAAGTCTCCCATAGGAAAAGTCTTTATCATTTCCTTTGATTCTTTGCTTATCCTTTCCTCATTCTTTGAGTCCCATAAAAAAGCATTTTTATTACAAGTCTTTATTACAAAGGACATTACAAGTCCTTCTTATGACAATCAGGATGGCACCCAGCAACTAACAGAATTCCATGACTCCATCCAGATTTGTTTAACAGGGTTGACTTGAGAACCTTGGCTGCCCATCTGTCTATATACAGCAAGAACCCAAAGGTGCTTTTCTTCTCTCCAAATTATATGAAGTTGAATAGAATCCAACTCAGCTGTCCAATTACTTATTATTTCTTGCCATTTTATAAAAATATCTGGTAGGCACCATCTGCCATTTCAGGCATTGGGCAACTCAAATTATAATATTGAAAATGTTGTGGTAAAGCACAGGATTTGACTTGGAAAGTCTCCAACATAAGTAAAAATCAAGCCACACAACCCAACCTCCTTAAGGAGAAAGGAAGGTGGACATTGAATTGGAACTTTTGTGCATTCATTGAATAGTTGTGGGACCATACCTGCTGGGCATGCCCATAACACTGATAAGCCTTTGGTTACACCTTCTTATTGCTTGATCAGAAAAGATGGACTTTAATCAGCCTTTCCACCTCTATTTTACCCAGTCCCAATACCCAAACATTCACTAGAACATGAAAGGCAGAAGTAGAAAGTGTTCCCAGGTGCCAGTCGGGCATGTCTTTCCCCACCAAGATAGACCTGGGAGGAAATGGCATTTGACTTGCATCTTATAGACTGGCCATAACTGTGGATTACAACAAAAGCTAATAAAGACATCACACATGTTTACTTCTTAAGCAGGAATTAACACATTTTATAATGAGAAAACACAAATCAGTGAGGAGAGCTGAATGTATCCCCCCACCCACTGCTGCAAAGTGCCATCCGTCTTTGGAATGCAGCCCTAACAACACTGTCTCATGAGTGTCTGCTCAGATATAAGGCTCGCTGAGTCCAGCATGGCTTGTGCTGTATTGAATCTCAGCCTGAGAGATTTAGTGAGAGCTAACAAAGTCCTGGACATATTTATGGAAGATTGGAATATCAATTGGCAAGGATGGCATTGTGTGCATTTGGTACACGTGCACTTCAGGAGTGGCAGTTTTATGCTCATTCTACAGCTTCATGTCCTAGCTTTAAGGAAGCCATTATTGAAATAAGTGATTCTCAGAGGCAAGGGATAGTTCACTGTGTATGCTGATGATTACTTGGGTCTCTAATTCATTCTGACAGATACATTTACTGATACAGAACTTGTATACAGTCCTGCCCAGAAACATTGCCTGAAACATTACTGATAACAGATAGTAGACTATACCACAGGATGAGGTCAGATGAACATTAATGTCTTGTCATATTCATGTGATTTAATTTCATATAGTTTGAGCATGTGAAGATCTAGGCACAAAAGCTAATGGTAATTGTTGCCTGGCTTATTTAATTATATTTGTGCCAAGATTCCAACTAGTAGAAATAAAGGGTTTCAGTGGCTCTGCTTGTTATTTGTTTTGATTAGTCTGCAGCCTCTTCAAGCCTATTATTTTGATAATCTTGTGTGCATGTAGCTACAATGTGCATGCAATGTAACACTCTCTTAATAAAGAGATATATTTTAAACTCCTCACAGTCATGCTGCCTTCTGAGAATCCTCAGATCTCCCAGATCTCATTCACAACCAAATGAATCCCTTTCAGATACAATCCTATGGCCAGTAGACACTGCCTGGCCAGCCAGAGGAAGTCTCAGAATCCCAGATCCAACCTTGGAAAATGCTGCAAGGTCAAAGGTGGGATGCATTTGGACCACCAACTCTCTGTTCTCACAGCCAGTGCAGTTCTTCTTATGCCAGCTGCAGCTCTGAGATCACAAGACCAACCTCAGAACTGGCACTTGGGAAGGGGACATTCCTGGGGACAATGAAAAGTGGAGTGAAGCTTCTTCAAGGTACAGTTTTTCCCAGTGACACCTCAGCCGGTCCTCCTTGCAAACAGACACAAAAGTCTTGGAAAAAATCAGCCATCTAAGGCTTTTGCAGGACTGGACTGGACAAATAGCATGGACTATAGTGAGATTCTATTCTGTTCTTAATGGGCTGCCCATAATCTTCTGAGTCTGGAGAGTTATAGAGATCCCCACTGGGTTGTGCACATATAGTATGTTCTTTCCTTATGATAGAATTTGTTATAAGCTGTATACCAACAGAGGCTTGGGAGCTATATGCTGCTCTTTGAGTTTATTTTCTGACTTGCAGAAGGCTCAGAACCCCCTGTTTCCCCCGGGTCTGGATCCCAGTGATGGCATGGGCATGATTGCAGTGAGCTCTCGCAAGACTGCCAGCCCATCCTACTTTGCTCCCAAGGCTCACCCCAGCATGCCTCTCCTGCTGACGAGCACAAAGATGCTTTAGCGGTTCCACCTCCAACGCTACTCTCAGCAGTAAGACTGGTGGTGCCGTTGGAGGTAGCAGCGGCAGCAATTCTTCAAAGATCCCTGATAGGACTTGGTCTTCAAGTTAGAATTCTATCACCGAATTCTCAGCACTTCTCAGTAAACTATACTTGCCAGGATTCTGTCTGTGACAACAGAAAAAAAACTCCAAACAAACCCTACTTTTTAAAATTAATATGACATTTGCTTTGAATAGTTCTTGTTTCTAAAAGTTCGTTTCTTTGGGAAGGGAATCTCACAGTTAATGTTCCAGGTCTCAATGTGCCTTGTCATCCACATTAAAAAAAAATCATACAGTGTTAAGTAAGAACACACTTTCAAACAGTCATAATACATAATAAATAAATATTTGTTCATGTCTTGCAGCTCTCAAGCATCTGTCATTTACAGTATGCGGCTCTTCCATTGAGCAAGAATGGCCACCCCTGCCATGTAACATTCCCTTTTCTCCATTCCCAGATAGGTTCTTTCAGTATATAATTTGCACAGTATTTTCCTCTGAGTACCAGAGTGATTAAAGAAAGGCATGAGGAGACGCGATTATAAAAGTATTCTTTATAAGTGGGCTTCTCAGTACAAACATTTATTGTTTCCTCGTAGTTTCTCTTTAATGTGTAGGAGAGTTACACAATGTCGCCACTCCCAAGGCCTCTGCTATGCTTTGGAAGCACTTCCTCAAACTTTTTATAGGAGAAAAGTGTGGTAATATCTAGAAAGGGCACAATGTACTGGAATGAAAGGTTTGTGTATTTTGGTAGTTCTCTACACCTGGATGCCACCTCATGAATGTGCAATGGAACATATAGAAAGGTGGTGGAACCTGGGAAAAATACGTAAAGAAACCAATCCTAATCCTGCAAAAAATGTTGACAGGAGAAACTTGCTACAACCCTCATGCAGAGAAGCCTCATGTCTTTGGCGAGTGCTGGGCGTGCTTTCATTGTATGTACTAGAGCCACAGCCCAGTTGCCTCTCAAACTTGTTCACTCCACTTGTGGGCAGAGTAATTGGAGAGAAATTTCTCCAGGAGTGGGGGAATTTTCCAACAGTTCCTTACAGGTAGGATTAACCATGATCAAAGGGGGTAACGCAGCTCCTTTCTTTTTGCCAGGAGGGTGTTTTGGCCGTCTGCTCGTTTGTTTTTGCATGCTGCTACTGCAAGTGTTGGCAGCCTGTCACCCCGTTTTGCACTGTCCACAATTCTTTATACTTAGCGTAATCCGGGTCACGGCTGCATAGGGGGCAGGAGTGCAGATTGAAGAAAATTCTGCAAAGTGACCTTATATTTCTGATGTGTAAGAAGAGAACATTGTCAGGACTGTTCAGAGAAAAATGCTTTCTATGAAAATGTGGCTTTGCTTTCATTGCATTCATTGCTGAATCTTTGGGATTCAGCAGCCTCCCAGAGTCTTCCAAATACTACCTTTCTGATTGTGGATATGCTTGTTTCTAATGCAGGTGCCAGTAATACCATTCCTTCCTGAAAGCTCTGTAGCAGGTGTGAGAAAGGGCAGAGTCATGTTTAAATCCGGGGGGGGGGGGATGTGTGTGTTTGTGTGTGTGATTCTTTCCATTAACCATTTCTCCATTGTCTTCCTCAGGGCAGGAAGTGAGGGACACTGAAGAGGCTATAGGTTGCATGAGGAATGACTGTACATTTATTTCCTATCAAACTGAATGAGAATTGGTGCAAAAGAGATAGGATGCATTTTTGGCATTGCTGTAAAAAGCATGTCTTAACCACAGACACAGAAAGGAAAGATTTCCGAATATTACTGATTATGACCCCATACCAGGTCAGTTCTAATAAAGAACTGCTTGACTAGGTTTAATTCAGAAAATAATAATTAAAAAGGCCCAACAGATTTTTCTCAAGCTTATGATAAAAATACATCTTCACTGCTGCTAGCAAAATTGGTGCTGACCTCACAGTGTTAGTGAAGAGAAATCATATTGAATACTTTAATTTCCACCTAAAATGCTTATCATGATAGTTCAGATATGCTACATGGCAATAGTAATGATGAATGTTGTTGATGCCTCAGAAGCACTGAGGTACTAACGCTGCATTGTAAGTTACATTCTGCCACAGCATTACATGTGTAATATAGTTAAAATAGTTATTCCTTATGAAATTGCACATCTCATTTTAAAATGATCTCTCGTAGATTGAGTAAAATCTTGCATCCTATGACTCTTAAGTGACCCCTCTCTTTCCTTATCAGAATTGCTGCTATATATCTTTCCATGTCACACTAGTAGGCACAGACATATTTGAAAAGATTAGTCATTTTAAATGGCTAGTAGATTATTCTCTTCTAGATGGAGAGGTCCTTTTGTTTATTTAAGATGAGGATGTCAAAAGACAACGTGGAGCTAGTTTGATGTTATCTCAAGTGTCTTTTTTTCTGTTTTAATCCTAAATAACCATCATGAACAACAAAAGAGCATTCACATTTGAGAATATTTTCAACCCTAGATGGCAAGGAAAATGCACTTGAAAAACCTTTATTTTGGCTAAAATTTTCTCTTTGAAGGGTTCATTGAACATAAGAATCCTTTTCATCTCTTAGCAAGTACAGATGATTTAAAGTTTAGTCCTTCCTGAAGCTATGCAAAACAAAACCTGCTTAACAATCATTGGCCTATTGATCTCTGAATAACAATAATTTGGCCTGCTAGATTTAAAAATCATAGCAAAGCTTTTCCCCAACAGATTTTAATTCTGTTTGCTGGAGGTTTTAGCTAAGAAGCTTTATCTTTAAAAACAGACTGAGATTTGCATATTGAACTTTCTTTTGTTACTTTGTTTAGGACCTATTGTTTGGGGTATAAAAGTACCCCATACAACTACTGCTATGGAGATTCTGGATACTTTGGGGTCACTAAAATTTTTGGGTTTAGAGAAAAAAATTCTGCAAAGGGCAGGCAGATAAAATTGGTCTTGTGTGACAATGTCCTAGAATGACAAGCCTGTAGAACTACTTCTGTGTAATTTACAGAATAGAACGTGAGCTGGTGTATACCTGTTACCCCACATTGCAGGATGAAAAGAAAATGGTAGTAATGATAGTAGCTTTTTCTTGTATCCCAAGACTTTAATATGAAATAGTATCTTCACTGAAATGATTGTATCAATTGCAGACTCCATGTGTCTCTTCCAGTTAACAGACAAATCTGAGATTTACGTCCACTGTTCTGCAACTGACAGCCATTCAAGCTCCAAGATAGTGGTAAAACTGGAACCACAGCAGAGCATTCTATATCCCTAAATAGTTTCTCACTATTTTGTATCTTGAGTGAACATGGAATGCCCTTATGAAATGGAATGGAATATGGAATGCCTAACACATTAAACCAAATGTATCTGTATGTTTATTTATACTTATTTATTCACTATCTATATGAATGATCTTGTGTTTGTCCAATTTAGACAGCTTTAGCAAGGTAAAGCAGACAGGGAATAGAGACAAGCCTTGGAAACTGATGGTTAGAGGGAGTAACTAACATGTCAAACAACAGTAGATAGGAACCATAGACAGGGAAGGATCTGTAGAAGTCTGACACTGTAAGCTTTTTCTAAGAATATTTTCAGGGTTACATTATAAATTCTATTCAGTCGTCAAGGAAAGAATAATCCTCTTTCTGATTAGGAAGAAATGCTAAATACACCTACTAGGAAGTAAGGTCCATTTAAAATAGTGGGACTTACATCTAAATAAGCGTGCATGAAATTATTGTATTCAACTGAATTAAATATTTATTCTAGTAAATATTAGTGGTAAAGACTCTTATAAAAGATAAAAATTCAAGTGGATTTTCATGATTTTGCCTCTCAGATTTGGGCTTGCCACCCCAGCACTGGAGCTAACTTTCCACCTCTAAGACAGGCTATTTGCAGATTAAACACACAGACAAACACAAAGAAAATTTCAGCCATTTTAACACAAATTGCACTGCTTGCAATGCTTTTTGGTGTGAATTGGTCAATTTGATGCAATCTACATAGTTTTCATTTGTCCTGTCCTTTGCCTAGTGCAATAAACTTTGGCTGAGTTGTGTTGCTTTCAGCTCCACAAAACATTCAGAAAAACATGAATTGTGCAAATGTATGTGAATTGCACAATTTGTACACTTTTTTATTTAAGCATGTGCGTGTGTGTGTTTTCAAACCATGGACTATCTTAGAGACTGAAGTCCGAAGAAAAGCCTCCAAATTGACCTGGTTCTGATCATCAGCTCAGAAATGGGGAGGAAGTCTGTCAAGCTCAAACAAATTGGATTTCCCAGCATCAGTACACCCTAGGAAATGGTACATGGAAGCCAGTCATTAACATTAACCTTGTTTTTACTTCAGCAATTAAATTTCCTAAATGTAACTACAAAGGACAGATTGGTGAAACATGACTGTGGACATCAATTAATGCATTTTGAAAGCCTGCTCACCAATGATTCAGAGGCCAAAGAAACATATCCCAAGTGTTAACAACATAAGATTCTGAAAGTCCTAGAAAATGGAAATAAGAAAAAATACACCTGTAAGCATAAGTTAGGCAAATGCAGTGAAAACATTGTTAAATCTGTCTGGGAAACATGCCATGAGACATGTGACTCCATGTTACAGTGTATAATTCATATACTGCCAGAAAAGGGAACAGGAGATGATTGCTCTGTCTTTCCTTTTGCCAGTTTATGTGGCTCAGAGGAGTCCTTCACTGTTGTTTTACTCCAGTTTTATTTCGAGCCTTTGGCTTACAACATTTTGATCAGTCATACTTCTACCCAGGCATGGTTCTTGCCCTTAGACACACATCTGCAACTCCCACTGATAATAGGAGTAATAGGGCCAGATGCTGATCTCTGCTGCATACATCTCATTCTGGAGTAATTCTATTAACTTATATATTTTTCATGAAATATTCACAACTTATACTGAAATGAAAGCTGCGTTTTCATGAAGATCCCAGGAGCTATGTTTTTTACTTACTTATCAGCATCTGGCAAAGATGTTCAGAGATGGGTGGGTGAAGGACAGGAGGCTCTTTCTCCAAATGTACCCTTGGAGGAAATGTTGTTCTGAGCAATTCTGCTTGTCTTATCTGCCTCTGAGTTATACACAGTGTGGAAAGGGGGGCAGGTTGGGGGTGTAGGATGGGAACAGAATGCATATTTACAATGCAGGTCATGAACTGAATGTGAAGATATTTATTAGGAATGCCATGAGAAAGTAAATAGTGCTTGTTAACGTGATGCCCCGTCTGATTTTTCATGAGTAGGTGCGGAGAGTCAACACGCTTAACTTGTGCTTTAAGCACCCGCCACCTCCCTTTGTCTTCCTTCTCCAAGCACCCACCAAACATCTGCAGGACAATTGAGGACACAGGGCAGTGATGGGAGAAGTGGTGGGTGTTGGAATATCTTTCCCCACTTATTTATTTATACATGTATTTATAGGCTTTCTATAACTGTTCATTGGGTGGTAGGGGGCAACTTCTGCTACACATCCTAGTGTCCCAATGAAAATGGATGTGAATAGGTCATATACCTGGAGATGCTGAGGCAGGTAGTCCCCGTCCTATATTAGATGAATGACAAAATTCTTCAGAGGAGATAGAGCTCTTGGTTTTCTTTTGCCCTTTCATTGGCATAAGGGATTTTGGTGGACCCTTGGGAAAAGAACAGGGGAAGGAAGCAATGGGCACTTGGCATATCCACAAATTAGGGCCAAAGTGAAGGGTAGGCATGGATGGGTGCCTGCCAAGCCTGCTTGCTCATCTGCCTCTTGCTCTGGCCCAGGAACCAGTGGTGGAGGAGGAGAATTAGACAGCCTTCTCTACTTGGCTACTGACTCAAGCAAATGTTAACGATGATGAGGAAACAGAGGAGCAATGGCTGCTCGTGACATTGACAGTGAGCAAGAAGACTCACTGAGGGAGGAAGCGCATTGACGGTAATTTGCCCAAGGACACTCAAAAGCCCAGAGCCAGTGCTGCACAAGCACCAGTCCTTCTCCCAGGAACAGTTGAAGTAATTCCTTTAGCGTGAGCATGTCCTTTGCATTTATCACATTTGCATCTTCCCCATTCTTGAGGTGTGGTATGATACATGGCATTTTATCCCACTTTACCTCACAAACTCCTTTGAGGTAGGCTATGATGAGAAATTCTAACCATACATGACTTTTCTGAGAATCTAATAAATTAAGCCCATGTTACCTTGAGCATCTTGATAAATCCAGTGTGTGATAAACAAAGAAGTTCCCCCACACACTAATATTATCCAGCAGTTCCATATGTCTGCTCAGAGCTCGTGAACAGGAAGGAATGGAGCAGGCACAGTGAAAGGATGGCATGTGAGACAAAGCACCCGCACTGCATGCAACATGTTATCACAGATTACAGGTTGCAGATAGGATATCAAGCCTTTAAAGGCTTAGTCCTCCAATGGCCTTTTCTTTTCTAAACATGCACAGGACTGCATCCTAAATGTATGTAGGCTACCACCGTACAGTGTACCATTAGAAGTTTATTTGCAGGTGACTAGAAAAAAATAGCCAGATCTGATATACTCAAATAAATTAAATGGTATGTGGTAGATGGTTATGAAAATGGGTCATTCCTGTGTACATTTCCATATCGTAGTGGAATCAGCAAGATAAGACTACCTGAATTGTTTTAATACCTGAGAAACTACCTTTTTTTACTAGTTTATCAGAGTATTCATCAGAAGGGAGTTGAAGTAAGATATCATGGAAAGATATAAGAGCTATGATTTGGACTAGTCTATCATATGAAGATTAATATCATCCTTTGAAAACGTATATTGCTGTATTTTATAGCTGACAATGATCCTCAACAGATGGTCATAAGGATTTATCACAGAAAGAAGCTGTTAAAATGTTAATATGGATATATTAGGAGAAAGATTACAGAAGATTATTTTCAAATGTTAATAACTTATCCTTTTGTATTAAAAATTACAAGGGAAATTTATTCAGAAAGCCTAAACAAATGAATGCAGGAACAAATGAGCACAGAAGATATAAAATCCATGCTGCAGCTCAACCTGATGCATGTTAACATGGAAGCAAGCCCTACTGTTTTTTCCTAGTAAGTATGTTTAGGATTGCACCGTCAAGATAGCAACACTTTGACCCAGATCAGGTTTAACTTCTCAAATGCTCTCTATTATTATTATTATTATTATTATTATTATTATTATTATTATTA
>NW_025335589.1:16030879-16071273 GCF_004798865.1 Varanus komodoensis | reverse complement strand
ACCTCATTTTTCAGGTTTTATTGCAAGTCGGCACTTTGTGATAAATGAGTGGGTTTTGGGTTGCAGTTTGGGCACTCGGTCTCTAAAAGGTTCACCATCACTGGGTTAGGGTTAGAAAAATGAGGTGTCCTGGTAGGATTTTGATGGTTGGAATGTGTTTAGAATGGACAGAAATGATGTGGTGTGAAGTAAAAGCTACTCAAGGAAGGCTTTTTCAAAATCGTCCCCTTTTCAATGGAAATTTAGCCCTGTACTAAGGTTAGGGGTGTGCACCAGGGTAGGGTTAGGGTTAGAAAAATGAGGTGTCCAGGCATGATGTTGATGGTTGGAATGTATTTGAAATGGGCAGAAATGTTGAGCTGTGCAGAAAAAGCTACTCAAGGAAGGTTTTTTCAAAATTGTCCTATTTTCAATGCAACTTTAGCCCTGTATTAGGTTTAGGAGTGGGCACCAGGGTAGGGCTAGGCCAGTGGTGGCAATGCATGCATGTCACAGTGGGCACACAGAGCCCTCTCTGTTGGAATGCGCCCCAAGTTGCCCCACCATCGCCCCAGCAGCCAAGCATTGGATAACAGTGCACATAGGGGCCATGCGCCTGCTCGGAAAGGAGTAGCAGCACCAGGCAATGATGTCATGAGCTGTGACTCATTAGCTGTGACTTGTCTGAGATTTTTCATGGCCAGTAAGTGCACTGCCAAGGATTTATTTGTTTATTTATTTATTTATAGCATTTTTATGCCGCCCCCATCGCAGAAAGCCTCGGGGCAGCTTACAAAATATATATACATTTGCTTGGACTGGCTGTGAGGTGTTTTTTCTAAACTAAAACCTCAGTTTTCAGGTTTTATTGCAGTGTTGGCACTTTGCGATAAATAAGTAGGGTTTGGGTTGCAGTTTGGGCACTCAGTCTCTAAAAGGTTTGCCATCACTGATCTATTCCATCCAAAATATTCTAAAACTGACATGATTTAGAATATTGCTCCAAGCATTTGATCAGGAAACTAGACAATGATTCTCCATTGTCAAGATTTCTAGATATGGTTTCTTCACTATTGCCTCTTTTAGGACAGCTAGAATTACCCTGTCCATTAATGAGGCATCAATCACTTCTCATGGTTTTCCCAGCTGTGGCAGGTTTCACTGGCCTACAGCCCAAGTATCTAATAAGGCTCTGGTTGCACTAACTGGTTGAAAATTATCATTATCAACAGGACAAAACAGCATCCATCTCTGATTTTGTCAAAAGAGTGCCATTCAAGTCAGAGTGGCTATGAACCAATTTATTGTAAAAATGTCACACAAATTAATCACAACAGGACTTTGAAGTTTCTGACTACTGATCCATTTGATCTATACTAAGCAGGCCTTTGACAACTTGAAGAGATCCATTGGCTGACATCATGTAGAAGAGAATGCTGCTGGAGTATTTTTTTTCCCTCCACCTTCACAGCCATAGCATAGACCTTAATATGTTTGGGCACATTCACATCAAGTTTTATGGCATCTCAATTCTAATTGCCAACCTTGCCACATCATTACTTTTAGATCCTCAGAATCCCAACAAGTTCATAACATTTGTATTGGTAGTCTAGTCAAACCCTGATTCCAGGACATTGATCGTGATCCCTGTGCTGAGAAAATAATATGGGCATTTCATATCTTGGCCTTTGCAGTCTCCTTGTCTCCCTGCTCCTTGAACCTCCATTTCTACTCCCCACTGAGGTTATTTTCCTGACCTCAGAAAACAACCAGTTTGATTCTATGTTGGCTGTGTGGGCATGGGAGAGGGGAACAGAGCTTCATTTCCCAGTTCAGAAGGCAGTCTCCTACCTTGACACTGAGAAGTCAAAAACAGATCTTGTGGCTCCTCAGATGCTGTCTAGGAGCCATGGGATAACTCTGCCCATGATTTAATAATATAATTCTAATGAAACAGAGGTACAGCACGGCTTCATTAAGAATATGAAGGAGAAGGTCTCTGAGGGTAGGAGAAAAATATTAAAAGATTGGTCTGCAGATGGGAACATATCAAAATTGGCACTGAAGAAAATGGAAGGTGGCAGAGGCAGCAACTTAAATTATTATCCGGTATTTTCAGGGTCAGATTTCCACTAGGGTAAATATGCCATTCAATATTAGTCAGGTATATGGGAAACTTTAGCCGAGCCCAGATTTTTTAATTTTAAAATGGAACCCAGCAGAATCTGCCTTCAGGGGAACACAGACAATTTTGTTTTTATTGAGTTAATCAGAACCCCTCTGTGAAGACTATTCTATGAAGTGTTTGCATTTTCCTTGGTCCACATTTGTCAAGCAGACAATTTTAGATGACAGACTTCTTAAATCCTTACTAAAAGATGTAGATAGATGCACTATACAAGCCTATACTTGTTTATTCAGAAATATGCTCCACTGCATCAATGGACCTTACTTCCAGGTAAGCGAACACAGAATTGCGAAATGCAAGCCTTAATATAACATAGCCTGCAAAATTGTAAAACGTTATTAATTAAAGTAATTACACAAAAAAGAATAAAATGTAGATAGGATTGCCATGCTTGTTCTTTGCAAAAACATAATTGGTATCCAATTAAATTCATTCTAATGAAATGGAATTACATTTTCCATGTAGCAATACCGTTTTTACCTGTTTAGTTTTTGCAGTGTGTTGTTACAAGTAGTGTGTTTCTGAACTGATTGCCAAGCACTGCAGTCATGCTGTACAAGCTCTGGCAATCACCGATAATTAGTCCAGTGTCAGTCAGCACCTGAATGCATATGCATGATGCTTTTAAAGATACCCCTGGAATGGGATCCCAGTGTGACAGTCACATTGGCTGCTGGTGTTTAAAGCTCTTTTGAGAACAATATAAAATAGTATTGTCTGAATAAAATGATTAAGTAGTTTTTCATGTCCAAGATGTTCATGCATGACTATCCCATCCATATGTATAAGTATAATACATTTCCTGCTGTCATTTTCATACATTATTGAACTGAACAAAACTCAATAAAAGACAGACTCCATGGTTCACTTGTCAACATCAACTATGCTTTGCACAAACTCCTCTTTCTAATTTACTTGAATGCAATCCTTCATTTCTCAAGTCAAACTGTAACTTATTATCTTATTGAATAGGCCACAATATTTATAAATATATAGGTTATTATTCTGAAGAAAAATTCCATCATTTATTTTAGTAAGGCCAGTGCTGGTGCTCCTTTCTGAGAATTGTGTTTATAGAACTAAATTGGAAAAAATCATGTATTGTAAATAACAATGTCCTTTCAGATTTTTGCATCTTCAGCATGATGTGCGCCCAGGGTTTATTTTGTGAAAAACATCTCTGCAAAACCACACAGTCCATTTCCATCACCGTGTGTGTGTGTAAAACAGGAAGAAATTATTTGCCCATTCAAAGAAAGTGTAGCAGTGCTGATTAAGCCGAATTAGTTGCCATATATAACCAAATCTTATGTACTTGCAAATGCAGAAGAAATTCATTTAGGATTCACAAAAAACATCATTTTGTTGCAGAATATCTTTTTATTTTAATATGTAAATAATTTGGCAGAATTGCTTCAGTATTTGAATTCACTAGGAAGACACTGACTATGAACTACATTGAGAGTCTGAGTATTTTCCCCCATTTGTTAGCTTTTATTTTTACCTGTTTAGTTCAATACTTTCAGAGAAATACCCCTGTTCAGTGCTTAACTGACACCGACTCTGTTTCATTTTCCTTTGGATATTTCTCAAAGTATCTCTGAACTTAAACATTCTTTTCTGTACATGCTCATTAAAAACACTGTTATTTTTGGTCCATTGATTACTTTTAATTATCTAGAAGTTGCTTTATTTACATATATTTAATGCAAAATTACTTTATGATTAGGTTTCAGTTGACACCAGCCAGCTACATAATTTGATATTTGGCTTTTGATCATATCTAATTAAAAGACAACAAATTGTAGGAGATGTTGTACAAACCCTGTTACTGCACATCAGTTGAAATGCCCCAAAAGAAACTTGCGTGCACAGCAAATTTGCTTTGTCACAGAGCAAATGCTTTGCTTTAATGACTAACATCTCCAGCTAAGAAAAATGTCTTCCAGAGGGAAGCAGAGTAGACCAGGGGTAAGTAATCTTTGGGGTACATTTGGCAAATAATGTAACTGCTCTGGGTATCACCACATAATGGTTGTCATGTGCAGTTACAAAAGACAAGTAACCTGCCCAAAAAACTGAGTACGCAGAAGATGAAGGTCTGAACTGCAACATACTATCCAACTCCTTTGAACCCCTAATTTTTAACAGCAACAAAGGCATGTTTCACAGACACGTCCCCACCCTCCAGTACTGGTTACCTCTGTTTTTCTTGACCCCAAATAGCTCCCTCGAGAAACTAACAACAACAACATAGATATAGTTGATATAGATGGTATACATGGATATGGAGATCTTGGAGATGGAGATGGATAGATACAACTACTTGATCTACTTTAAAGAGACTATACCAAAAACATTTCCCATGAGTGATGTATGCAGGCTTAGTACCAGGCCAGTTCTCCATGAAAAATTCTCTTTGCAGCAAATAGCTGAACAATTAAAGATGCTTCAGCAGATAAAACAGGGGCTTCTACCTCCCTCCTGAATTCTAATTGAATGCTCCTGCTGTTCTTTTTCTTTTTCCCTCTCCCTTTTAAAAATATACGGACCACCTGTGTGCCATATATTTCTAGCAGAGAATAGAGTTAAGATTCCCATAGCAGTGTGTGGCTATATTTCCCTTTTAAAGTCTTAAATGATTCCAGTTTACAGTTGAACATTTGTCAACTTTGGTCTGATGGTGTCATACTGCGTGCATAAAATAACACATTCCTTAGTAACAGCTGACTCCAATAATCCTTTCTAGCCTTAGACCTAGTGCTGTTCCATTATATTTTTACTCATCAATGGAGTGCCCATTAAGCTTCTCTTTATGTTTGTGATGACATTTTGCCAACAAAGCCCCCAGAATGATTCATACTTACCAGTAATCATGTCCTTCCTCATTATTAGAGAAAATGGGAGTTAAAATAACAGGTTAAATGCAGCCTTACACACAGAGTAGAACCAATGAAATTGATGGGGTTTATTTTAGTCATTGCGTAAGTCCTACTGATTTCAATAGTAGTCTAAATATGACTAAGATTGGTTTCAGTCCAAGTATTTAATGCAGAGCTGTTTCACTGTCACTCATAGGTATTCTCTCTTGTTGGCACAGGTAGCTGAATACCTTAGTCCAGAATAAGATGGATACTTTACAAAGATGCACTTGTTCCACTGGTGTAAGAGGATAAACAATTGTATCCAGTGTCCCCGGGGCCTGTTCCTGCAATGAAGAGTGGATGTGCATGCATGGAGGAGGCAGGAGATCATGTAGATCTGATCATGGATCCTCCAGTGTCACATCTAATTGCAGTCCAAGTACAGTAGTACTTTTCTTAAGTGCAAAAAAGAAACAGGTGGTGCTCGCCATATGGGAGATGCCCTTTCAAGAAACAGCCCTTTGCTATCTGACATTTAAAGCTGTCATTTGGTTCCCAGCTGGGATATAGTGGCCTGAAAAACCAATGGAACACCGATAAAACAGAAGAGGACTCTAAGCAGTGAGAGTGGCTAGCAGATGTCATTACAAAACACAGTGTTGCGATAAATGTATGCAATCCTTGGAGCCAGATCATTAACGTTTAAGAAGAGGGAGGTATTATATTTGTCTATAACAGCTTTGTTTAGAATCTAGACCATTCCCAGTTATTAGTCCATGTGTTTGCAGGGTAAGGGGCAGTGTTCTCGTAACCTTTCTGCTTCTTTCAGAAAAACACTGTCTTTTCCCCCAGAAGATTGTTGCTGCCATTGAGAATTTCCTTCTTGGAAATCCTTCTATTTTCTTCTAGACCCGGAGAGTGGAACTTTCTAAGTTGTGCATTCATATGATGTTGCTGGTCAAAAATTGCCCTGTACTGTTTATAACAACCCCAGCATTTTTCTGTTCTTAAAAAGCTTATAGTCCTCAAGCTACATAAATATGTATGTCATGAACACACATGCATGACTGCAAGATTAAGTAATGGCTTGAAGCTATGAAATGCACATGTAGCTTTTTCATATCACCTTAAATGCAGTGGAGACTCTTTCAGTCAAGAAGCGGTTGTTGTATGTATATAACTGGGAGTTGAGGATGAGTAGTGTATCTGTCTATGGTTGATAATTCCAGATTCGAGACCCTTCTCAGGATCTGGATCTGGCCTGGCATCTTTACTCTAAAAGTTGTCTTCTGCTTCTTCTGCAAACAGGTGAAAGAATGGCTACCTGGGAGTTGCCTAAGGGTAAATAGCCTTGTTATTCTGTGGAGGACTAGAAAAACTGCAGAGAAACCACCATTACTGGGCTGCCTCATACCAGCCAGGGCAAAAGGTGTGAGGGGGTGGCTTTTGGCTTCAACCCTCCCCTTCTCTTTGAAGGTTTATCTTTCCGTTGTTTCCCTAGTTCTAGAACATCTGATCGATCCCAGATATTCTCCTACAATGCCATGTTATTGCTTTCACTTGCAGCATAAAGTACTTGCCATGCACTGCTTTTTAATTGACTTTTTGGAGTGTCACATTCAGCCTTCTGGGCTCACAGTGATAACAGAACAATGTCTAAATAATGACATTTGAGGTAAAATCATTGACAGTGCTCAGTGCAGTAGTTTGTTCTATAAAGAAAATTACTTCCATACTCTTTACTTTTCAGACATTACTGTGTTATCCTCTGTCCAGGGGATAACAAATACCTGAGCAGCATTTCATTAATTAAAAAACAAAGTGTGGAAAGATACCTGCCCCTTCACTGAAGAAAAAGCTAGAAAAGGCTTCAGGATGCTGTTTCAGCAATAAATTATCTACTGAATTTTAAAAATGGTCAGTCAATGAAGATAACTGCATATTTTCTGTGTTTTTATCTAATTCAAAATATGTAATACAGTTAGTGAGATTTATGAATGTTTAACATTGAATTTATGTCAGAAGTTTCTTCAGTACTAAAAACAAAACCTTGCAATATGGATGTTGCATAGAGTACAGATTGTGTGTAGAAAAAGAAAAAAGGCAAGGACATAATTCAAAGCTCTTGTAAATAATAACAGTGCACAGAAATGTGCTTATATGAGCAAATTAGAGTATATGATTTACAATATGCCATATGCATGTATTAGCAACCAGCTTTAACAGAGATATTTTTTCTTAGAATACTGGAAAACAGAAGTCTTTAGATTCTTGGAAAAATATTTCTTTCTAGTACCACCACACCATTAAAAAATGAGAGAAGGACATGCTATCTGATAGAATGCTATCTATCATTCTCGTTGTGTTTGTTTCATGTAAACATTTCTTGAGATTGGGTAGGTTTGTGCAACATGTCAAGCCATGGTGGTTGGTATGTTGTACCATCCAATCTCCTTCCTAGCATTTTAAAAAAATTATTTAAAGTTTTTATGTGCCATCCAATACCACAGTCTCTGGACAGCTTACAAAACAAAACAAAACAAAACAAACATCAACATACCAACAAACAACATACTGCATCAAACTGTTAATGATACAATCAAAGTTAAACCTAATTAAATATTAAAATGCCAAATATTTCACCTGATGCCAAAAAGAATAAAGCAGGCGAACCTCCCTGGGGAGCATGTTCCAAGGATGGGGTGCTACTGCCGAAAACACTTCACTATGGTACCAGGGCTGTTGGTCACTCTTGCCTAGCACCTAGCCATAGAGTGCCACTGACAGCTGTCAGAGGTAGCCCTGTGTGGCCTGTCTCCTGCCCTAAAGATCTTGGGTGCATAGGCAGGCAATCAGCTGGTCAACACTGAGAAAGGGGCAGTGCCGCCCACCTGATTCCTCTGCTGCCTCCTGCATCAACCTGATGGAAGCCCCTTGTGTTTGTGACTGGGAGCGGTGACAATTAGCTGGGCAGCAGTGCCCTATTGTGGACTGTGCCATTCAGCTGATTCTCCTGCGTGCCCCCCCCCCCACACACACACATGCACTGGGGGCAGACTCTCACATGCACAAGTGGATGGGGAAAGAATCAGCTGGACAGCAGTGCCCAGTTGGGGGCTGCACCACTCTGCTGAGCCCCCCAAAATCAGCATCACGGGTTTTGGGTTGAGGATGCCTCTCTGGCAAGTGGGAGTGAGAAAGGGGACAAGCGGGAGAATCAGCTGAGTGCTGCTGCTGCTGCTGTTAAGCAGTCATGGCTACCCAGCTGATTCTTGCCCCATCCACTTGTGCATGCAAGGGGCTTCCCTCAGTGATATGTGGGTGGGGCAGGGGAATCAGCTGAGCACTACCCAGTCGATTCTCACCTTCATGCTCATGCATGTGAGAAGCTTCTTTCTGGTGTTTCTGTGGGGCTCAGCAGGGCAAACAGTTGAATGGCACACTCCACAGCTCCCTACTGGGAACCACTGCCCAGCTGATTCTTACCTCCCCCACACACAAACACAAGGGGCTCCCATTGGGTCCATGCAGGAGGCATCAGAGGAATCTTGTGGTTCCCAGAAACCAAAGGGACCATGCTGAAATAAAACAGCAGAAATCAGAACAACAGACCAACCAGTACAAAAAACCCCCGCTGTGGTTTGTCATGCCATGCAAACCTACCCAATGACTTTTGATACCATCAGCAAATGCTGTATTTCTGAATAGGCTCTCTGGTTCATGATTTGGGGCTGTGTTGCGTCATGTTTCATTCTTACCTAAAGACGGTATGGTGAAAACAATGTTGCTAGATCTTGTGGCATCTATACTATTGCATTCCACAGAGACTTTGCCACATCTTCTATGTAAAATTACATTTAAAAAATACGTTGAGAAAGAACTGAATGTTTTGAGGGAAATTCAATCTAGTTGCAGTGTTTCTTTAGCTGTGTTCAGATTTGCTTTTCAATGTAATAGAAAAGATAATTGCAAGAAGAATCTAATACTAAACATACCAATCAGTTCCTTTTGTGTTGTGTGCAAGAATTGGATACTGGTGGAGAAATTTGGTGGCTCAGCAGTGTCTTTTTCTTCCCATGTTGCAATCTCACAATACTATCTCTATGCTTAGAAAGATAATCTGGTTGTATAAATGACAAACTTTATTTATCTGAATAGATTCACAGCTCCTGATTTTTGTAGAATTTCCTCTTTTGGTGGTTTAGGATGAGAATTGTGCTAGGCTGCAATTCTAGACTATGAATCACTATCTTATTTGTGGTAAACCTATTATTTGGGGGGTGGGGTAGTGCAACAATGTTGACTGACATATTAATAGATAGTATTGTTGGTTGTCCACTAAGGAATGATTCATGTTGAAATGTTCTTACTTTGTAAACAGATTATAAATAAGCACAGTCTAAAAGAGTGCATGCTAAATGAGAGTTTATTGCAGATTCCACTTCTGCAAGTCTAGAAGTAGTGGCTTGTCTCTTGGTTTAAGCAAACATTGAAATGCCACTCTGCAAAGACTTGAAAGCCATTTGTACATTTGGAAAACAAGGTTTTAAAGTATTTATGTACTGATGGAGTCTTTTATTTCTTCCTCTAGCCTGAAATAAGGCAATGTTTGGGGCTACATGACATTGAACAGTGGAGAAGAACTAGAGCAGCATAAGTTTCAGTTTAGCTTAAATTCACTGGAAGGCCTTCAACTAGTCATTCCTCTTAGTCTCAGTCCACCAACCATTGGAAATAATATGGTGGTAAGGATTACAGCAAGACACTGTGCTAAACAGCTTTCAGCTCAAGGGCTGACTTCATAATTAGAGAAGCTTTTGGGAGTGCATTCCAGCAGTGGTCAGGGGCAAAGACAAGAAATGGGCAAAATACCAAAATTCACACATAAGGGTTAAGGCTTTTAATGACAGTAACTAAGCTTTAGGAAGGGCATTTTAGCATTTCAGAGTGGTGGAAAACACACACACAAATACATGCTTAGAAAATACCTAATGATCAGGTGACATTGGTAACCCTTGAGATATGGGAAAGGGGCAAGCAATCTGGAGAATACCAGGGGACCCAGCTTGATCCCCAGATCTGAGGTTCAATTTCCCTGGAGTTTAGAGATGATTGGATACATGCTAAATATTTTCCCATTAAAATGGCTTTCCTGTCTCCCTTTTCATTTGCTTCCCCATTAATGTCTGTTCCTAAGGTTGGATATGCAGGTGAATGGTGTGAAAAATGGTGCAGTATGGGACTGGCAGAAATCGTCCTTCCCTTAGTGCAATGAAGAAGTAACTCAGAATCAAAATGGGGGCACACCAAGCACATAGAAAGTGTTATAAGAATTACAAGGGCCTGATCCAATCCATGACACCCCACAGGAGTAGGAAGTATTTCCAATGGCTCAATGGAATACCAACCCCTTCTGTGGGACATTTGATGAAATGGGCTGAGCACTTCCCATATCCTCTCGGTACATCTTTCATATCCTCTTCCAGTCCTCCCACTCCAAGGTCCAGAGCACAAATGGCTTATGTTGAAGTGGGAATAAAAACTGCAATGCCACCCTGCATTTCCTTCTCTGTCTAGTGGCCCCTGTGCAGTCTGCATGTACAGGTGAGGACATGCCCACAGTGGACACCCACAGCCCCTAAGCCAGTGGCTTCTTTTCAAGATGCAAGGCAACCTCTACGTGCATCTTCTTTCAGCCAGACAAATAAAAAGGCCTTCACAGATCTTTATGTTAGATGCTCCCAAGTCCACTGGGCAGTCTGTTTATCACTATTGGAATCCAATAGTAGTCACATAGCTACAATTGCAAGGATCATCACAGTGGTTTTATGATCGCTCAATTACACAACTTTGATCCTACCCCTGCAACCATGTGTGTGTGTGTGTGCATGCCCACAGCTGGAGTCATGCAGACTAACCCTAGAGCAGGAGTGTTGAACGGATTTCACCCTAGAGAGGAATTCCATGTTGGAGAAGCCCTTGAGGGCTGTATGCAGGGGCCAATGAGGCAAAAAGCAAAAGGGGTAGGACCAAGATGCCAGAACTACCGGCATATACTTAGCTTAAAGCTTTTGCTGCTGGTATCCAAACCTTCAGAGATAGAGTAGCCCTGCTGGAAGAAGAGATACAACTCCCTGAGACAAACAGCCCAGGCCTTGAAGGAGATGGCCACAGGTCATTCCCACATTGAGAAGAAGGGCTCCCAATCTGTGATGGAAACTATGTAGCCACAAGCCCACCAAGAGTGCTAGTTTCTCAAGGTGAAAGGGTAAGAAGAGGTTGTTGTTTTTGTTGTTGTTAGCCACAAAATCGTGTCTGACCCATTGCGACTCCATGGACAACATTCCTCCAGGCCTTCCTGTCCTCCACCATCCCCTGGAGTCCACTTATGCTCACGCCGACTGCTTCAGTGACTCCATCTAGCCAGCTCATTCTCTGCCGTCCCCTCCTTCTTTTGCCCTCAATTGTTCCCAGCATTAGGCTCTTCTCCAGTGAGTCCTTCCTTCTCATTAGGTGGCCAAAGTATTTGAGTTTCATCTTCAGGATCTGGCCTTCTAAAGAGCAGTCAGGGTTGATCTCCTCTAGGACTGACTGGTTTGATTGCCTTGTGGTCCAAGGGACTCGCAGGAGTCTTCTCCAGCACCACAATTCAAAGGCCTCAATCCTTCGGCACTCAGCCTTCCTTATGGTCCAACTTTCACAGCCATACATTGCAACTGGGAAAACCATAGCCTTGACTATACACACTTTTGTTCAGAGGGTTGATGTTTCTGCTTTTTAGTAGAGGTATCCATTTGCAAAAGAAGGCTCATTAGTGAAGGACTCCTTGTAAGTGGCACTACTCATGAGGAGGGCTTCTTCCAGAAGTCTGATGTGCTGCAGCTGAGCCCTGGGTGATGCTTTGAAAGCTGCAACTTATCAGTCTGGGACCTCCTGCTTGCCAGGATAACACCTTTATTTCCATTACCTTGAAACCTTGTTTCTATATGGACTGCTCTCTAGATGCCTGAAAGAACCCTGCATTTGGTCTGCTCTTTTTCTGGACTGCTAATATTACTGTGGTAATCTTTTCCTCACTTACTGAATTTGGTACATGGGTTAGTTCTCCCAGGCCTAAACCCAAGCAAGCTGCACCATGGCAGGAAATGTCTGTCTCTAAACAGAGACAGAGTCCTGGCTCTTTATTAAGCAAGCACAGGCATGCATTTGGAATAGAGTAGTCAATTTAGCTAGCAAATGGTCAAGCAGTTTCAGCAGACACATGGGAACATGCCCACATGCAGAGAGAGAGAGAGAGAGAGAGAGAGAGGGAGGGAGGGAGAGAGATGTTTGCAGATCATAACAAGAACGGGAGCCAGGTAAACAATGCACAGAAAACTGTGTTTGTATTTGCCAATATAGACCAATAGTGCCATCTAGGGTGGCTGTAATTCAGGACCCCTGATGAGAATGAATACCTTCGGGTTTAGGCTCATCCACTTTCCCTGTGTAATCTTTTTTCACAGCAGGCATCTGGTCCAAGCTGATTGTCCGTTATGACGGTGGATCCCATATTGGTAAGTATTTAGAATTGGTTAGACAAGCTACTACATCACAGAGGAAATTTATTCTGTAATTGGTCCAGGAAAGGGATGTATGAAAAAAAGTTATTTTTTCTTCCCCACCGCCACCCCACCAGAATTTATCCAGTTCACACTTCCTAAATAACATCTATATCCAAATCCTACCTGCAATCAAAATGTGTGTATTTCCAGTTTACAGTACATTTTGCAGAATGTTCACACAAAACATGTTTTGAAAAATGTATGAAAAACGTGTAACTTTGCAAAATGCACACAAACACACTTATCAGTGGGAAATATGTAGATTTTGGAAATCTGTATACTTGGGAAAATGCACATAATGTGTGTGAATGTTGCCATGAAAAGGAAAAACACATTGCAATTCCACTGGTTTCATATATTCATCTTTCTTTGGGCTACAATGATAGTGTTGTCCTTGATTCTTTTTCTGGAACAGCATGCTATGAAATGCAAGGTGCTACTTCAAACAGGAAATTGGCTTGAAGACATTCTAGCAGATGAAACCCAGTTTCTCTGTGTCTCTGTTAATCTCTCTCTCCATGAATATTTAAACCCTTTGGACTTGATCTTGTATTGCAAGCAATATTCTGCATCTTTTGGAGGAATGATCAGTCTTCTGTTATGATTTGCTGAGCTGTATACAACACCTTGATTCCTTATATTTTAACATTTTCAGTTTTGGATATATTTCACCATTATCACTTTTTAAAAATCTTGTCAGAAGAAGCCCAGTTCCTTAAGGGTATCCTTAATTGTGAGTAAGGCCAAGGATTAAGACTTGTAATGGAACATCTAGATCTTTGGAGGAAGTCATCAATAATATTCAGAATAGAGTATTATCTTTGTGGTTTTGTCTATATTATTGATTTATCATTGTTACTGCTCCTTTATTAATTCAATATATGCTGTTGCTTAGCATATGATGGATTTGCATGTGAGCAGAAAGAGATTGTGGAAAAGTACCTGGATGGTACTTTCAAGGTTTCCTAGATTGGGGGCAGCGGGGGGCACTCCAGAAGTGAAAACAATGGTGGGAAAATAACCTCTAGACCAAGAATGGGGCAACATACAGCTGATGGGTCTGAAGAACATCTCCCTCCCCTTGGGGTGGGCCCAATGCTCCCTGCCATTGAATTGTCAACATTTGCAACAACAGCAACAAGAACAAAAGTGAGGATGGGTTGCTGCTGAATTTTAGCACCAGCTACTTTAGAGGAGTAAAATGGTGAAATTTAGCTTGAATACAATTGAAATTCAGTGGAATAATACCAGAAATGCAGCCCATAGTGGGAAGGATTTAGATGGGTCAAAAAATGGCTCATGGAGCCACTGAGGTTGTTCACCCTGCCCTGGATTCTCAATCCAGCCCTAAGGTCTGCCTCAAGAATTATATAAGGGTGTACCAAAGCCTTTTCTTCTGTAAGTTATTCTCTCTGTTGGTTGTGGACAAAATGTTTTGTTCTGTCTTTACATTTGTGGACAGGCTGCTTCTACAGTGGAAGGGGCATTCTACAGCCGAGCAACCATTAATTATAGATTCTTTTCATGCAGGGCAAGAAGTGGGAACTGCTTCCTGTTCTTTTGAGCTGACAGAAATATCCCCTGCCATTGTGGTCAAGACTGTCAGAGTTTATGCTCTGTCGGAGTTTATGCATTAAGAGAATAAGGCATTAGGAGCAGACAGATCTCGGCTGCTTGTAAAACATCCTGGTTTGGTCATCACTGATCACCCTAAAAAGCACCTACCAGCAAGACAGTCATGCTTGTGAAGTTTTGTGAGGAAGGTCTGCAGAAGGAGAACAGGTTCCCTGGCACTGTTTTACCAGGAGGTCTTCTCCTCCTCTAGAAGTCCAGCACTTATACTGCTCCCAGTGGCTCCTCTGCTTTAGCTTTAGAACTGCTTCTTCAGAAATACAGGTTGTGTCCAAAAAGTAATGAGAATAATATTTTTTTAAATTCTTTTATTGGCAAATTTTATAATTGAACATTGTCTCCAAAGTATGCACCTTGTGAGTGTACACAATGTTCCCAGCAATTGTTCCATCCTTCATATCATTCCTGGAAGGCTTCAAGTAGAATGGCTCTTTGGACGTTATCCACACTACCAAAATGGTGTCCTTTCAAACCATTCTTCATCTTTGGGAAGATGAAAAAGTTGCAAGGAGCCAAGTGAGGCCTGTAGGTGGGTGGGGAAGCAATGTGATGAATTTTTCAGCCCAAACTGACAGCCAAAGCACTGTGACTCAGTGCATTGTCATGATGAAGGATCCAAGTTTTGCTGATCTCAACTTGTGTCATCAGTACACTTGTGCAGATGATAGCACAGATTCTCCATAACCTTTCCTCACCATTTCCAAAGTTTCTGATGCACTTTTACCCAGTTTCACACAATTTTTTGTGTACTGCTGTTCCAAAATCACTTGCAGTTTTCTCAACACGAGGCACTTGAACAGGGTGTCACAAAAAAGAATGCCTTGACTCTGATGGGGCAGGAATGCAACAGATCAGTGTTCTAATGTATACCTGGCACCCCACCCCAAGTGACCTTGGCCAGCTTCTCCCTTCACAGAGCCCTTCTCAAGCATAGGAACTTCATTCTCATGACTTTCTGGACATATATATCGTTTGTCACTAAGTTCTGCCCGTATAGTATCACTTGAAGATAGTTATTTCCATTGTACATACTTGAATATGACTTTGCTAAGTAGCAGGTTTGTTCAAACCCACCATCAACCCCAACTAAACTGGAATTGCACCTGGTCTCCTGCCAAGTCTCTTATGTTGAGCACAGTTCCCTGCCAGTTAATTTGCTAAACTTATCTCAACAACTAGCTTAACTAGATTGAAGTGTTAACAATCATGAGAAGTGCATAACAAGTTCCGTGAGGAGAAAAACGTAGAAACAAATTATATGCCAAATTATATGATAGGCAGGGCTGAGAGTTGAGGAACACATGTACCGGTTTTATATCAGACCATGCTCTGCAGGAAATAATTACTTTCCTATAGCTGCAATTTATGCATAATACAAGGATGTCGAAAGGAAGGAGGAACATTTTGTAACATATACTCTGTAAATGTGTATTTCAAATCCAGTTCAGGTAAAATACTAGTAGAAGAAACATGGATTACTTATGGGAGGCTGATCACACTGACAACCCTGTCCTTACAAGAGTTGTCAGATGCGTTGCACAAAGAGGCATGGTTGCCGAGTGGTGATTGTACAATCTGACTTTACCTTTAATGTTCATTGTGTAGTGGGAAATTGTGAAGCTCTTGAATTTACTGTGGGATCTTTCTGATCATTTTATCCCCTCACTTTCTGTGAGAAAATATTAAAGTTCCCATTGCTATGGAAAGGTGGAAGGAACATAAAGAGACACTGCAAGGTCTGAGCTGAAGAGAGCGGGACTGGCACACCTGCAGCCAAATGGAACAGGCCAGCATTAGGTCCCCACCTTCTACCACTTTAAGCTTTCATGTGTTCCAGTGAATGCCTGAACAGGATTCTTGTTGAAGAAAAATGTAGCATTAGTTTTTTGGGGCTACAGAGTCCAGGCCTCTCTCACTACGCACAGAGAAAGGGAGACTAATAGTAGGACTTAGGCATTTAAGAGTGAGGGGTCCTATATCCTATATCCATGAAGTTCCTGCAGCAATGGAAACCTGGAGATTTCTGACAGTATAATAGCAAAATCAGTAGCTAAAAGTGCATATGATTCTCCTGCATGTTGAAGCATTGTACGTTTACTTTCCATTATCTGTATTCTTTCCTCTTCTGTCTCTTTAATGATAAAATTTATCTTGGTGCTTGAACTGGGCGGTGAAGTTCCTCAGCAGCAGCACCAGAATAAAGCACACAAGGCACAGGGTCACAGTCTTCCACACTGCTGTGGAATCTAATTTACCTGGTTTGAATTATAATTATTTCTACATTTTCATCTTGACTTGTAAAATAGCATGTGTATAATTGGTGTCCTCTCTTTTTTTTTTACTTACTTGGGGAGGCATGTCCTCTTTTTTGGTGATTCCCACATGGCTGCTGTCTTTCAGGCAGGCACAAGAATGAACAGGCCAGGTGATCACCGGAATAGGTTATCTGTGGTCAAAGGAGCCCGTCCCCAAAGACTCGCTTCTCCTTTTACCTCCACTCTCACCAAGGTCTCCATAACTTCTGTCATGAAGGTTCTCACACAAAGCTGAATCCTGTATTGTCCAGTTTCTAAACAGCACAGTGTCCCTTTAGGTATAGGAGGGCCGACACTACCACACAAACACCCACATTAGCATCTGAGTGGCTGAGCACAGCAACAATGCCACATAATGCAGGAAGCAGGACTAGTGTTGTCCTACAAGTGCTCCCATTGTGGAGTAATCACTGTTATTCTCACGGTAAACAGGAAACCAATATGTTAACAGATAGCACTAACTTGGAAGTCCCTTCTCTTGTATAGTTCCTCCTCTATGCTATGAAATGCCGCATTATTTCAATATAGAACAATTTTCTTCTTATTGTACTTGATTGATTGATAAAAAGAACAGCAAGGCTTTAAATGAAATGATGAATAGGAAGAAATGCATCCCTCGTTTGGTTTTGTAGATTCTTGGTGTTTCTTCTGCTGAATTTCTTTTCTTCCTGTGAAGTGCTGTATGAAAATAGTATTTCCATTCTAACTGCCTTAGCATTGCACTGAAGATGTAAATAGAAGCATCCTCTTGTGCAACGGCAAGACCAAAAGTCATGGGAGTTAGCTCAATGGCTGTAGACCTGTAGGTGTTCAGGGGTCAGGAGGGCTTCCTTAGGACACTACAACAAACTGCTGTTGGGGAGGCCCTAGCTACACTATTTCACCCTTTTCCCTTCAGCTTGGTTGGACCCCTCTCTGCCTGAATGCATAAAATCAGAAAGAGCCTGGGGTCCAGGGAGGCCATTCACCCTTTCTCAGTCATCCTAGCATTCAAAGACTTCCCCTCTGATCTCTGGGAACTCAACACCAAGACCTGAACAGGGAGTGTAAGCATGTTACTGCAGCAAGGAACTCTGGCAGGCATTCCTAGGTGCATGGACACTTCCAAACATGGTCAACCTCCACAGACTGGGAGATTGTGGTGCAGAGCTTGCATTGGTATCCCCGCTCCCTTGTGTTCAAGAAAACACCTAAAAAGCTTCCATGATTCCCTCACTTAGCTTATGGAACTCAAAGTTAATCTGATTTCTGGAAGGGAAAATATTTCTATAACCAGGCAAGAATATATGGATAAATGACACTGTTGCTGTTGTTGTTGCATTGTATTCATATCTCATCTCTTTCCTGTTGTGAGGAACCCAAGGCAGTTTGCATAGCTCCATTTCATCCTCACAACAACCCTCTGAGGTAGATCAGGCTGAGAGTAAAAGATTGGTCCAAAGTCACCCAGTGAGTTCATGGCCAGAGGTGGAAAGTAGAACACAGATCTTCCAAGCCCCTGGTGAAGCACCGTGATCACCACACCACACCACTAGATCCTTACACCTGTTGAAAACCATTCTGCTGTGGGTGCCAGCAGCGAATTTTGTTAACACCATTCTGTATCCTTCTTCCGTGTCATGAGTCTCATCACATGTCAAAGAGGGACATCACCAGGCAGTGCTCACGCAGGGCTTAATTCCTGGAGAGAGCTGGGCACACTCACCAGGAACCTGGGCTTGCAATGGCAACCAAGTCTGAATTCAGAGAATCTGATAGATCTCCATCCCCAAAATAGATTCCTCACACCTCGCTATCCCAGAGGATCTTTTGTCAAGGGTGCTTGGAAGAGCTGGATACATTCAGGTGGAAATCCTAACATGTTTACTAAGGGCCTGGGATGGACAAATCTGTCCATTTCGGTTTCACTCTAATTTTCCCAACCTTACATTAATTTTGTTCTGTTTCTGGAATAGTTTCCATTTTCAAAAAGTCTGTGTGACAATTTTGTGTATTTCAGGGTACTTTTCACTTAATATATGTGTTCTTGAACATAATTTTACCTAACAAATGGATTTCAAGCACGCAGTTTTCCCTGAAGCAACACGATATTGTACACTGAGCTGCTTTCAACTTCTTAAACACAGCAATAAAATATAGCCAGTCTTGCACAGCCATGAATTGCAGAGAATGTATTTTTACTCCATTTGTAGAACTTCTTGTATGCTGACCCTGGATCTAACAGAAAATATTCCAGGACCCATAAATACTAACGTTTTGAAAATAATAGCAACCATTAAATCAAATTCCATGTCACTATTCCACAATTGGAATAATATCTACAGAAATACCTGAAATTCTCCCATCATTTCTGAGCAACAAGACAACAATGACATTTCCCTAAGATACCACTACTTGGAGCAGAGTATGTTATGGGCTATGATTTGTGAAAAATAAATGATGCTTGATAAATTAGACATTTTCCCGATATAAGAAGCCAGAAGCTCAAATGTGGAACTAAGTGCCAATTTTTCTAGTTCTCATATTTGCTTCACACACACACACACACACACACACACACACACACGATGGTATAGAGTGTACAAAAAAAAAAGAAGTTCAATAATATTTGTTGAGTAAGGTAATTTAAGAAGGAAAGAAAGAAAGGCATTGATTGCAAAGCAGATGCTAATAGGCAGCTTTTAAACAAATTCAATAATAAATAAGTAAAACTTAAGGATGCTGGAAAATCCTTACCAGACTTTACCAAATCCTTTAAAAGACTTACAGTCTTTTAAAAAACTTTTTCAGATGAGTAGTGGAAACGTGCATCAAGGCAAATGCACACTTGTGTAACTGTGCATTATTGCTAATCCTATTTGTGAACAGGATTAAAATTCTCTTAAAGTAAAGGTAAAGGTTTCACCTTGATGTTACGTCCAGTCATGCCTGACTCTAGGGGGCGGTGCTCATCTCTGTTTCCTAGCTGAGGGAGCCAGCATTTGTCCGCAGACAGCCTCCGTGGTCATGTGGCTGGCATGACTAAACACCGAAGTGCACGGAACGCTGTTACCTGCCCACTGAAGTGGTACCAATTTATCTACTTGCATTTGCATGCTTTCGAACTGCAAGGTTGGCAGGAGCTGGGATGGAGCAACGGGAACTCACTCCATTGTGCAGATTCGAACCGGCGACCTTTCGATCAACCAGCCCAGCAGCACAGCGGTTTAAACCACTGTGCCACCTGCAGTCCCTAAAATTCTCTTACATAACCTCAAATTCCATCAATGAGCAGACAATGGAATGCATGCATGCATGTGTGGTCATGAGCACCAGGTCGCTTAATTTTTATGCAGTCCTAGGGAGTCAAGTCCCACTTCACACATTCAAAACTACAAACTGTAGACATGTAGGCTCCATGCTCACCAAAGTGTTCAAAGCACTCAGATCAAGAGAGGACTCTGGTGATGCAACCTCAATAACTTTCATGCACATTGATTTCTACCTGTATTCAGAATGGCTTTATTAAAGTGATTCCCCCTAACACATGCACATGCATGCATGCATGCACAAGCACACCCACTTTCACAGGTCCTTTCAGCCCTTCATTTGTCCTAATCCCTATGGGGAATCCTTTTGAGGAAGCTCCCCCAACCCTAAGGAAGGAAGGAAAGAAGGGTATGTGTCAGCCTGCTTTTTATTTTAAAAGAGGTAAAGCACTGCTGAAAAGATCTTGCTCTTGGGTGATATGGCGATTTTCTACCATTACCCTAAAAGGTCAAAACACCTGGATGCATTTCTAACCTGGACAGAGCTAATGTGCATTACTTAAGCTTTCTAAGGCATGAACCACAGGTTGTGCATGCACACTGTTCTGACAAGGTCACTTGCATGGCTCCTGTGAGCTTGGCAGGTGTGTGGCTTAATTCACTACATTTGCCATGTATCACATATAAAGGCAAAGTAGCTCGGATAGCAATTTTTTAGAGCTCTATTTCTTGACTGACATTTTCTGGCACATTCCTTGGAGGCATTCTTGGCTGCAAGAGAAATGTGCACAGCATGTGCTGTCTTTACAGTGAGATAGCAGTGGATAATTAGAAAGGGTAGAAATAGTACATATTTCAATTATAGGCAGAAGATGGAAGGAAATAATTAGATACACTAAGTTAGAGCCTTTTCTTTTATTAATCAATGAGCTACATGTCACCTATGATACTAGAATTTACTAGAATGTACAGAATCTTATTTTGTATTTGTGTGCATACGTGTGTGCCACAACTTATCTTTAGCTAGTCTACTGTTTTAATGTACTCCTTGATTGTTTCCATCAGCTCTTTAAAAACAAATCCAGCTGTTAGCAATATTCCCTAATTTCTTCTGACTGAATGGAATGGAAGAGTTTGTAGTTTGGTCTTTAAGTAACATGGGAGATTAAGCCTTTTCATGGTAATATACTTTTGAGTTAATACATGTTCGTGTTTCTATATGTGTTATTATACTTTTAGTTCCTTTCCTACTGCTAGATTTTATTCTGAAGATTTTTATATTTCTTTTAAAGGCTTTAGATTGTGTTTCATCATGTTGAACTTTGAGGTTTTGATTTTTATGAATACTGGGTGGTATATAAATACATAAAATACAATTTCATTGCATAATATCTCCAAATGCAGCCACTTACAACTTCCTTTCTGGAAATGAACACAAACCTGGGGCATAAAATATCCCAATAACCATTGTCACAATGGTATCTTTATTCCCAAAACACAAGCAATGCACTGGCGGTGCAAATCTGTCCCAGATGTTTTTCCAAGAAAACCTGGCCTAGGAGAGCAGGCCTAAGTAATTTCATTGTTGATAGGTTAGTGCAAGACCATGGATTTCCTCAGGGGAACATTGATCTCATCAAAAATAGATTTCTTCTGGGGCTAGAAAAACATCCCACACAACCAAACCCTTAGCTTTTTTTAATAAAAGTCTTGTCATGATGCATCCTCCCACAACCAGGGGTCTGTAATGCTTTCTTTTTCCATTTTCTATTTCTTGCTAAGTTTCTCTTCCAGCAGCAGAACATCATTCATCATTTTAATTTGAGTTCATTTGCCCCTCTGACAAGGGCAAGTTTTGCCCAGCCAAAACTGGAATCGGAAGAAGTCACTGAAAAGTCCCCTTAGGTTCTTATTTTTTGAAGGGCAGGTTTGGTCATAGATATTCAGTTCACATGACTGACTGGCATCTATTCCCTAGTCTCACCAAAGGCAGATTTGAACTGCTAATGCGCCACAAGCACTGCTTCTTGATAATTAATTTTGCACAGCATTTCTATTCTCAACATTGGGACCACTGAAGTGAAAATTATTTGTTGTTAATTTTAGATTATTTACATTCTTCCCAGAGAGAATGATTGTAGGTATGCACTTAGTCATACAGTGTTTCTCTAAGAAATGTCTCCATGAAAATTGGATAGATTCATAAGCACAGTTAATAGTATTACAGGTTAAGCCTTTAGGTTGGTGTTGAATTTTTGGCGGACTTGCCAAGATTCTCTGATTTTCTAACAAGGATTGACATGAATGTAAAATCATCACTGAAATGCTGAATAGCAGTTTTAGTGCAAAAGTAGAGTGTTTACTAGAAGCACCCTAGTCAAAAACACTCTTCTACTAATAACTACAATATTTAAAGAGAGAATATGTTCAAAAAATATGCACCTGAGCTTGACTGGATGACAAATGAACAAGCCCCTGTATCCTAGTTAGCATTTAATACCATGTTGTAAATCTATATAAATCAAACATCGAGACATGAAAAGACAGTTCACCATTTATAAAGCCAGCAGCTAAAGGCAGAATAGCCTTCCACATAGAGATTTAAAAATGATACCTGAACAGTTAGTGACAGCTAAAATGAAACTGGTATGACTGCTGACATTTTAACTCTTTCTGTATAGTAACAAAAAGTTTATTCCATGCCTTTCTCATCAAGGAGGATTATTTCTCAAGAATCAGAGAAAAACACAGGTAGTGCAATCCTGTGCATGTCTATTTAGAAGTCTCACTTTATTAAATGGGGACTTACTAGCCAGTAACTCCTCAGCTAATATGCATAAGATAGCATACTGACAACACAGAAAATATTTGCAAGGAAGCATATGAAGCCTTGTCTGGATCAAGATGACTGTACATCAAGATGGGATTGGGACCACTATGCATGCCATCCATTTACTGTCCTCCTGGTATTACTCGCCTACAGAAGGGTTTTAAAAAGGAAAAAAAACCTTGTATTTGTGCTTTCCAAGCTTCTCCTCCCCTCTCCGCTGAGCTTTCTGCAGAACTCATGCCTGAAGGTATGAAGTGTAAAGGGAAGAAGACAAAGCCATTTTTCTCTTTCAGATAGCTAAATGTCCCTGGGTTGCCTGCCATTGCACATGAAGCTATCAATATTATACAGCTCCTGAAGTAAAGTAATTGGGCAGAGTCAAAGGTTGACTTATATGGATGCTGTGAGTGGGAATGCTGTGGACCTTGTTTGGCCACATTTTCAAGGAGACTCACCCAATTAGTCCTTCCAGGTCTAATGCATGAATTGGAGCACAGTTATCCTCTCTGAATTTTGCAGTGCAGTTCTTCATTCGAAACATGTGCCCAAATCTAAACAACAATGCATATAATACTAAAATGCATACAAAGGTGTGTATTTTAGGATGAAAAACTTATTATGTGAAAATGTCTACAAAAATAATGTAAATTTGTATGTAGTATCTAAAATAACAATTGCAGATTGATGAAGGTACATGACAGAACAGACTTCTCAATGAGCACATAAAAAACTGGCATGGACCAGAAATAGACTATCTAGCCATTCCTACACACTATTGGTATGCCGCAACAGACCATAGTATTACTCAGATTAACAGGAAACTGCAGAATTGCTGAGATTAAAATTACAGGGATTGGGTAGCAAAAAGCTTTGCCATAAACCATGCCACCATGTTTGCCAGGCTACACTCTTTAATCTCTAGATCCTTGGCCATGAAAGTCCTGTTGCTGTTGTGACTTTAATGTGAATTATACGTTAGTTCCTTCTTAAGTGTCTTCTTTGTATTGGAAAGGATCCAACAGTTCTTGGCCAATTGCATGTTTGATTTCAATGGGAAAAAAATGTTCCTCACCCCCACCCCAGTGGAGAAAGGTGTGGAAATTTAGGGTGAAACTCACCTCTTTTCAAGTGCTATGTTCCTGATCTGGATTGGGGTTGCACAAGTTTCCACAAAAATAAAAAATAAGAGGCTGAACTATAGCCATGCAATTGAGTACACCATGTAGTCTGGTCTTAAATTGGGGATTATACTGAAGAAATATTTGCTTATACCAAAGAAAATGAAACAGCTGCTGCTTAGACAGATCTTAGGATATATACACGGTCTTGCATTTAAATTAAAAGCTTATAGGAATAAAAGAAGGGGCTGTTTGCATTTGCAGAGCATATTATCCAAGGAATTTGGTTGCTGCTGCTGCAAATATTTTAAAATGGATCGCGTTCCAAACTACAGACAACTGGATTTTTAAATTTTTATTTTGTTATGGTGAGATTTTAACAACATACAATGGGATTTTTATGAAATAGCTTCCATTACGCTGGCATGAAAATGTTACTGTGCAAGAACCAGTGCTTTTTCTGTCATAGAATGCACCAGAACAGAGTTCTAGCACCTTTTTTTGACAGATTTTCCAAGTTTTAAAAGTTACTTTTGAAAATTTGATGTTTGGTCCATGTGGATTTGAATCGTCCGGTCGAGCGTAGCAGGTTGGTGGCAAACTCATTAAAATGGTGCATGCGGGCTGCTTGTGCGTCGAATCCGATGCATGCGTACTTCACACTGGCTGTGATGGCGCTGCTCGGCTTGTGGCGCTGCTCGGCTTGTGATTGGTCATGTGGTCGCGCGCTGAGTGCTTACTGCGGGCAGCGACCATTATGTTTCGTTACACAACTGTCGTGTGTGGGTCAGTTGTGCTTGACTATGGGCGAAAGGTAAATAATTTCATGAATTCCAGCATCCTTTTTCTTACAAAAAAAGCACTGGCCAGAACAATTAATTTTCCTTAATGTAAGGTGTGTGGCTAGATGCATTAGTGCTACACATAAATAATTCTTATTGACTCCTGTCCATCAGCTAGTATCATCAATAGATAGTCATTGATTTTATTCAAATGCAGTCATATAGGAAGAAACAGTATTCAAGAAGTCCAGTAAGAAAAGTAGGATGGCAGAATGAAAGAGATTCTGGTTTTATATACAGGCACTTTCTGAGTGATGTACAACCAAATCACAAACAACCCATACTTATGAGCAAACTGCCACAAATCCTATTCATTGTTAAAATTCCTATGGAAAATTATCATTACCACAGAGAGAGAGGAAGTCAAAGGGGAGAGACGGAAGCCTCGAAAGCAAGACTTCCTGCTCTACCCATCCAGAGAAATTCCTCCAGCAGTTCCTTGCTGGCATTGGTGAGTTTGCGTGGTGGTGGGGGAGACTAGAAATATTTTGGTTTTTCCACTTTTACAGGGCCCTGCACCCCTTAGCCCCTTAAATGTGGAAGACTGGCTGTACATGATCCAACTTAAATACAAAATCGACTTAAAGATGAATTTCCATTTTCTCAGGAATGGAACTCGTTTGTAGCCTGGAGATTACCTGTATATCACAAACATGTAAAGAAACCTAAACCTAATTTTAAAAGGTGTAACATATTTAATTGCAATATTAATATGTGTTTTTATAAAAGTAGTCACAGAAATTGAGATAATAGTTTCAAACCAGTGTGTGTGTTTATCTTACTGTCTACACTACCATCAACAGATAAAAATCAGCAGGAAGAAAGTTATATAGATGCGGAAATCCACTTTTTCTATATCTAAACCTATATGTTCATGCCTTCTGAAGTTGGAATGTTACTTACATTCATCTTCCTTCAGGAGCTGAGTAACCATTAAGACTAAAATGAGTGATGTAAATGTTCTTTAAAGCAATTTGGTCATCCTTGGTACATTTATAGTTAATATATGCTGCTGGTATAATCTTCATTAGATACTAAAATAGATATTACTCTATAACTTGCATTTTGATTCTGCTGCATTTTCAAAAGAAGTCCTGGGTGTTGCCACTTAGCCAAGAGACCTGGGGTTGCAGCTGCTGGCACTGCCTCCGGCTATTTGGGGAATTGTGGGACCTAAATCACTGGAATCCATCCTTCTAACCTTTGCAGACTTCCCTCATACTCAGTCTGGTCTTACAAAGTGAGCCAAGCCAAAAGGAAGTCCGTGCAGTCACAGAACGAAGGTTGCACAACTGGTACCTTCCTCCGTGCCAGGTGCAGCAGCCAAAGGCTGGTGCAGGTGCTATGGAAGAGGGAGATTGCCTGCACAGTGGTCAGGCAGGGCTCCATCTCTGCTGAGCCCTAAACAAACAGCTACAGTAACACTACTGGCTTGTGTGCCACATGGTGCCCAACTCCTGGTGGGCACCAATAAACGCTGGGTACACTCACCAGGAGCTCAGATGCCTCAACAAGAGGTCAGGATTCTTTGTGTGAATGAGGCATTATGAGAAAGGAGGTCATAGTGAAGGACTAGCCAGTTAAGGCAGTGAAGTCCTAGTTTCTATTATTTACACTATCCACGGTGAGTCCTTTACATAATCACAATTCATACTGTATTTAATCTTCAGAGTTCTACAACCATTAGTATTTCTTCCTCATGTGAACTCTTGAACAGACTCATTGCTTTTGTTCAAGGGTGAAATGTGAAGAACTCATGGAAGTACAATGGAGACAGGAGAAGGAACAAGATGGCTGCATGTCCTGCAAGACCTGAAGAGCTGCCAGAGGACAGTCCTCTATTTGAACCTATCCTCTGTATGGTGGACTATTCAAGTCTGATTTAAAGCCAAATCTTTCTCACTATGATTAGAGGCATTGTATTTCTTTCTAAATTACAATAATTATGTCTAAAGTTGCGCCCACCCATATCCAATTGCATATCATGTAAAAACCTGTCCTCTTTTGTTCCTCTTTTTTTCTTCCAGAGACTGTAATGCTGACTTTCCCCTACTCTTAATAAACCTTGTCTTTTAAAAAATTGCTTATGCTTTGAATCCCTCCTGAAACATCCATGTTATTTTTCACAGCTCTGACCTTTCTTCTAGATAATTTTCACAAAGCCTTTAAAAAGGAGAGAGTAATGTTTCCTGGTCAATTCTTACATTCCAGGAAACAAGAAGGTTATCCTTGCAGTGGCTCTACCTTGCAGTTTGACACGTAATCACCTTGATTCTCTTCCCTTTTTTTCTTGTTATCATTATGCTTGGCATAACTTCAGATTGTAAGGTCTTGAGCCTTGTCTTTTACGTCATCGTCTAAAGTGCAGACAGTAAGTGATGAAAGTACAAACCAGAATAAAAAGTATTATATCTTAGCAATATTGCCTTTTCTTTTCACACAATTCATATTAGGCCTTGGTTTAAACAGTCTGCAAAAACCATGACAGTAGTAGCAACTAAAAATGAACTTAAGATGTTAAGATGCATGGACTTAGCCAGCCACCATAAGGAAAGCAGATTTGCATTGCTAAGATGTAACTGCCAGTGCCACCTCTGAAGATGCACACCTTAACATGGAGAGGGGCTTAACATTGAGTGTCAAAGAGTCCAAAAGCAATGCCACCAGAAGGTCTGGCTCCTCCTAGCAGGGTTTCCCAAGGCAGAATGGTCCAAACAACAACACAGGTAAGATGCACCCACCCTCTTAAAGAGTCCTGGACCCAATGTTCTTCAACCTTTTATTAATGATTTGAATGGAAACGTGCAGAGAATGACTATCAGATTTGCAGATGACACAAAACTGGGTGGGGTAGCTAATAGTCTAGAAGTCAGAAACAAGATTCAAGGTGATCTTGATAGGCTGGAGTAGTGGGCTGAAAACCACAAGATGGAATTCAGTAGGTACAAATGCCAGGTTCTGCAACTAAGAAAAGGAACCAAATGCATTGTTACAAAATGGGGAATACTTGGCTCAATGATACTGCAAGTAAGAAAGATCCTGGAATTGTTGTACATCACAGACTTTATGAGAGTCAAGAGTATGATATGGCTACATAAAGAGCCATGCTATTTTAGGCAGTATTAATAGAAGTATCACTTCCAAATCATGTGCAATACTAGCTCCCCTATACTCAGCACTGGTTAGGCCTCATCTGGAGTATTGTGTCCACTTCTGGACATCTCAGTTTAAGAAATATGCAGTCAAGCTGGAAAGGAGATGATCCAGGGACTGGAAACAGAACCCTGTGAGGAGAGATTGAAATGACTGGGCATGTTTAGCCTTGGGAAGGGAAGACTGAGGGGATATGATAGCACACTACAAGTACTTGAAAGCTTGTCACAGAAATGAAGGCCAAGAATCCTTCTTTTTCATCCTAGTGTGCAGGACACTGAATAATGGACTCAAGTTACAGGAAGCCAGGTTCTAGCTGAACATCAGGAAGATCTTCTGGATTGTTAAAGCAATATAACAATGGAACCAATTACCTAGGGAGGCTGTGGACTCTTCCACACTAGAGGCACTCAAGATGCAACTGGACAGACATCTGAGTGGGGTGGTGTAACTTGGAGTCCTGCACTGAAGAAGAGGTTGGACTTGATGGCCCTCTGCCCCCTTGCAACTCAACTGTTCTATGATTCCATGATGATTCTATGATGAAGAAAACAAAAATCATAACTACAAATGAAATACATAGCTTTAACACTGGCAATTGAAATTGTGGAAGAGTTTGCCTTCTCTAATGAGTATTGTCTTCTCCTGATGTACCCAAAGTATGACAGCGTCCATTTCATCATTTTTGCTTCCAGGCAAAGTTCTGACTTGACCTAGGACCCACTTGTCTGTTTTCCTGTCAGTCCATGATATTGACAAAGCTCTTCTCCAGAATCATGATTCAAATGCATCAATTTACTCCTGTCAGCTTTTGTCTCTGTCCAATTTTCACACCAGTGCATTGTGATTGGGAATACAATCATATGGATGATCCTGGTCTTCAACTTCAGTAAGACATCCTTATATTTGATTATCTTTTCAAGTTCTTTCATTACTGTCCTTCCAAATCTCATCTTTTTTGAATGTCTTGGTCAGAGTCTCCATTTGAACCGAGTCAAAGGCAGAAAAAGAAGACCAATTATGAAATGAATTGATTCCATAAAGGAAGCCGCAGGCTTGAGTAGGCAGCAACTAAGCAGGGCTATGAAGGACATGAAATTTTGGATGGCATTCACTCATAGGGTCACCATAAGTTGGAAATAACTTGACAGTATGTAAAAACAAAAACTGCCACTAAATGCTGAGGTTCTGTTTGGCCATAACGGTTAATAGTTACAGTTGTTGGCAGGTCTTTCTAACCAGGCCTCATTTATTCGGTGTATTCCTCAGTGTCTCTTGTTCAGAACTACCTGTTTTGTACAGAAGAGAATTGAGTGTGGGAAGGGGAGCAGATACTACTTGCCCTCCCTTGCCAGTTTGGATTCAGAAAATAAAAAGGTGGCAGATGGAGTCTAAAACAAAATCCTACACAAGGTAAGCAGCACCAAGGGACTAACCTTCACCTTGCCATGACAGATGCCAGCCATGGAAGGCCATCCCTAGTGCTTAGTCATAATGCCACTACTACGAAGGATCAGATGTAGCCATTACATTGTCTGACACACCACATTTTTCATGCCTGTCCTCCTTATACATACTGTAAATTGATTAGGAATGATTTCAGTGGAAGATCAGTACAAACTGAAAGGATCTTCTTTGTTATTAGGATAGAAAGATGTGGCAAGAATCAGAGCACATATGACTTTTGAGGGCTGCTTGGCAGTCAGCCCATTGCTAAATGGTGCCAGTTGTCTTCTTGAACTACACATAAGAAAAATGTCAAAAAGACCACATGTTTGCTTGAGGGGGTATATAACTTGATTCAAAGCCATACAAAGAGACCTTGGCTGAACTAATTTAAGTCACAAATAAATAAAATAGAACCTAGTCATTTTCCAGATGGGGCCCACATAAACCCAGGTGGTGATCCATCACTTCTGAGAGCTTTGCTTGGAATAGTTTTCCCAACAATCACACAATAACACATTTAAAGAGGAAAAAATGTGTTGGCCAGAAGAAAACTGCCAAAATCCATATTAGGATAAAACACAAAATGCTGTGGAAGATTTTGTGTTCTCCAGAATTCTTCTATGAGTTGGGCAATAAGGGAAATGGGGGAGAATTAGCTAAAACTGAAGTCATGCAATATGCATTTAATCACAGTCTTAAAATAAAATGGGTTGGCAAACATTCAAATTATGCTTTCTGAGGTAGTCTGATGGTTTCAGGTTGCAGTAAGAAGTGTTCCAGTGACTGCTGGGGTGAAGACTTAGACAAACCATGGATGATCCCCAATACTGAAAATTTAAAATCCAGTATTTTTTTCAGAACTGTTTACATCTTTAAAGAATTGATATATGGCCATAGAGGACCGCATTGCATACAGACAGAAAAGATCACTTCATAAAAGTATTGTTAGCAATACCAAGAAGCTAATCTATAACATGTAAAATAATAATGATTCCCTTTCGTTCCCTTCCCTTCTCTCTTTTTATTTCTGGGGGGCGGGGGGAGAGAGGGACTTGAAAATAAGACCACTAAAATTCTACTATGAACAGCAACCTATTGTGGTTTCCTCCATTGGCCAGGTGACAATTTTTCACTGGGAAACCGCACAATGAATGGTATGACAAAGGGCATCATTAATCAGCCAAAGAATTAACTGCTTCTCCAGTGCTTGCTTTCCTCTTCCCTCCTGCTTCTTTTTACTGTTCTATTGGTATCTATTTGATACCAATACCTACAGGCTGGCATTGTTGGAAAGATCACTTGTCTATCTCCATTAGCATATCATGCAAATTCATAGTCTATTACATGAAGTCAAGGAAATGAGAGATCTCCCTTAAGGTATGACATAATATTTTATATTATAAAATGAAGGTTTAATGAACAATTGAGCAGTTATTTTTCAAGACACAATTAATTGTTGTTGCTTTGTGCTGTCAAGATGTCTCTGATTTATGGCAACCTGATGAATGAATACCATCCAAAATGTCCTGTCCCTGTCAGCAATGTTCAGGTTTTGAAAACTCAAGGCTGTGGCTTCATTTATGAAATCAAAGCATCTCATACCTGCTTTTTTTCTGCCTTTGACTTTCCTTAGCATTGTCTTCTCCAATGAATTTTGTCTTCTCAAGAAGTACTGCTATTTCATAATATTTGCTTCCAGGGAAAGTTCTTGCTTCAATTGAGCTAGGGCCTACTTGTCTATCTTCCGGTTAGTCCAGGGTGTTCACAAAGCTCTCCTCTAGCACCACATTTTGAATACAACACTATTAATCTCTGTGAGCTAATCATTTTAGACACAAACATGATCATTCCCACTAGTTGAGCAGTAGTTGATGTTTAAAAGTTAAATGTATTAATTACATGCACGTTTGCTTTGCTATTTTAAAATTATTTATGCTCTATAGGTAATTAATGCAGTGATTTCACTGGCATCAGTTTCTGGTAGTACTGTAGAACTGATAGTCTTTGAAAGTCACAGTTCAGATTGAGTGTGATACACTGCCTCACTTCCCCTCTAAATAGCTTTCTAGAACAGGTAAGATGTCTGATTGAGTTCTCAAACCCTCTGTCATCTGTAACTCTATAGCATTCATTCAACCATACAACTTCTTCACCTACATTTGATTGCTGCCACTTCTTCTTACCATTCTGACATGGAGAGGATGGAAACCAGACCCACTGAAGGACTACAGGCAATATGGCAGCATGAATTAAGTGTTCAAGGGCACTGAAGCAATAAGAACATACACAATCCTTCTTGCATCCATGGGATTTTTATAGAATGAATTTCTCTAGTTTTGTTCTTACCAGGTCACGCTATGAGAATGTTCCTTTAAAAAACTGAAACAAAAACTCACCCATTCCTAATATCTACCTATAAAATGCACTGGGATCTCCTTGGTGTGTCACTGTCCCCTAGTCTATCCAAGTTCATGCAGTGCAATACGATTTTGTTTTTCCAAGCTTCACTGAACTCTTCAGAGGAAGGACAGGATACAAGTTTAATAATCGCATAAATAACATTCAGACAGCCCCTCCCATAATCCCAGAGTATAAACTTAGTAAAAATTGTCTGCATATGCCTTGCAGAATCTATAAAGGGAATTGTTTTAGGTTTTTAAATGCCTGAAAACCTACTCATTTCTTGTTAAATTGAAAGAGTAAAGAACCCGTGTATTCCTGTTTCACAGGTACCTTGACTCCTAAGGCAGCCCTTCCCACAACCTTTACTTGTGGCGCTGAGGACTGAACAGTATCCAAAAAGCTTTTCTTTCTTAAATAATGAGTAAGGGAATGGTTATGAATTATCCGCTTGATGAATGGAATATTGATGATCCTCCCACAACTGAAAATGAATTTATAGCAGTACAATAGAAACACTGCATCCAGGTTGAAAATACTTCAAGTTATCTGAGTTATGCACTGAACTATTTTCTGTTGTTAGTAACTCAAAGCATTTTCCTCCCATCAGATCTACTATATTAGAGGAAATCTCACTTTTCCTTATTTTATCCAGTATTTGCATCATTTGCTGGTCTGCATGTTGTCCTGATTTCTAAATATCACTTCATCAAATGACTAAGAGAGGAGAAAAATAACTAAGGAAGGAAATGGCTAATGACAGTAATAATTTCCTGAATATAACACTTTCTACACATCTGGCATTGTTCTAAGGACCTCTTCATGTGGATGATCAATGATTTGTAGGCTTCATGGTGGGCAAGAGGAAAAAAACTAAGTGTGTAGGTGACAACATTGTGTGATTACACACATTGTGTGATTAAACTCCTACACATTAATGCTTACTATGTTCTGCCCCTGAGAGCATTATCTAGCTAAAGCCAACAGATTCTGTGATGTTTTACTTTGTTTTGTTTTTCTCTTTCATCTGGGAAAACATTACGGCTGGATTCAGGGTTGCAAAAACATCAGCCAGGGTTTACCTTACCAAGAAGAAGCCTTGTCTCTGCACATTCATTTCTCCTCCCTTTTCTTCCCTTCTTCAACACACATTGATGCAAGCATTCTGGAATTTGTTAAATACGTTCCTCGCTTTGTCATACTTTGACAACTACATTAAATTAGAAAATTATATTAGATTACAACAAATTTTCCTGGTTTGACTGTAACACAAAACTGTGGGTTTAACAAACCCTGCAATTATTGCATTAACATACAATAAAAAATGGAATATGGAAGAGGAAAGGGAAACATGTAGGCCAAGATCATTATTCTTGAGCTGATAAACCATAACTCATGATAGTGAGATTGTGGGTAAGTTTGTATGACACAACAAACCATAGTGGTTTCTTGTGCAGGGTAGTCTGTTGTGTCATTTGAACCCTATCACAGTATTTCAGTATGGTATGCTTGGTTTCTGGAAATCTCAGTAAGAAACAACAGTCTGTTCTGCATTACCATGGTTTCTCTGGTAATTTCTCTGGTCTAAGGACTATGGTATCTACAGTTTTGGTATGCAGCTACCACAGAGTTCCCTGGAAAGAGTGGCAGTTGCAGGAGCCATCCAGTGTGGGATAGAATTTCAGAAGCGGTGGCTGACGGAATGCATGCCAATAGCGGGAGAACTGAATGAGTAGGCACTTACTTGTTTGCCAAGCATATCAAGGCAAAAGGCCATGAGCCATGGAAACCATCATGCCACGTAAACCCAGCCTTTGTCTGAAGCAGATCAGTGCTGTGCTTTGAGAAAGCCAAGCCAGGCAACTGCTATAGGACCAATTATGCTTCTCTCATTGGGTCGTATCAGTTCCATCTTTAACAACCAGATCAGATTATGAGGATATACTAGAATATCAGGCACAAGAGATACGAAGGCCTGGGGAAAGGGAAGAATGGGAAAATATGTGAATCCTCTACCCCAAAATGGGAAAAAACTTCATTTTTCCTAGAGAGGGTTCCAAGGACTTTTTTGAAAATATGGAATGTAAGTTGGTGCTTCTTCCTGTAAACCTTTCAACATTTCCCTTCCAAGTTTTCACATCTCCAGATGGGATGTGGCAGGAAAAATGCAATTTGTTGCTGTGCTGGTCCCTACTTGCAATAATCTCAAACCAGACAAATGCAGGAGCGGTAAATCATAAAGGGCATATAGTGAAATCCCACCTCCATTAAAATAAATGGAAAAATTCCCTGTATAAGCAGGAGCCTTGCATGTGCATTTATGTTCCCATGCCTGTAATAAGTTATTGGGCTATGTTGACAGTAATTTGTATCATCTTTCCTCTTGAGCTACTTAAGATTAAAGCCATTTCCTAGATTTCTATGGTATTTTTTCTATTGTATCAAATATTAAATGTGTGTATGTGTGGTGCTCTGGATAGTTTTCTTTAACTTTCAATGAGATGATATTAAAAAATAATCAAGGTAGAATGTATTTGAACTGCTCCATCTAAATCAATACAGGCACAGTCTGTCTTTCCAGTGATAAGACAGGAAGATACAGTCTTTCCACTGAGGCTAAAAGCAGGAGAAGTCACAGGCTGAAGTATAATCAAAACTGATCTCCCAACTTTTTTTTTTCTTTTTTCTTTTCTGGGATGAAGCTTCAATCGATGATCCTGGAGCTTCAGATTATCTATCAAACTGAGAAAAGCCGTTCCAGGCAGCTAGGACCTCTAATCAAATATTGACAGATGAGATCTTCAGGATGATAAAAATAGATTTAAAAACAGAGTGATGAAAATCATAGTCTACTAGCTGAAGTCTGATATAAAGGATCTGATATGGGCTAAGTCATTACATATTAAATATCCCGAATATAAAGCTTATTAGAGCTAAGCAAAAGCAAACTCAGCACATTATTTCAATCGAGTTTGTAAACCTTTTCATGTAAGGTAAGGGTGGGAAACTTGTGGCTTTCAGATATTTTAGCCTACAATTCACATCACTTCTAACCAGCATGGCCAATAGTGAAGTGGACCAATAGAAAACTTTTGAATCCTAGACATGTAGCAGCCCAAGTGTCTCCCAGCTCTGGGGAAGTGTTCCTATGAAACACTTCCCACAGAAATGGATGATTTTTCATGCCATTCCAAATCACATTTAAGTGATTATATGATGACTTTTCAGATTTAGGTGGAAAAAAGCTTTAGTTGTTGTTGTTGTTGTTGCTGCTGCTATTATTATTATTATTATTATTATTATTATTATTATTATTATATAAGTTTACAACAATAATAATAGAATCATGCAATCAAGTCACCCATTCAGATTAGCTTCCAGGATTAGACAGAATGAGGCTCTTCAGGCTATGAGAAAGCAAAAAGGAAGCAGAATGCTTGAACTGAGCCTTTCACCTCACTTTATTACATATAGAGTCCCTTAGGTAAGCACAGCTGCCCAAGTTTAACTCTGTACTTCTAAGATGTCTGAGAAGAGGGGAAGGGCTTCAGTGGCAAGGAAGGCACTGGGAGGACAAAGGACTTTCCTATTGTCTGTACTACATTGCATTTGAGGCTTTATTATGGCCTAGATTAAGCCCACCAAGAACATGTATCCATCTTCCATATATTGACTGCCACCAACCTTGTGCTCTTGGAAAATGGAATTATCTAGATTTAAGGTAATAATATGGGGCAGAAGAGAGAGAGAGAGAGAGAGAGAGAGAGAGAGAGAGAGAGAGAGAGAACAAGAATTGGGGGTGAAAGGTAAAATTTCTTCCGGCAAGATAATGCTATGTGAAAAGGAATCATAGAATTGTAGAATTGTAGAGTTGGATGGGACCTTAGAAATCATCTGGTCCAACTCCTTACTCAGTATGAGTCTGCATTGCAGCTAAAGTATACTTTCTAGGTGGCTGCCCAGTAAATACAAGGCAGAAATATGTTGACCGTACTTGTGAAAAGAGAGCCTGAAAAAGGAGAGGAAATAAAGAGAAGAAAACTAAGTCAGAAGGAACAGAAATTAGAAAGCTCCTCTTTAGAGGGACTACTGACCTTTACACTCATGTTATAAGGGATGGGTGAATCTGCCAGTTTTGCTTTATCTTGGATTTAATTTTTAAAAATTCCAAGTCCTTTTTACCTGTGTATATGAAGAACTTTGTGAATTGAAACTGTCAACTGAAACAGAGTTGTCACTCATCTGCTCCAAGCTAAAATCAAGCTGGTAAAGCCATGTCCAATATGAAAAGAAATATGATTTTCTTTGTTTTAGGGTTATAATTTTGAATAAAACTTATTATTAAAAAATGAAAAGGAATATTATTTATTTATTTATATCCCACCTTTTTTCCTTCCAATGAACTCAAGGTGGCTTACATTATTCTATGAGTAGCAATGCTAATCAGTTGAATAAACAGAAGCTCAACTTCAGACATCAAAGAGCTAGGCATTCGAAGCCCTAAGCCTTGATGAACAATCTTTCCATTTCATTCTCCCCCACAATTATTTTTAAAATAAATAAAGTTCCAAACATTGTTTTTCCAGGTATGAAGCATTTTGTGTATGTTGGTATATTTTAATGAAAACTAAACTGTAATTAAAATTTCATCCATCTCTGTGAAAAATCAGAAATCACAAAATATTTGTGAGCTTTTCTCCATAAGTATTCATCATTCCCTTCTTACATTTATCTATGGATTCTAATTGTTGTGACCCTCCAGTTTTACCTCTGCTTTTTAAGGTTTCCCAGGTTTTTTAAATTGGGGGAAATGGAGCAGTGTTTGTGAAAGTGAAAGAAACTTTATTTTCCTACTCAGATGACTGTGGTATTTTGCTATAGCACGGTATTGCCTAGGTGTTCTGCAGCAGGGAAGGAACAGCTCTTTGTGTAGAATTTGGGCATCAGTTTTGAAACCAAAAATAGATGCTGCATCTACACTTGTATATAAAAAACTTAAATTCATTTGTTTGTGTGTCTTCCACATTTTTCACCATATTTAATTACTTGTTCTAAATTTCCTGGATTAATTCATGATGTTAATTCATGATATAAAAACATAGTGTTTTTGGCATGGATCGCTTTCTAGAGACTGATTATATCTTCTCATAGCTGTAATTGAGATACCATATGGTTGCAGCCTGTGTCCTTGAAAAAGGGAGAGCTATAGATTTAAATAACATAATAAGAGGGGCTGAGTAATGAGAGAGGAGGGAGAAGGTAGGCATGTTGCATTTATATACAGTTGCTAGTATATCTGCTGTCTCAGATTATATAAGTGAATATCAAGATTTATTTGCCCTTACTATGTTGTGATGACCTTGATGCTGTTTTGTTATCAGTGTTGTTCAGGTCTATAGGAACCTTGTAAAAATCAATAAATCACTGTCTAATAAACTTATGGCAATGATGGTTTCAGAGGCTACATATTTTGTAAGAAAATAAGTTAAATAATTTGGACTTCGTATTGATTTTGAGCAAGGGCACCCCCTGCCTGATAGAAAAGGCCTATAGATTCCATTGTGCTCACTGGCTTTTAGTAGCTTGCTGGTGAGCTCTATTTAAAATATACTTGTCTGTAGCAAAGGAGCATACAGGAAAAAGTGACAGTAGCTATTAATTTATTACAGCAATTTGCCAAGGGATATCTTTCAGATAGGCTAGGATAGAATAATATTATAGTAAACATTACAGGGTAGACCACCAATTAGCTGCTGCAGATAGTCCATCCTGCTTCTGCCCTGGATTCATTTCGGCTTTAGAGCAACTCATAATTTCAGCTCAGCTCATTTAACAGCAGAACTTTCCCTGTTCACCTCCCTCCATTTTCGGAACAGAACTCACATGTTCAAAAGCTCCTGATCATGTTTGTAAAATGTGTTCATGAGGAAAAATAGTGGACTTTGAATTTTGGGATGGAAAAAAAATCACGCTTTAATCAATTATGAGGCATCTATGTCTTGCCATTCAAACAATTGAAAATGCATTTGGAACCAGGAAAGGAGCAGACTGGGCTTCAAGATGGAACTCAGAAAATGTCAGTGAAGTTGGGCCTCACTGATTCTCCCAGCCTTGCTCATAGCAATGTGTCTGTTGTCTTGCCATAGGGGTAAGATGAATTCATGGCAATATTTCATCAGCTGCAGAAAATAATCCCCCCACACCCATAGTACTTTCAGAAAAACCAAAGCAATTATTCTGTCATTGCTTCAAAGAAGGATGATACAATTTGTCATACTCCAGTGATGTAACACTATTTGTTCTCATCTATTCAAATGTTTGAGACTGTTCCCTGTGGAACTAGTATAGGGGTAATTACTACTGAGCACAGTCTGGCTCAGGTAAGTATCTGTGTAGGACAGCGTGTTTTTGGACTGGAGGCAGAATATCTTTGCTTTACGGCTGGACATCTACAGCAGCATGAACATGTGGGAGATGGGAGCCTTCTCTGTCTTCATTTTACACAAGTGAATTGCAGGATATTCCAGGTATGAACCTCTCTGGAGACTGTAAAGTCAAAAGTGCTACATACTGCAAATATGTCAACAGGAGGTTCTGAATAGGGACTGTGCTACAAAAGATTTTAGAGGTGGGGGATAATCAGGTCAATTAGAAATAAGGAGGGCTATTACTGGTCTATTGAAAGTAGACAAAACCACCATATTTTTCATAAAGTAGGGATAGGTTATACCTTGGTTCTGTTTATTTCTTTAATGCAAAAATTGCAAACGTAACAAGTTTCTTCATAAATAGGGCAGAAAGAACTGAATGTGAGAGAAAGCCCGACTGACAGATTTGTCCATCTAAACAGAGTGCTTTGAGTGCTTTGCTTAAAAAACAAAAAACTTTTTATACCTTTGAATTAGAATTGCTACTTTTTTTCCTTGGCAGGTATCTTTAACAAATAGATGGCAGGTAGGTACAACATAGTCTTCTCCATGTTGGGACTAGCTGTACCTTGGTTGGTGTTGATAAGTAACCATTTGTTTTGTTCACTTTTTGAGAAGAAACTACCAAATCTGCAAATTTCTTCAGAAACGGGGCATAAAGAAATCAACATTTTCAAAAATATCTGAATGCAGGAGAAAGTGTAACTGACAGATTCATCCATCCCCATCAAAGAAAGGAAAAGTAACTTTTTGCAAGCACAACATTGACTAGAATGTGAAAACTTACCAGAATAGAATTGTAACAAAGTTAGCATATTTCAAAATGTCAATGTCTTGACTGACTTGAGAAAAGATTTATAAGTAATAGCTTTGCATTACTTGCTATTGGTAGGCAATGTGATGCTCCAGGCCTTTGTTCATCTTGGAAATAATGAAGCAGTAGCTTGTGCTTCCGGGAAGAGCTGGAGGTGTTTTGCTTGTTTTCTTGAAAAATAATAGTTGGGTTTTTTTCCCCTCCAACACTTTGTCTAAAATTAGCAGGAAGACTGTTAGTTTAGTGCTAATGCAGGAGCATGAGAAATAGTCTCAGCAAAAGGCAGAAATGGTATTGGAGCTGAGATCTACATTTCTTGAGAGGAAAGGATTCACCTATAGAAGGTCTTCTTGCCCAGTTTTTGAGGATCCTTCACACATGTCACAACTCACCCCATTCAGCAGGGTCTCCTGACTCTCTCTAGTATTTTCAGAAGGACAGAGGAGATTATTTATTTATTTATTTATTTAAAACATTTTTATGCCGCCCCCATCGCAACCAAGCCTCGGGGTGGCTCACAACAAAAACAAAATACATAAATATAACAATTATACAAGTAAAAATATTAAAACCCGGTGCATCTCGGCTTAAAAGATTTAAAATCCTATAAATACAAATAAATTAACAATTAAAATGAGTTTTAACTAAAAAGGTCTTAGCCTGGCACAAAAAAAGAAAAACCACGGTGCCAGGCGGACCTCTCTAGGGAGCGCATTCCATAGATGGGGCGCCACCGCAGAGAAAGCCCTCCTCCGGGTACTCACCCTCCTAATATCATTCACAGAGGGTTCCCAGAGAAGGGCATCTGTTGCTGATCTCAAGGGGCGGGAAAGTATATATGGACGCAAGCGTTCCTTTAGAAACCCAGGTCCCAAGCCGTTGAGGGCTTTATAGGTCATAATCAACACCTTGAATTGGGCCCGGACTTCGATTGGGAGCCAGTGGAGCTGATGGAGAACTGGGGTTAGATGAGAACAATGCCCAGTCCCCGTCAGCAGCCTGGCAGCTCTATTCTGCACCAATTGAAGTATCTGGACCATCTTCAAGGATAGCCCCACGTAGGGCGCATTACAGAAATCTAATCAGGAAGTTACCAATGCATGTGTCACTGTCGCCAGGCAGTCGTTCTCCAGGAAAGGACGCAGCTGATGGATCAGCCGAAGCTGAAGGAAGGCGCTCCTCGCCACCGCCATCACCTGAGCTTCTAGAGACAGTCCAGGGTCGAGGAGCACTCCTAAGCTGCGAACCCTGTCCCTCAGAGGGAGTGCAACCCCATTTAGGACAAGGCCCAAGTCCCCCATCCCGAGGCCAAACCACCCACCAACAGGACCTCCGTCTTGTCTGGATTGAGCTTCAGTTTATTGGCCCTCATCCAGCCCATTACCTTGGCCAGGCACCAGTTCAGCACAGCCACTGCCTCACCTGGATTGGTGGAAAATGAGAGGTAGAGCTGGGTACCATCAGCGTACTGATGATTCCACAGCCCACACCTCCTGATGACCTCTCCCAGCGGTTTCATGTAGATGTTGA